>NW_024344378.1:29584082-29826916 GCF_902729225.1 Pteropus medius | reverse complement strand
CCTTAAGAACTGAATCTCTAAAGGCGGGGCATCTCCCCCCGAAAGATTGGGGCATACTCCCGGCCAGGCACCCCAGGGCCGGGGCCCCCAGCACACTCGGGGTATGGTCCATGAGTCCACTTGGGGCACGAACCCAGGACCTTCTCTGTGTAAAGCAGACGTGCTATCCACTACACTATGGAGCCACCCAGGAAAGAATTCTTAAATGCTGCCATTTATGTTACATGAAAGATGCATTTGGATAAGAAGTAGTAAAGAGCATAAGTTTGAGAGTCAGATACAAATGGGTTAAAAATCTCATCTACCATTAAATGGCCCAGGCAAGTCACTTAACCTCTCTGAATCCTCCACTGAGATACAAGGTACCAAGTCCTAGGAATGACATAACATCTGACTCCTTTGCCTCTAGTCAGCTTCAGTGCCTCCATCTTCTGGGATATGAGTTAAAAGTTAACACATATTGGTGCATCTGTGTCTCCAATGTCAGGGTATCCTCCTTGATGCATGAGTCCTGGGTAGGAGGGGCGCCCCCACCCCCACCCCATCAGAGACACTGAAAAGAAAGGCCATTGTTTCCCCCAGCCCGGGCACTCAGTGTGTGCATGTGTCGCCAAGGCTTGGACAATCAGATGCTCCCACCCAAGACTGAACTGGAGTAAGTGATAGAGAGAGACAGGGACAGAGGAGAATGCAGCTGAGTAGCATGCAGGTAACTCTACACCCAGGGCCTAGCTGGAGCCAGCAGGGGTGTCTTCACTGGGTTGTCCACACCACAGTGGTGGCTCATAGTCTCTGTAATATGGTTTTTGCTGTGGTTCTGGCAACCTAGCTTCCTTTCATAACTGCTGGATATTCTTTCAACAAATGCTTTTTCTGCTTAAGTTCTTATTTGCAACCAAGAACACATGGACAGGGTGGGAAAATTCTGACAACCTTTGGCTTTCAAAAGTGCTACAGGATGACAAAAATAAAACATCAAAGGAAGCCAAACCAGAAAAGTGATAGCTTAGAAAATGAGACTGAGCAAGGATTCACATTGCAAAGGTGGTATTCAATGAGTTTGCCCTCCTCTTTTTTTTTTTTTTTTTTTACCTCAACCTTTATGTAGCTTTTTCATTTTTGAAAACAGATGCTTTCTCTTTATGCTTGACACAGTGGAGGGCACTACAACCAGAAAACATTGATTTTCTTTGTTTTGTTCTGTTGACAGCTTCTTCTGCTCTCAAATTTCTCTCCTGACCCTTGTAAATTGGCAGGCTATGGATTATTAAACTCCTTAGCGTTCAGTTCAGTTTAACGAATCTTTAGAAACGGCCTACTATGTGCAAGGCACCATGTTATGCATTTATAACTAAACTCATTAACAAATGGAAACATTTCAATTCAAAGTCAACTAGATATTTTATAATTAATGTTTGAAATTTTTATTTTTAAGTGTAAAACACCAATGTAATTATTTTGTGACCACTCTGAGTAATATATAATATATTCTAGTAGTACAAAACCAAAAGTTTTCAAAGTAGTGATCTATAAGTCAAATGCAAACCACAGGGCAGGTTTTGTTTGACTTGTTTGACCCACATGGCTCTAGGGCTATTTAAGCTTTCCATTCGGTTACGTAAAACTCTGGATTTCTACGAAAATTGGAAGATCTGGCCTCTTCCCCCAACCCGTCCCCCCGCCCCAACGCCCAGATGGGCTACCATCTGGCAATACAGAGCAGGTTCCAACAGCATTTGCTTCTGTTAAAGCAGCGCACAGCCTCTGCCATTATTTAATATCCAACTCACTTCACCAATTTATGTTATCTGCTTGGCCCCAACAGGCATTTGAGTTTGAGATTCTTGTTTTAGATACATCATAAAGTGGACTTTAAAAAAACACACGCACACAATTCAAATGTTTCTAATTTTCCTTTTTCCACAAAGAAAAAAAAGAGGGAGAAAGGATTCTTTCCCACTTTAATCAAACATTCCTTGGATTTTAGACTTTGTGGAAATATTAAATATACTAACTACTGTATCTCTAATCTCATCACTATATTTTGTATTTAAATGTTTGTTTTCAGGAAATAATGAAATGTTATGCCTCTCCATTTTATTCACACTGCCACCTTTCAGGGAGGGGAAGGGGTATGGGAACATTTGTCTAGTTCACTAGGGCAAAAAGGCTGGTGGAAAGGAATCTCACAATTTTTTATACACTTTTGACCGTTTCTAAAATATATCAAACATCCTATGTTTATGAGCAAAAGCATCTGGTACTATAAGAGCAATAGTTTTTTTAAGGCTTGAGAACAATTTTTTATTAGAATTTGTTAGAGTGACTCTCAGTAATAGAAACATTAAATTACTCTTAGCTAGAAAGTGCTTGAACTAGTGGACAATCTAAACCAACCTGGGAATGGTCATGTGCTATTCATACCAATCCTAGAATTTCTTTTTTTATTAAATTTACTGGAGTGACAACAGTTATCAAAATTATACAGGTTTCAAGTGTATAAGTCAATAATACATCATATGTATATTGCATTGTGTGTTCACCACCCAAAGTTAAATTTCCTTCTGTCACCATGTACTTGACCCCCTTTACCCTTTTCTACATCCCCTCTTCCCTCTTCCCCTCTGGTAACTTCAAAACTGTTGTCTGTGTCTATGAGTAACAACTAAATACACACATTTCTATTTCTTCCTAATTTCCTTTCCTCCCATTAAAAGGAGGCAGATAAAATTTCCCCACACTTTTTGTTATTACAAAGCACCAAAAAGAGCTCGAAAACAATAGCCACTCAACAATGCTTGGTGAATGCTTGACTACTCAAATGAAGAAAGGAATGAAGGAAGGAACAAATACATGAAAGAACGGAACAAAATTATTTTTGAGCCCAGAGGGAGCCATGAGGATCCTTGTCATCTACTGTCCAATGCCTCTAGCTGTCTGAATTCCCTCCTTCACTGTCTCCAAGCCTACACCATCAGAATTCTGATAACTTCCATCTAATTCATAATTCCTAGCTCCATCTTCCTAAATCTTTACTAAAAGTAAAGTTTGGTTTAAAAAATAATAGCACACACAAACTTATATTTACATTCCTGTGATGACTTTTCTCCTACATAAATAAGAGAAAACAATCTAGGATGCACTGAGGTTGTATTTCTCTGTCCAAAAGAAGTGAGAGCTGTAAGCGCTGTCTGGGGCGCCTATAGACGTAAAATAGTGTGGACAGGAAGTTTGGTTTTTTGGAAGGGATGAACAGTAAGGATGCCAGGAAATGGGGATGACATGGCATAGCAGAAAAAGCACCAATTTTGGAGTCGGTAGGTTTTTTCTAGCTAGGTCGCAACAGGAGATGGTAGTTAAAATTGAGCACTTTGGAGTCAAATGGATCCAGGGTAAATGCTGATTAAGCCACTGTTATGCAATCTGGTCAGACAGCTTAACCTCCCATCTTCAAGTGATTTCTCACCATAGGAGGCTGGTGAGGGAGGAGCCTGTGACAAGGCCCAAAGGTGGCAACCGCACCCGGGTGCCACAACTGCAGCGAGAACGGCTAATCTTCACCATGGTTCTTTTTCAAGGTCTTCTGCTGACTTCTAGGAATTTATGGTTACACTTCTTAAAACAATTTTACGCCGGCAAAGCACTGCAGACTGTGGGCCCTCCGGGGGAATGATGCCATGAAAACTAATGGAAAACTTTTTCAAGGAAATTCAGGAACAATGGAAGATATTGTTTTGGTAGTCTTTATTTTTTAAACCAGACTTCCTCAACTTGCAGAAAAAGTCACACAACAAACATCGCATAATCTTGGCCCCTCAATAGCAAAGGTAGTAAAGGACTAGAGCTTGACTATATAGAATTACTGAGCATAACAGAAACTCTTCTAGTAAACCTGTTATTAAGCCTCAGGTTAATCTTTACAATGTTAATGATTCAAAAGAAAGGGGCATTCCATGTAGACTTGAACTATTGTGAACATATTTTTTAAATAATCCTGAAGAAAATCAACATAATTGGACTCTCATAAGTATAGCTAGTGCCAAGGCATCACACATGAAATTCTTTTAAAAAGTGCAAATAAAGACCCAATGAATGAAATGACAGAGACTTGAGGTCCACATGCTACTGTTCTATATCTATAGTTCCCAATTAAGATTCTAATAATAAGACTGTATTGTGGGCCCTTGGATTCCATGCTATTTCAGAAAAGTGTAAAAGAAACAGTTTCTGCCCAGAAACCTTCTGGACAATCTAACTGCCAAAATAGTCTTTGCCTCTGGCAAAAATTTTATCAAGTCCAACTGCAAATACCAGTTATCTCTTGCTGACAAGGCTCTGATCAAATTACTGACAAAAAGTACAAAACATTAATGACTGATTGCCTAATAAATTCAGTTTGCTTTATGAACAAATCCTCTCTCCCTAATTTCCTTGGAGGAAAAAAGTAAACTTAAAAAGGTAAAAAGATTAAGAAACCCATCTTTATGAGGCCACTTTGCCAGTGCTTAGGCAGCCCACATTCTTGGCCTTCCAGAAATTTCATGTCTGTTCTAATATTTAAGACCTTAAGAGAACGTTGGGAACATTAACAAAAGACAAAGGCTTAAGAGTTAGAAGAATGAGAACTAAAGAAAGCAAATTAGAAGCTGGATGCCATTCAAACAAAGCCTGGCAAATTTTTCCACTTCCCTACAGTAAGCGCTGTTGCATCTGGGAAGTTAGCAAGCAGAAAGGGGCACCAAACAGTGCCCAGCATATCACAGTGCTTGAGTATAATTATAGCATAATAATATATAATAGTATGATAATAACATCTGCTCTGTATTTAACAAATATAAAAATCTACATATTAACATAAATATAAAACTTACATATATATACACAAATATATGCTAAATTTCCTTTAATCCTTAAAACTCTGAAGCAAACAACATCCCCATTTTACAGATGAGAAAACTAAGGTTTAGAAGATTAAGTAATTTTCTCATGGTCACAGTCAAGAAGCTAGGATTTACCCCAGATCTGTCTTGCCTGATTCAAAAATTGGGCTCCTACACACCATGTTACCAAAGAAAGTTCTCCCAGCAACTGAATGGCCACACAGGAAAATGAGAGAAAATAAGCCACCACACATTTTGTACAGTTGTGACCACAGGCCCAGCCAGCCTTCTCTTTAACTAGAAACAGAGCTGCAATGGGCATTCCTTGGCCAGAGGACCACGCTGTCTTCTGCAAGTCCAGTTTGCTGGTGAAGGCCACCTCTTCCAAGGCTCATATCCCTTCTTCTAGGCAAAAAAGCAGCTCCTGAAACTAACACTATGGGATTAGATTTATAACCAAGGATACTAGCATATTACATTATGCAGGACTTCCCAAATAATTGAAATATCAAAGTCCATGCAGAGGGCAGTAAAAAAGGTAAGACCTACCCACTGCTCGTACCCCAACAGTCTCATTTGCCAAAACAAAAGGGAAAAAATTCACAATTCCTTGTCCAGAAAATGACAGAATTCTAGAATACACCTGATTCAAGTGTGCTCTGCAGCATTCTAAAGGTGTCTTCATACATGATGGCGGGGGCGGGGGGGCGCGTCACAAGAGGCATCCTCCATCAGAGCAATATCAGTCATTTGTTTTTCACAGTGGGTTTTTGCAAAAAAAAAAAAAAAAAGTACTTGAAGAACTGGTTCCATTGCTAAAATTATGACTCTATGACCTTGCAAAAATTAATAAGAAACACAGTACCTCAAAGATGCCTAGTTTATTTTTAAACCAAATATAAATTATAAATGTTGACAGTTAAAAAGAGATCCTTTTCGTTTTCCTTTTAACTTTTACTTTCTCTACAATCTCTTGTCCTATACCTTCCTTATTCTCCTTTTCTCTTTAACATATATAGTAGTGAAATAAACTATAGGACCGGTCTCCACTATTAAAACAGAACAGAGACCACAGTTTTTAACACTAAGAAGAGAACCCTCCAGAAGACCTAGCACCCAGATTAGCTTTCCTGAGAGCTCCCTCCCCAATTAGCATTGCTGCTGACAGCACCAGGCTGGGCTGGGGGGGTGTGGGGAGGGGGTGTTCCAGGGCACACATTTGACCTTGAAAGCTATGGCCCAAGCATGGGCAAAAACATTTCCAATACCTTCTGAAGGGCTATTCTAGTCCTACAGGAAATCAAAGGAAAACACATAAAGCAGAGAAGTATAACCATTCATCTAAGAAAATACATGCTTCTGATCTTCCCAGAGCTATTTTGCTCCTAGGATCCCAGCCGCATTCCACATCTTGTTTAAACAGTCTCCGCTAGAGCACCACCCTTAAAGTCATCAAGTCTCGTCTCTTCCTTTCCTTCCTGTATCACACTTGCCATGTTAGAGAGTGGGACCCCCAGACGCCTTCCTAACCAAAGCCAAGTGGGAGATGGCAGCCCCCTCAACCATCTAACACTCTCTCTCAGCCCCAGCTTCTGACATGCCCCACAAGGAGGTGGGTGATGGATATGCTAAAGCAGCTCACCCTATAGGTGACACCCAACTTCTTTAGACAGAAAGATGGCCAGTTCATCTTCATTACGGACCCAAGAGTAAATTTCTCAAACGACGATATAACTATAGTCTCCACAAAAGGCATCAGACACTGGGGTCTCACATGAAAAGCCAGCAACCTCTGAAACCCCTCACCACATACTATAGACTCATCTTAGAGTCTCTTAAGAGTCACCCTTGTCCTCACTGTCTTCCCAGCAGACACCACAGCTGCAGCTAGAGGAACATACCCCTTTATGCGGAATAGCCAAATTCCATAAATGCCACCCTTTCTTCTCATCCCCCTCCAAGAACATGGGGAGTCCCACAATGGATAGAATATTTCATTCACACGCTATGTGAAGAGCAGTTTTTCCATGGAGAAATTGGGTAGTTAAAATGCTCAACTAGATGAGGGGCCTATTCATGACAGTCTCAAATTACAAATGACAAAGCTACACTCTGTATTATACATTTTTTGAATCACAAAGTCATCTATCTCATAAACTTAACCCTTCATTAGCCTAGAGAACATTTTTGATACCATCACCCATTATCTATGATATGTGATAAACTTCTGCCAATAGAAGTTTGTTAAAGAATACAAATTATAATTACCTTGTACTGATGCCAACATGATGTTGGCAACAGAACAGAATTTCAAATAATCATTGCCCTGCTGGCAATATAATCTAAATCACTTGGAAACTATAAATATCTGGTTCTTCCTTGACTCTTCATCCAGTAATTTTTAAATACTGCACAGAGCTGAGGCTGTAAACCCTGGGAGCGAAGTAGCTCTAGCAAGATCAGAAACAGATAGTTGTAGGTCTCCTTTTAATTAATTAATTAATTGATTAATCAATTTTAAAAGAAGGTTTACCTTCCTTTGCTGACTCTCAGAATTTAGCAAAGTCTTTCAAAAGACTCAGGTGACTTCAGTTAAGCTGAGGGTAACCAAGGAAACATCCTGCTCATGCTTGGGCTAGAGCTTTAAAAGTGGAAGTGTGGCCCAGGCAGCACTCTGATAATCATCGAAGATGACAAAACTCAGGAAGCTCCAGACTGGGCGTTGCTCAGCTAACCTGTCATCATTTGCACGGTTTCCTGTTACTTAGCACAAAAAACTCTGGCCTCTGTCTACTAAGTAACAAACACAGCCCCACCATTTCACTTCACTACCGTACATATGGAGACAGACTTGGAAGGCACAGAGAAAGAACATGAAATATAGAAAAGAGAGGAGGTTGCTAATTTAACAAAAGGGAACCCTTCCTAACCTATGAGAATTCATAATTTATTTATATTCATTTTTAAGAAAACTCAACAACCAGGCTTTTCTGCGGTCTTGTCCTTCCTATTAATTTTAATTCAACCTCAAGACAATAACTAAATTTACCCCTAGATCATCGGTGGCCTTAATAAGAGTATGTGACTTCCTAAACTTAGGAAACCTATGAATCTGATTTCCTCAAAGGTTTACAGAGTGATAACAGGCCAGTGCTTTTAAGTGGAAAGCAATTTCTCGGCTTTGCACACAGCCCTGCACGAAAGGAAGCACCTCTGGCAAGCTTCCACAGCAATCAGCATGGAAGTGAAGAGGTCTTCCTTTCCTTTCCCAAGTGGTGAAGTTACAGCTATCGAAGAGCTGCTAATGCACAGAGCTACAAATCTTCTGAAGAGAACTTCTGTTATGTAATCACCACCAAGGCCAAGAACCATCATCTCAGTTATCAGGCAAAGACCAAGGCATTCCTCTGAGAGGCTGTGCTCCAGTAAGCAGGAAGAAAACATGGATATTTGACAGAGGACATGTAGAGCATTCAGAGAGGACAGAAAGCAACTGAATTTATCACCACAAGAAGCACACCATGAAACGATCCAAGGTCAGTAGGCCTATATTAAAAGTACCACACTGCCCTCCTAAAAACTGCTTAATTTTTGCAGAGACCTGCTATCAGAATTAAGGTTATTTTTTTATAATAGTTTTTTACCTGCTCTCTGACAATCTGAGCTTGAATGCTTTGTTGAAGCATTTACAAGGGATCAAAATCACAAATACAGCCTTATTCCCTATGCTGTATTTATGTCCAATCTCTCTGGCCTGCAGAATGCCCTTTGCGGGTGGTCAAGGACAAATGGCATTAAAGCCTATTATTCAGTTTTTCATGTAAGAAGGCTTAATGTGTCAGCTGCATTTTAATCTAAGGGATTATACGCTTACCCTCAGAAAATTCCTTTTAGAAACATCAATAGGGATCCTTTTTTAAGGATTCTTATTTTTATCTCAAAGACCAATTATTTACAAATTTATTGGTATTTTATATCTGAAACGAAGAAAAAGAAGCAGCTGCTGCAGAGTTAACACGAAAGCCAAGCTCTCTGATGAGACAATCTAAATATATATCATGCCTTAAAAATAAAAAAGGATGCCAGCTAAGGCTTGCCACAGCAGGTATGTGTCTGACCGAAAACCAGTGCTACAAATCCTGCCCTGAATTTATTTTTTAAGACTTCTATATTGACTTCCAGTTGGACAGAGGATAAACACACATATTTAGTTCCTCTCCCGCCTAAAACTCTACCATAACAACAATCACTGCTTTTTAATGGCATAAATCCACAAGGACAAACATAATAGGAAAGATTAAAATTTTAAACTTTTTAAAACTGGAAATCAAATAGATGATGGCAACTGACTTAGCAGAGCCTTTGGGCCATTTCTTCCAATTTGTGAAGTCCCACTCTTAAACATGAACAGACATTCAAGGATCATGAGACACATAAAGAATCTAACATGAAAGTAACAGTGAAAAAAAAACAACAAAAATTATGTAGGAAAAAAGAAAGCTTCAAAAAAAGTATCATCAACCTCCTCAGAGAGCTGAGAAAATACTGTTATGAAATAACAAGATTCTATAAAATAGAAGCATTCAGAGACCCAAAACCTAAGCTGTCAGAAAATAAAAACATGATAACAAACATGGAATTTTAACAGAAGGATTAGAAAGTAAAGAAAATATTCTAACAGCTTAAAAACAGAGGTGAAAAACAGGAAAAAAGACAGTCATGGGACAAGTCAGTAAACATCTAATAGGAATTTCAGAAGGAAAAAACAAAACAAAACCAGAAAACGAAGGGGGAAAATCAACGATGATACACTTAAAGAAAATTTCTAAAAATTAAGGACATGAGTTTCCAGCCTATAAGTGACCATTTAGATCTCAGCAAAATAAATGAAAACAGACCCTCCCTACCAAGGAATAATATCATGGCATTTCAGAACACTCAAGATAAAGAGAAGAATCTAAGAGAAAAAATAACAAAAAATCAGTCACCTACAAAGGACTGGAAATCAGAAGGTCTTAGCTTCTCACCATCAACACTAGAAGCCAGAAGGCAAGGAGCACAGCCTTCACTATTCTGAGGTGCAGAGATTTCCAATCGGGAATTCTATACCCAAGGAGACTATAAATTATATGTGAATGTGAGAGTCTCAGATATAAAATAATTCAAAAGTCATACTTCCCATGTAATTTGTTAGGAAGGTTCCAGAAGATGTGGTCTGCTAAAATGAGGGAGTAAACTAAGAAAGTATAAAATATGGAATGAAGAAAACAGGGAAGCCAATACAGAAATAAGATAAAAGAAATCCTCCAGAATGGTGCTAAAGGAAGAGTCCGTCTCAACATGCAGCGCACAGCAGGCCCACAGAGGAAGTAGTCTAGATTGGGACAGAGCATAAGACTCCAGGTAGAGATTTTATCAAGAAGATAAAATTGATAAAATACCTAAATGTCTTAAAATATTGGGAGGAGATTTATATGAAATGCCGTTTGTAGTTAAATTAGTGATTAGTGCACAAATTTTAAAAACAAGACAATCATTAAATCCAAAAAAACAAAATTTGTATGAAGGAAAATTAACCAAATTATACTATATAGCATAGCTGCGAATCAGGTTTACACAGTACAAGACAAACGCCACATAAGAAATTGGGGAGAGGGAAAAACAGCATAGAGGAGACAAGAGGCCTTGTGGAACTATATAACCCTTTAAAAATCAAGCTTATATAACTTGAATAAAAACTAAAACAAAAAAAAGAGAGTCCACACTTAGTATTTCATTAGTATACTACTTGACAATTTGCAAAATACTTTGATATGTGTCTACTCATTTCACTTTTACCACACTGCAAAGTTAGGTTACTCCCTTTATACAGATGAGGGAACCACGTCAGGGAAATTAAGTAACTTGATTAAAGTGACAGAGAACAACAAAGTGGCAGAGGCAGGAAGAGAAAGAGTGTGCCATGCACAAGGTGTGTTTGAGATTTACAATATGGTTGATACTGATGATGCGGGTGGGAGTCTAGTAGGAGATGAGCCAAATCAAATTTCAGAGTTCATCAGTTCTCAAAAAAAGTGTACATAAGAAGCACCCGGAATTCCACTTACACGAGGTTTCTAAAGTAGTCGAATTCATAGAAGCACAAAAGAGACTGGTGGTTACCAGGGGGTGGGGGTAAAGAGAGAAGGGAGAGGTATATGATGTAAAGTTCTAGGGATCTGTTTCACAACAGTGTGAACACACTTAACATCACCTAACTGGAAACTCAAAAGTGGCAAAGATGGTAAATTTAATGTTATGCATTTTTTTACAATTAAAAAGAAGAATCACCTGGGGGTCGGGGTGGGGGTGGGGGTGCTTATTAAAACACTGATTGCTAGACCTCACCTGCAGAGTTTTATTCAGTTCAGCAAGTTTGGATGGGACCGAAGAATTTCTGCTTCTAACAAGTTACCAAGTGATGCTGATACCACTGCTCCAAGGGACCAATTTTAAGAACCACAGCTCAACTCCAAAGGTTCTCAGTCCTAAATGCACAGTACGTTCACCTGAAACCCTAGACCAAGTAAACAAGAATGCAAGAGGAGGAGGCATGAGGAGGTCATTTACCTGGACATGGAGTACTTTTATAAGGTCCTCAGGATGACTCCAATATAGAGGCAGTTTGAATCCCTGGCCAGGACACTGGCCCACACCAATTGATAGTACAGTATATGAGTGCTATGAGCAGGCCTGTGGCCACTCAGCCACATCTGGGCTGTGCCTCAGTTTCATTATCCATAAAATAATGGTCATAGAGTTGTTGAGAATATTAAACAGGATAATCAACAAAAGAACTCAGGGTAATGGTTATCACATAGTGATAATGTTATTTATTACTTTTGTTGCTGACATTACAGGAAATAAGATTGGCCCTGTTTTTCCAGCTATAAAAAGGGGTCAAGTTAAAGACAATTAAGAAACTATTAATATTCAATCCTAGACTACTTGGGAAGGCAAAAAGCTCCCAAGGAGCTAAGAATAAAGTAAGTGGGATTAAATCTAAGAACCTATTATGATTCCCACAAGCATTTTGCAAACCAAGGGTCGCTTCTACAGGATTTGTAGCTAATTCCTTTATTCTCTGATTAGGTGTTGTTATTCAGAATATAAATATCATTGTAAAACCAGGTGTTGGAATCAATACTCAAAACACCATCACCTTCATCTAAAGAAACAATATAATGTGGTGTGTTCAGACACAGAAGATAATGTAAGACTCAGAGCTGAAATTCCTGAAGACATCTATGTGGTAAACAATTTCTTGTCAAAAGAAAATGAAAATGAAGACAAAGGCACAGTTCGGATTGGTTTTTTCATTCAAGAAATATCTGAGCGCCTCCCACATGCCAGGCACAGTGGCAGTGGGGGAGGACACGCTGCTGCCGGGCAGAGTGTTTCATGCAGTGAAGTGGGTGGGTCTGGAGATGAAGCAAGCTCTGGGAATACTGAATAGCACCATTTTTCCTCAAAATCACCACAGGGAGAGCCAAAATTGTGGCTTCTATTAAATTTTTCTTTTCGTGCATAGCTGCATATTTTGGGGGTGCATCACAAATTACCCACAGTGATACTTTAAGCTTCCAGTGTCTTGAGTCCACAGTAAGTAAAAGAAATCACTGTCTTTGTCTTCAGAAAGCAACAAGACCCTCCTTAGATGTCTGGGTCATACTGAAGTCTGAATCCCTAGGGCAAGCCTTCTTCAATAAGTCATTTGAATAATTTCCCCATAGAACAATCTTAACATTGTGGGAAAATAATACTTAATGAGGAAAATTGTGCCTATTTCTAGACAGAACTGGTTTGAGGCCTTGGAAGCAGCATTCTTAGGTGGTCCAAGCCTCTCTGCCAGAAACTACATCCTCACATCATGCTGATATGTTCAAACCACCTCCCAACCACAAAAATCCTAGATTCCTCTAAAGTCCAGAATGCTGGACCTGATTAAATAAGCAGCAAACATTTCCCAAGTGAGTGCCAATCTGGATATGGCTAATGGTCCCAAGCATGTGCCCACCAGGGTAGCACAATGCCAGTGTGAATTCCGGACAGTAATGTCGCCTAAATATGCCTGGGGGAACTCTGTATATGGGAAGCTAAAAATTCACTTGCAAGTAAGAGATGTGACGCTGGCCTCTATACACTCAGGTACTTCAAAACAGCAGGCCTACCTTGTGGGAATTTTTTCTTCTCTGCTTCTTCAATTCATTATTAATCCAAACGCCCCACGATCATTATAGAAACACAAGTGTAGGGGCAGGGAAGAGGTCAGGAGACCCAACTGTGTTGGCTCCACCCTTAGAGGCCATGTGACTCTGAACTTCGCCTGTGAAATGAAGAGGACGCGCTCTGTTGGCAGAGCTGTTTACAGATTAACAACGAGGGACAAAGAGACCAGCATGCATCAGGCCCTAAGTGCCCTATAAATATCCGGTAATTTAATCCTTCCAGAACCCTGTAAGGTAGATATCTTTATCCCCTTTGCACAGTTCAGGGAACTGGGGTGCAGAGACGTTAAATGATTTGTCAAAATCTTATGTGGCTACTAATTGAATCCATGCAGTCTGGCCCCAGGATCCATGTTCTTAATCACTTCTTTATTCTGCCTCCCTGATGCTTCTTTCAGGTCAAACAAGAGACTATACCTGAAAATGCTTTGCAAACCATAAAGATACATTTTTCGTTATTATTATTGTTGTTGTTGTTGTTGTTGTTTCTCTCTCAGCACCCACTGACCTTCCAGGTAACTGCCCTAATATATTTCTGGAGGGAACCATTCCCCACTGTCATCAATCAATGCTTATCTTCAACTGAAGATGTGCTGACGTCAGACTCTAGGGGTGAAGCAACATGAGATGGGCACTCCAATTAGCACAGGCCAATGTCCTGGCCACAGTGACTGGTCCAATGCTAGGCAAAAGACCAAGAATGTTGTTTGTGCAGTATCATAGATGATCCCTATAATGATGTGAGCCTGAAGGATTGTAGGCCAAGAACATTCAGCCAAGATGGGTCCTCATGACATCATTTGGATCCCCAATCAAGCCCTTCCTGAAATCAACTCTGTCTCTAGACTTTCAATTACCTAAGCCACTTTTTCACTTAAGATGGTCTGAAATTGGGTTTTCTGTCGCTTGCAACCAACAGAATCATTCTAATACTCTTTCTAGAACATATTTTGTTCTATCAAGCTATATTCATCTGTACTTCAGTACTTTCCCCTCTGAAATACAACTTGAGAGACTGAGAAAGTAAATTTTAATTAGCTAGCCTTGACAAACACTCCTGAAGCTGGAGTTCTTGAGAAAAGAACTCCATACTATGTAGAACAGAAGATCCACTTTTTCCTAATGCCACAGATAAGTGATTTGCCCTATCATCAAATTTGTTTCAGAAAACTTTATTATTAACCAAAGCAATTAAGCCTGAAGTTTCCAGCTTTGTAAGGAAAAAAACTATGATATTTTTCTCCCTGTCCTCTCAATTCTCATTTTTTCATTTACTCATAAATACAAACCACTACAAAAAATTGCTAAAATGAAGAACAGAACTGAATTTTTAAAAAACATTTTAAACATAAGAAGCAGAAAGTATGAATGGATATATCTCATTTCTTTCTCATAAAGAGGAACTAAATCTTAACTTTATTAATTTTGGCAACAACAACAGCAAAAAACATTATGGTGTTTTTACCACATTCATTAAACGTCATTAAACTATTCATTGCACCAGTTGACATTCCTTCTCTGTAGTTCCTTCAGACAAACCCAAATCTGAGTCTTAGATTTCAGAGAAAAGCAATGTTGGTCACCCAGATCACTGCCTCAGAACGTGGCAAGCAGAATTCCATTTGATGTCAGATGGCTCTTAAAACAATGTGTAAACATTACCAGGACTTCATGCATTTTCACATCTTCAAATTATTACACACGGCTAACTAACTGTAACTGTAACACTCGGACAGATGTCCAGTCTCACTTCCTAAAAGACCTCTCAGGCTGAAAGAAGGCAATGCAGCCACTTTGGCTTATGATGGTTTACTGAGCTAAGGTGACTGCGTTTCCTTTTTATGTCAGAAGGCAACCTAGGGAGGGAGAAGGGGCAGTCACTCATACAGTTTGAGTGTCCACCCATAAAATATATATGAGCATATACGAAAATGCTGAGTTAAAATTACATTAAAAACCAGTTCTTTTTATTATGATGCCCTCGACAGCCTCTTATTAAGAGAAAACAAACTTTTCTGACCTCAAGTAAGCAAACAGATAAGCATACCAACAAAAGATTCATTTGCTATACTACAATTCAAAATTTTATTACCTTGTGTGCTGTATTTTCTGTTGAGGTTTATTATTTATTATTAAAGTAGCCTAAGATTGGGGGTCTGCTTGGCTTGCTTTAGTAAGCACTTCACAGCTCACAGCCCTATCCAGACATGCTACCTTCCAATCTGGTGTTAACCACGTGTAAACAATTAGGACCTTTAAACACAAAGTCATCTCTATGTGTGCCATTCTACATACTCCTTATAACTACGGTAACCATTGATTATATAGAATAAGTGTTAATCATATTCTATATAATCAATTAATATAGCCAATATATTAGTTTAAAATTGAAAATTTGGTAATTCTATTTCCATATTACACTTTTGTTTTGATTCATAGAAAGCACAATCCTAGAATGGAATTTCAAGTTCACAGGAGCCACTTATAAATTCCTCTAGGGAAAGAACCATATCTGCCTATCACCATTCTATATGCCTGACATATAATAAGCACTCTGTAAATAATTGTTGAATAAATGAATAAAGGTATTAACACTAAAATTAATGGGCTCAGACTACTTCATGACTATAGAGGTTACTATTACTATGTCCTTGCTTTTATGAAGTAGAGCAGGAGTTGGCAAAGTTTTTTGTAAAGGGCCAAATGATAAATATTTTAAGTATAATGGGTCATGTGGTTACATATGGTCACTACTCAACCCTAGTTTCTTTCACAAGTAAACAACTCTGCTGTTATAACACAAAAGCATAGACAATATATAAACAAATAAGCATGATTGTGTTTGAATCAAACTTTATTTATGAAAACATCAATAATCCATAAAAACCTCCATTAAAAAAAAACAAACAAACATAAAATCATCCAAATCCCAGGGAAACCACTTTCTTACAATGAACACTCTATTCCCTAAAGGTTGGAAATTGATGAACTTGCTAAATTCAGCCAGAAATGTTTTGTTGGATCAAAAACTGGGCAGGGCATATATACTCATCCCCACAGTGCCCATCACTCCTTACTGAGCAACTCTCAGCTAATATTCATCATGTTACAAGCCTGGCCCATGCAAGTCTTTGACTTTACTTCCTGAATTCTACAGTACAACTGGTTTCCAAGGCTATAGCCCACATCCACACCTGTGAATCCATAAGCACAACACAGGCTGCTCAAGAGCAAGCCTGTAATTGTCAATTCTTTGCCCTTCATCTAACACCGAATGTCCACACCTAAAGAACTTTAAATATTCACTGATTGCCTATCGTTTGATATATTCCGCATGGTCTCCTTGAAGGGGTTATGAAGGGGTAATAATGGCAAAGAAGAGAATGGAGAAAATATGTGCCAGCAGGTGAGTCACAGGAAAAGCAGCAGAAATCATTACAGGACTGAAAAACCACACACACATCTCCCAACTGTGTCTCAATCTTCTCTCTGCTGCCTGGATTCCTCCTTCATTTCACAGCAGAAGCTGGGCAGAGGTTGGACAACCCGGAGCTACCTCCACTGTAACCACAATGAGGATAAAACTTTGTTTAATCTTCATTTCTGCCGGAAGGTCCTCTGGGTGGGTGAACACAAAAAAAATTACCTGCATCTAATAGAATGAATAAACTATTGTATTCTCATGCGATGGTATGTTCAATATCAATGAAAATGAACAATCTCTAACTATATGCAACGATATGGAGAAATCTCTCTATTACACTGTTGAATGAGAAAAACCAGACACAAAGGAGTATAATTTGCATTATATATTATACACACAAACATACACACACACACAGAAGCAAAATGCATTTATGCTCCTAGAAGTCAACACAGTAGTTACCCACGGAGCAGGGTAGTGTCTAGTGTCTAGAAGGAGACATGAGATGAGGCTGTGTGGTCATGTTCTGTTTCTTGGTCTGGGTGTTGGTTACATGGGTGAGCTGTTTGGAAAATCATACTGAGCTAGCTGTATACTTAACATGTATATTTTTTGTATGTATGTTCTTTTTCAATAGAAAATCATTACCCCATGTGTAAGTGTTCCAGGGCCAGAGAGCCAGTTGAAGGTCCCATGCAGAGCCCCATAAGCTTTCCCTTCGACCGTCCTTCAAGCTTTTGCCTCACTGGAAGCCCACTCACTCCTCATCTTTTCAAAGTATAAGCAGACAGAGGTCAAAGTGCAAAAAAACAAACTAGATCACTCTGACATCCTATAATTCCAGCCACAGCTCCTTCAGAATGTCAGTATCTTTTGAAGAAACTTTACTACTATCACGAAATTTTTGTTCTAAATCAGAAACAAGAATATAAGAAGCTTCTACTGCCCTAAATGGCTCACTTTAATAGACTTCTTTTTAAAAAATACTCTAAATGGGCAAGTCTAGTTTATAAACATCTATGAAAAAATGCTTAGTTACTCAAGGACCACTTGAGGAAGATACCACAAATAAAATGTAACTGAGATTAGAACGTAGAACAGTTGGCAACCACCCTTCAAGAACTGAGTTGTACTAACTGACTGTATAATTGGCCATAATGTATAATAATCTACAATTACAATCGTATCTGAACACATCTTTAAGATTTTATGTAAAGTTTCTAATCAGGTAGTCAAATTATGGGCTGAGCATCATTTTGAATGTTGATTTTAATATAGTAATCTCGATTTGACTTTACCACTCATATTCTTTACACATTCTCATAATAAATTCAGGTTTAAAAAATCAATTAAGACCTTTGATCACATTAGATCACAGAGACTAGTCTATTTGTGAACGCTGTTCAGGAAGAAGGCAAGGGTCGTAATTCTGATCTACTGACCTAACAATAAACATCAGCCACAGTGGGGCAGATGGACAGATTGTATAGAATGAAGAAAGCATAGTAATCCTCTCTTATACAGGGCCCATGGTACAAATTCCAATCTTTTATATTCAGATGTTTCTCAAATCAAACAAATTCGTACTGCATGTCTGTCCATTAAATAAACCACTGCTTAAAGATGTTTTTTAAAATCTGACTTCATATCAGTTTTGAAGGGGGCAGAAATTCAAAATTACACCTTTAGTAGTAAATTATAACTGCATTTAATTAAATGATTCTATATCACATAGTTTATGAATGTTCTAAAATGCCTCTTGGGGAAGAATATCCTTATTTTTAGGAGCTACATCCCCAAGAATTTAGGATAAAATATCATGATGTCTGCAACTAATTTGCACATGTTTCAACAGAAAAATATACAAACCTACACACACACACACACACACACACACCCGGTGGCAAAATGCCAACAACTATTAAATGTAAGTAGTGGATGCACAGGATTCGCTACACATTCTTTTAACTCTTTAACATATTTGAAAAATTTTATAATAAAAAGTTGCATAGAAATCTTTACTCACCTTTCAAGTGGACAACCGTCTTCTTTCTTCTAATCAAAAACGAATGGCTAAGTCTGCCCAAAGATGCATTCAGGGATCATTCATGCTGCCCTTACCCTGCAAGAATAAGCAAAACAGCGTGTCATCACCAAGGATTTTTATTATGTTAATGCTACTTCACTTGAGAAAATGCTCTCAATATATGACAAGCCTCTAGATTAAAATAGTGCTTTACTATTTGTTTTTTAAGCAAGGAAAAGAGTAAAAAGAGGAAAAAAAATCCTATTACATACTGAATGTGGGGAAAACTTAACCTCATCCACGCTGGAAACTTGTGGAACAAAGGAATTCCTCAGTAAGTTTCTTTAAATTCACATTAATTTCAGAGCAGTGACTTACCTCAAACTTCTACTCAAATAAAAACTGGAGTTTCAAAGACCTGAGTTTCGCTCTGACTTTGGATTTCTGAGACCACACCTAGAAGGCATCCACGTCCACTCTTAGAACCACACCAGAATTGCTGATCCTCCTGGAGTCAATCTACGCTATACTCAACTACGGAACATGCTATTGAGCACTCTGGTACCATAATCACATTCCTGCTGCCTCCACACCTTACATTTTGGCATTATCTATTCCATTTGATCCCCACCACAGCCCTGTGAGGTAAGCTGAGTTTACTGTTTCCATCTTCCAGAGGAGGCAGCTAAATGTCAGAGATGATGTATGACAAGGACATTCAACCAGTAAACACCAGAGACGAAACTTCAACTTACGTCTCCTGACCCCAAAGTCAAGGCTTGTCTTACCATACAGGTCATCTCCACTCTCCCTAGCCCTCAAGATGATGGTCTCCTAAAAACCAACCTCAAAGCAAAAGAGCCAAATAACACACTCACTTGCCATTGGGGGAGCGGGGCCATGCCACAGTATGTTGCCTGAGAGTATATATTACCGTTCTCAATAGTACCATTAATACTATAATTGTGATTACCAATAACTATAATTACTATTAGTAATTATACCTTTCTAAACACAATAAACCTTAATGTATTTTTGATATTTCATGTGTGTGTGCTTGTGTGTATTTCATTTTTCTCCCTTCTTGTTCTCTAACAGAGAGCAGCACACTGTTAGCCAAGGGAAGGAAAACCAGCATCACATGGCACCCATGATGATTCTTATCTTTGCCACGACAAAAGGCAGTTATCAGTTGCTGTTGAAGATTTTCCATTCATTTTTATAAAATGGAAAATACAATAGAATAGAATGGCACAGATACTGCTCCATCGATAAGATGGAAGGAGCATAAAAAAAATTAAAATTATAGTTAGGGAGAAAGCTGTGTCCCTATACGATGGCCTAAGTTGACCCCTCATCTGCCAGTCACCAAAATTCTGCAAGCACAGAGGTTTAGAGGTATCAATGTCTATACCTATGAAGATGCTGGCATATAAAAGCCTGAGGAAAGCTAGTTAGGGACCCCCTGCACCTGGCTTTCAGTCCTCCATCATTAGCTTGATTAAAAATCCAGAGAAACTCTCTAACTTGTTCCTCACCTGGGGGCTGGAACACCTACCTGTTCATAAGGACACTGCAACCCACAAAGGAGACAGGATATCACTCAATGCCTCACAAACTGGAGCACAGAGAACCTAGGAACACTAACCAAGAAGTTATGCTAAGTGCTACACAAAACCAAGGAAAAAACATGATGTACCTTTGGAGACATCAGTTTTACTCAAAGATTTTGGTGAGGATAAGCTAATCAGTAATTTAAAAGCTGTTAATAATAAAACGAATATGTACTATGGAGTAGAATGCAATCACTGCATGAATTTTTAAGCTAAAACTCCTATCCTTACTTGCCCATCCACTTCCAGCTACACCCTTACAAGTGCGGGGAGAGAACAAGGGGTGGACTCTCTCCTTTTTCATTCAAGATGGCTTGGGAGAATGTGTGAAGTTGGTAGGGATTTTATATCACAGTGAGCCCAGAAAGCTACCGATGGCCCTTGGTCTGGAGAATTCTCTTCAAAATCAGAAATCCCAGATTTCCGCCAGATCTAGGTTGAGTAGACTAAAGTCCAGGCACACATAATCTCATCTCTACACCACACATTCTGGTATATTACTGAATTCCTCTCTTCACTGCCCTTCCCACCAGCTTCAGCATCCCACGCACACTCCCATCAGGCAGGCTCACACTACTCAGTCACCCAGTTTACATCACTGGCTTTTCTTCAACCGCATGCTGATGGGTAACATATTCAGCACCTATTTAAATGAATGTCTGCATCACTCACTACTCAAGAAAAATAAGCTTACCAATTTAGTTTGTCTAACAACTTTTTATTGTGAAAAATATATTTAAAAGTACACAACCATGGTAGCCAGCCTCCAAGATGGGCCCAATGATCCCTGCCTCTGATATTCATGCTCTTGTGTTGTCCTCCATTATTAGGGGTTCCTAACACTAAATAGGGCTGGCACGTATAACCAGTACAATACTGGGGAGATGCTGGAGTGTGACTTCAAAGTCTAGGTCAAAGAGCAGCTCTGTTCTCACTCTGCTTTGGGAAGGAAGCTGGCTGCCATGTCATGAGGATATTCAGGTGCTCTAAAGACAGGGCAAGCGGCGAGGGGCTGAGGCCTTCCAAACAGCCAAGGGAGTAAGGCTTCTTAGGAGTAGATCATCCAGCTCGGTCTAGCCTTCAGGTGATGGCTGCTTCAGTTGATATCTTGACTGCAGTGCCATGAGACCCCAAGTTAAAACCACCAGCTAAGCTGCTCCTGAATTCCTGGCCCACACAGACACTGTGTGAGATCGTTAATGTTTATTAGTATTTTAAGCTGCTAAGATTTGGGATAACTTGTTATACAGTGACAACCGTATATATAGTAACATCAGATTAGAGAATTATAAAGTAAATCCCATGTACCTAATACTCAATTGACGATGCTGGGTTTTTTCTTTCTGTTTGGAAGACCTGGTGCCGCTCCTGATTATCTCTCCTCCTCCATTTTCCCCCTCCTCCCCCACACACAGATAATCACTAGACGGAAGTCTAAGTCAATTATTCTTTTGCTCCTCTTTATGGTTTTACCACATTTGTATTCTCAATATGTTGCTGCGTTTTGCCTGGTTTTAAGACTAATATAAACAAAACTAGACTGTATGTATTCTTTTCAGACTTTGCTTCTTAAGAATCAGAGACTCATCCCTGTTGACTCATGTGGCTTTAACAGATTTTTCACCACTATATAGTTTTCATTGTATGAACATATCCACAATATACTGCTCTATTCTACTGTTGAGGATCATCTGAGAATTTTCCAGTTTTTGCTACTACGCATAATGCTCTCATTTATATTCTAGTGCTCATCCCCTGGAGGACCCGGCACATACCTAGAAGAGAGCTGGGCTGGGGTTTGCACGTGTTCAGCTCTCCTAAGGAATGCCAAATTGTTTTCCAAAGCAGTTATGTACAACTGACTCTTAAGCCGCTTTTCCAGTCTCTCTCCAAATAAGGGGCATGCTTGTTTTGCTAATTACCAGCAAAGCTTTCAACCAACAAAAGGGAAAGCTTTTCCTATTTGCAGCATCACTACTGCAAATAAATAGTACTCCAAAGTAGTGACCCAGACAGCTGGAACGTATTAGTCACAGGACATCAGTACGGACTTCAGAATCATGATGCAGACCCAGCCAGCACCACAAAGAGCCCACAAGGATAAGTCAAATTGGATTTCTAGACCGATGTTAAATTCACAGAGTATTTTCCTCCTGGTAGACTCATATCCATGGTCCCATCTTATCGCTGTCACCTCAAACGGGAAAAAAATTAACTCGCATTCAACTCAGCCAAATTCAAGATTAAAGCCCAAGAGTCAAATCATTTCAATGAAATTGTATTTTAAGTCTTTTTATTTTTTTTTTTAACAGAGAGCTAGGTTTTTTTATATTTTCACCTATAGGGTAAGATTGTTATTCTCTATACCTAATTTCATGTGTAGTAATTCTACAAAAAATACATGTTCTTTTTAGATTTAGTTAATTCAATTTCTTAAGTGGCAAGAGTAATTTTGTAATTTATCTATATTTCAAGTAAAAACATAATATCAAACATTTCTGTTGGCATTAGATACAAAAAATGAGAAATTCTTTCAATTTGAGCAGAAAGGAGAGAAGAAATATCTCTGTAAATTTCAAGGAGGCTCATATCATGTCACTGAAAAAAACAATGCCACTAGATGACCAAAATGAGATCCTTTCGACCTTGTCTCTTTACAATCTTCTATCTCTATAAGGTAGGAACTATTATTACACCCTTTTTACAGATGGAGGAAACTGAGGCACAGAAAGTAATTAAGTTGTTCACAATCACATAGCTGATAAGCGATTTACTCCAGAATCCATATTCTCCGTCACTATGCAGGTAGCTTCTTCATCCGCCACAAGACCAGCCAGAAGGCCCTGCAAAGGTGACAATAAGAGCGGCTACCGGTAACTAACTAAGCAACTCCAGTGTGCCAAGCACTTGCTAAGTGTTCTACTGCATTATTTCTAATCCTCCCCATATCTCTACCAGGCATGTATTATTCCCATTGTATAACTGAAGAAATTTATAATTGAAGTAACTTGACTAAAACCACATAGGCAATAAAATAAAATTGTGGAGATATCACTTGGACTTTGTCTCTGACTTCAAAGTTCATGCTCTTTCTACAATGGCCCTCTGGACAAAATAAAATTCCCTAATCCCAAGATCTGTGGTAGGCAAGAGAAGCAGGTGCCATATTGGGAGAACATGTGCTGGTGTTCTTGGTGGGCAGTAGGCAGCTGCTGCCATACCTCCATGGCAGGCAGACTGAGGCAAAGTGGGTGCCAATAAGAGCAGCAGGCACAGTCAGAAAACCAGGGCTTGACACCACTTCCTTATGGGGTTACACTGGGCAAGTCAAATGGCCTCTGCATGCAATATTTTCATCTATAAAACGGGCTATCTTTTATTTCAAAGGGTTGCTGTGAGGATTAAAGAGACTAACCCATAAAAGAGACCTGGCACATGGTAGGCATCAGATATATGCCTAACAACGGAAGAAATGAAAATGTGCTCTAGCTATCTAATAGGAAAAAGCAGGAAGCCAATTTTAACAATATCTTTGCTTTCACATACTCCATGATAGATGATTTGGCAATTTGTAAAAGGACATCTTTGTATCATGATTTTTTTTTTTACTAATATTATAATTTCCTCTTTCTGTCCTACTCTAAACAGAATAACTTTGCCAACTAGATCAACCCTTTATGATATTAGTAAAATTTAGACAATCTGTACATAAACATGGGAGCTGGAATGGACTCAAAGTAAGACATCCGGCTTATTTAACTTTTCTGTCACCAACTTTAGAAAATCTTAGCACTCATTTCAAATAGCAATATCTCTTCATAGAATTTCCAGTTTCCTGGAAATCATTCCAAATTATCTGGCCAATAACAAAAAACTTGATTAAATGACTAGTAAATGACAAGAAGAATTTCAGCAATACTACATACACCACTGAAATGAGAGATAAGGTTCCTCCATAGGACCCCTTCTGCCATACCTAAGGTTAGGTATTTAAAGTATGACGTGAATTTAGAAACAGAACACTCACGTTAGCTACCACCAATCTCCACAGTAGCTGGTCTTCTCTGCATTTAGGGGAGGGGTAAGGGAGCAGTAGTAACTGTAGCATTGTAGGTCTGCTTTGCAAAATTGGTCCAATCTCATCTTTCTTGGCCAAATGAAGCAAACATTCAGCGAGCTAGTGAGCTACACAGAGGAAATAGAAAAGCGCATTCCTTAAAAAAGGCTGAATTGTGTGTTGGTTCTAATATTTCATCCAGAATGGGGTAGGAGACCTAAGAAGGGGCAATTTTCCGGAGGGAGGTAGTCAGTGAAGGGCAGAAAAAGCCTCGCTACGGGACAAGGTGTTGGAAGAGAACAGAAATCACGGCTAATGGTTTCTCAGAATATACCACAGGCCAAACCTTCTGCTAAACAGGTTTCCTACATTCTTCTTTAAAACGCTCATTCAAAACTCTGAGAGAGAATGTTGTGATATAGATCCCTATTTAACAAATAAGAAAATTGACTCAGAGATTAAATGACTTGCTCAAACTCACAGAACTAGTTAATGGGTATAATAACTAGCTCATAGCATATGATAGATAATCAACAAATATCTGTTGCACATGGGATCTTTATTTCTCCTCCATAAAAATAGAAAACACTACTTATCTCCTGATAATTTTGTAAGGATAAAATAAGATTATACATATAAAGTTCCTACCTCGGTGCCTTAACTTTTGGCATATACTGTGATATGTGGGTAACAATTTAATATAAAAAGCTATGCACAATAATCACCTGGAATAATAGAGTTATGATAATGATAATGGGTATAACAAACATCATAATAGACAGAAGATAAACAGATATATATAACAGGCAGAAAAATGGCAAATAAACACATGAAAAGATATTTAACATCATTAATCATTAGGAAAATGAATATTAAAATCACAATGAGATACCATTTCATACCTATCAGAATAGCTAAATTTTAAAAATTGGCAATATCAAATGCGGACAAAGCTGTAGAGCAACTAGGACTATCACACATTGCTGGTGGGAATATAATGGGAGAATGGGTAAGTAAACTGTGGTACATCCATATAGTAGAATACTGGTTAGTAATAAAAAGGGACAAATTAGAGATACACACACAACAACATGGATGAATTTCAACTGCAAATGAAAGAAGCCATCTCAAAAGGGTATAGTCTATTTAATCTCGCTATATGATATTCTAGAAAAGGTCAAACTAAAGCAACAGAGAAAAGATCAGTGTTGCCAGCAGTTTGGGATGGGGGAGGGTTTGACTGCAAAGAGACAGCATCAGGGAATCTGAGAAGTGAAGGACTGTTCTATATGCTGCTTGTGTTGAAACTCAGAACTATATGTTCAAAAAACGTGAATTTTATTGTTGGTAAATTTTTTTAATTATTAAAAAATAAAATTTTTAAATCATAGAAAGGATTGGTAGGTCTTTGTGAATGGGTATTCGACATCTGGTTTGTGGAAAAAGAAGTGACATGTGAAGGTCAAGCAACTCTGAAGTTCCTTGTCGAGGAAACAAAAATGGTACAGGAGACCATGAAGGATCTGTGTGTGAGAAGTCAACACAGAGGCTCTGAGAGGTACAGAGGATCCAGAACCTTAGCTACGAGGCTGATTTCACCAAATGATAACTGAAATTACACAAACCACATCACCCGCTCTGAGCCTCAGTTTAACCAATTCTAAAATGAGACAATGAAGCAAATGATCTTGAAGGTCCTTCCCTACTACAAACATTCTAAGGTCGATTTGTGTTTTAAGCTATTGAGTCTGGGAAGACAGCAAGACAAATAAGTAGAAATACCCAAATATGGAAAAATAGCCATGCATTCACACAAATGCCATCAAGCAACAAAAATGAAAAACACTCATATGTGTGGATGATAAGAGTGATGGTGGTGGAGGTAGCCAATAACAGGGAAAAGACAGGAGGAGACTTAGAATACCATTTTCTTGCATAATAGAAGCCAAGAAAACAGGTTTCAAATGGGGCAGTGGGCAGAGGGCTGTAATAACAAGAACTAAATGCCAAAAGAACCGAGATGAATGAGGGCTGATGAAACAAAAAGACTACCATATAACCCACTTCTGGGTATTTATCCAAAGAAATCCAAAACACTAATTAGAAAAGACATATGTACCCTGATGTTCACTGCAGCATTAGTTACAAAAGCCAAGATACAGAAGCAACCTAAGTGTCCATCAACAGACAAGTGGATAAAAAACGATGTGGACAATGTATATAATGGAGTATTATTCAGCCATAAAATAAAAAAAAGAATAAAATCTTGCCATTTGCGACAACATAGATGGAACTAGAGGATATTATGCTAAGTGAAATAAGTCAGATAAAGACAAATACCATATAATTTCACTTACATGTGGAATCTAAAAAAAAATGAGCAAACCAAGCAGAAACAAACTCATAGGTATAGAGAACAAATCGATGGTTGCCAGATGGGAAGAGAGTTGGGGAGATGGATGAAAAAGGGGAAGTACAAATTGGCAGTTATAAAAACAATCATAGGGATGTGAAGTACAGCATAGGAAATACAGTCAGTAATATTACAATAGCTGTATATGGTGTCAGGTGGGTACTAGACTTATCGGGGTGATGACTTTGTAAATTACTAAGCATCTAATCACTATGTTGTATACCTGAAACTAATTTAATATTCTATGTCAACTGTAATTGAAAAACAACTTTTTAACAATATTATACAGGTATTTCAGAGATCAACAGAGTGACTGCCAAAACAAAAAAAAACAAAAAAACAAAAGGACTACCATCAAACCTTGCATGTTGTCTGCATATATCTTAATTGTGTTCTAATGTTTTGCCCTTGAGTTTTCAATCTCAGTCTGCCTTCACCTTTGCTGTTAGCAGTCCAGAAATTAATAAAACGTGCAGATATAGTTTTCTTGCAATAGCCTACTTCAGAGGTTATAATTTTCAAAATTTAGGAATTCCTGGAAATTAAAAATATGACAGTTCTACTGAACCATTTATGCAAAGACTCCAGAATTCTAGAATAGGAAAAAAAAATATTTTTAAAGGATTTAATAGAACGTAAAGAATACAATTTAAGAAGAATTCAGATTTTATTGTTGTCACCTTATTAGTTTGTGAAGCAGGAAAATAGCTTGAGGTCAATAATATTCCAAAACTAACTAAATGAAATGTGACAAATCCTTCACCTCTGCCCAGAGCAGGCCCAGAACACCATGTAACAGGTCCCCAGCTCTTTCAGCCAAATGAACCCAGTGAGACATATCACTCTGAGCACTTAACCAGAACTGAAGGAAGATTAGAGAAATTAATAGTTAAAAAGTATACCTGTGTGAACCCTGAGAAAGAAGATACCTATCAAGGAGGACTACTCGTGGCTAACTGAACTCAAATTTAAAAGCAGAGCCTAGTAGTCATTTCTAAACAAGGGCCTCTCACTGCAAAATTCTCAAGGAGAAGCCTGCCCTGAACTGACTGCCTGCACTGTGTTCCTGCCACCTGAGCCAGCCCTTATAAAGGAGTTCCTGGAATTGTATTTCAACCAATAGGAGTGAAGGTTTCCCCATCTAATCAGCTGCACAGGTATGTCCCCATCAGCATCTTCACCAATCAGAGTGGCTCCATTCTGACCAATCAGGGCAGTACATTTTGGACAAATCAAACTGTGAGGCTTTTGGAGTCCTCATTTGCATAAGATGGACCAATCAGGGATCATCTCTGTATAAGTCAGCTTCCCTCTAGCTCAGAGAGTGCACTCCAGAGACTAGAGATTATACTTCCCTGGCTGTAGTGGAAACATCAAAGATGAATTACCAATGACATATTATTGGACCCAGAGCAGAGATGAGGAGGAGCAGAGATGAGTAGGGGAAACAGAGCAGAGCAGGGCACAGAGCAGGCAGAGCAGAGCAGAGCTGTCTAGACAAAGAGGGGATTCACCCAAGAACCACCTCACTGTCATTCCACAGCCATGCATGCTGCTTCATAATTGAGCTGTGACGCTACTGCACTATTCCACAACTGTGCTGTATCATAATTGAGCTATCTGCACTGAATTAAGTTTCCTTCTTCACTGCACTGCAACTAGGGATTCCTGTTGGCATTGAACTGGCACCAGTGACCACAGGTTGACACCTGCAAGAAAAGTTAATATGCAGAAAACTTTTCCAATACTACTACTTCTGCCAATTTTCTTTTCTGATCATTAAATATGAAAATATCAACCTCACATGACCTAGTTCTGTTGATTATGAAAGAGGAGGAGGAGCAGATGACTTCAGCTCAAAGCCTGGTCTCTTCACCACTAACAACTCACAGTGGGCGAATTTCTTCACTCCTTATCTTCCTTTCTGCATCTATAAAAGGGAAATAATCATGTGCTCCCATCTAGCACTCAGGCTATCAGTGCCCTGTGCTGGATGAGATCATGTCTGTGGAGGCACCTGAGGAGAATACAAATAAAAAGACAAATACAAGATGTCATTACTGCTATTCTGTATGAGGGGAGAGGGGAGTAAATATATTTCAAACACATATAATCACATCCCAACTGCCTCTTTCAAGTTAACCATACGCTTCTCTTCTATCACAGCTGGGCTGTTGAGCCAGATGCTGGAATGGATATAACAGACAGGTAGTGAGAAAATGCATCTATCCTCCTGTTTCCAGATGATAAAAAAGTAATTTCTTATTAATTTATATTCTACTAATCTTTTCAAAAGCCTGTGTGTCAGACACCATGCTAGGCACTATGAAGAATTAGTTGTTTGTTTTGTTTTTAACAAAACAGGCTCTCCAGTTGTGTTCACTCTGGAAACAGCTATGTAGCCAGTCACAACCCACTGTGCTTGATGGAATTACTGCAGAAAAGTGGGGGAAACACCCAACCCAGACTGCTGTGTGGGTTATGGCAGCCATGATCCTCACAGAAGAGGCCATGCTTGAGCTGAGTCTTGAAAAATGAGACTAGATAAGTGAAGCAGAGGAAAGGCATTCTAAGTGGGCAGAGGGAGTGAAAATAAGGAACCACTAGATAAGGGGAAGGGTGGGTGAGAGGGGCTGGCTGACTAGGGACAAATGATGGAGACTCGTGTTCAGCCACGATGCTCAGGTTTTCTCCTAAGGGCAGCGCGAACCACGGACACGTTTAAGCGGGGTCTAAAATGAACACCCTTGCAGTTTAGGAAAAGAACTATGACAGCAGCTGAGAGAACAGATTGAAGACAGACCAGAAGTAGTTAGCTAAGTAGAAATCCAGGCAGGAAGTGATGAGGGACTAAAAATATGGAGGAATGCAAGAGATTAATAAAGAGGTAAAATGACCTTGCTTTGGTGACCAGAAAGGTACAGGGGTAGAAGAAAAGGAACTGTAGATGACTTCCTAATTCTGTCTCAATGGCTGAGAAGAGGAATAGTCTTTTTACAAGGTACTATAAGACACAGATTTGGCAGGCAAGATGAGTCCACTTTGTACTGTGCCACTTTGTATTATGTCACTTTGTTCATGACTTCATGTATATGAGGTCACTCTGTACATTTATGATCAACCAAAAAAAAATCACTTTTCTCATCATTTAGCTGCCTATTTTGAATTCCCACAGGCAAAAGGACTTATTAAAACAAAGTAGAGTTTCTAGGCAAGAACTCAATCCTATGCTCTTAATTTCTCAGTAGCCAAAGTGAGTATAACCTTCACAACAGAGTGGGTAAATTGCTTACCCCAGGCCAGATAGCTAAACAGAGAGAGAACTAAACTTCGATCCAAGATGGTATGTTTCCAGATCAGCTCTTCATCTAGTATGTTATACTACTCCATTAAGGGCCTATGACTTTTAGTTATATGTAACAAGGGCTCAATAGTCTTGTTCTCTGGCCACTGTCTTCTTTTGTGACTCCCCTCTGAATCCAGGCCACCCCTGTCTATCTAGCTTAAACCTCAAGAAATATTGTCCCCATTACTGAGCTCTGACTCAACTGTTCTGACACCCTACAAAGCCCTGCCCCAACTCTGCTTCCTAAAGTTCATTCCAATGGCTACTTCTGATAACCACCCACTCTGACTCTGCAAATGCAAGGAGAATATTCTGGTTTCTCTAGGAGCTATTACTGAATTTATTTGTTCTACTTTATATTATGGCTGACCCTAGCATGCTATTTCTCTCTCCTCTATGGCTTGCTATCTATAATAGTGTTAACTTCTAGGAAGAAGGGAGCCACTGGAGAAAGATACACAGTGTTTGTTTGGAGCCTTACCCACTCACCAAGCACTGTCCTAGGCATGAGAGAGTGTTGAACCAGACAGCAGGATCCCTGAATCTACGGTCCAGTGGAGATGGAATAGTTGTTTAAAAATAACACATAAAATTAGGGATTGAGTATACATATTTATTGTATTATTCTCTAAATTTTTCTATGTTTAAAATATTTTCATAATAAAAACAAGAAAAAAATAAATGTAAAGCTTCTACTCCTTGGGGAAAGAACTTGCTAGTCAAACTGCTTCCACGTGCAAAGGTTTTAGAGAGAGAAATCTAATTGGAATCTATTTTAAACATTATACTCTGCTAAAAAAGCCAACAGGAGAAAAGATAAAAATGCACTAATTTAGACAATATAAATTCAACTAAACAATAAAATGAGGTTCTTGGTCCATCTAGACTTTCCTCATCTACCTCCATATCCTCTGTGACAGTAAATGATTAAAAAAAAAAAAAACAGAAAGACATAACCACTTACTAATATAGTTTGTCCTTAGGAGAGGAAGCCCTAGTAATAACCACCACCATGTACTCTATGCCTACAGTGTGCTGGAGATTTACAGAGACAATCCTGTAAAAAAAACTATAAGATAAGCATTATTATCCAATTTTACAGATGAGAAAATTAAGATTCAAAACAACTCAAGTAATGTGAACAACATCGCATTGCTGGTAATTGGCAAGGCAGGGCACGCAAATCCATCTCTGCCAAGAGTCAGAAGCTTTGGTTTCATTTTCATTACACCATAATGTATGCCACCCAATATCTGATAGTCCCTCTCTCATTTTTCATAAGCTCCTTGGTCCATAAATGAGTGAATCTGATTTAAAAAATCTCCACCTGGCAGTTCAATAAATTAAAAGAAAAAAATCCAAGAAATCAGTCTTGAGATATACAGTATCAGAAACAGTACCTCCAATGTAAACTCAAGGCAATAAAGAAAAGTTGTAAAGAAAACTAGACTGTACAATCCTCTACAATCGTAAAAGAAATATTGCATAACTATTTTAAATTGGACAGCCATAATACTTGAAGGCAACAAACTTGTGAGAAAAAAAAAAAGATTAAAGTCCATTTCTAATGTGTTACTGTGTGGAGTATAAAAAATTGGTCTTCTACATGCAGACAAAGGAATGCGACAAACTAGAGTGTATGTGAGCAGGTTGAGATTTTACTATTTTCTGAATTTTCAAAAATTAAGAATAGCCCACAACTTGAAATACATGCCAGTTTATTCCAGTAAGAGTCACATTAACTATTCTGGAAATGAAGTACAGACAAGAAAATGAGAAAGGTCAGATTTAATCTATACATCAATATTTCTGACCCCTAGAGTTTATTCCTAAAATAGAGGCTCAGTACACAAAAGGCTCTGCACTTTCTCCATTACTTTCCCCACACAGTCTAAGTTTAAGGGGCCCAGACAGTAAGGAACTTTATGAGTCAAAACCAAATAATACAATCACAGTGCTCTACCAGCTGGACCCCCCATTCTCCTGCCACCCCACCTCAGGGAAAGGGACCTGCTCCCCTTGGGTGAGCCTGCCCATACCCAGCTGCACGTCACAGGCTGAGGGCTGAACCTCACACATTTACATGTACGAGTCAGGCAAAGGTGCCAGGGAAGGAGTCAAAGAAGAAGCCACGGGGAAGATAAAAGGACCAGAAGTGTAGAGCGCCTCTAAGACCCAAAGACCCAAAGAGGGAAAGGAAATGAAAGAAGGGTGTTCCACGACAGTTGAGAAAGAGGAGGATGAAGAAGTATTCAGTGCCACAGGGTCAAAGTAATGCCAGATTATCGATCTCAACAAAGAATGAAGGGAAGATTCAGATTAAAAAGGGCTGAGTAGAAACTGGAAGATAAAACAGTCTGGAGACATTTGCTGGTGTTCCTCTTTTGATCATAACCTCCTGGAGAGTGGGGCCTACTTTCCCCTAACACGCCCGGCAGCAGTAAAGACACAGAGCACTTGGTATCACTGGTCTGTCAGGGGGGACGCAGGCAGGAGCCCTGCACCTCAGCCACACTTTCACCACCCGCCTTACAGCCCAGGCAGAACCACAACTGTGACTTAGCAGAAAGCCACAACGCGGCAAGTTCTACACCTCCGAAATCACACTTCCATTCAGCCACCAAATGCATAAAGTAAAAGACTTCAACTACAAACTTGCAATTGTTTGCCTAGATATCTGATGCAGTGCCAGGTTCGTTAGCTACATTCAAAATTTTAATGGTAGAAAGGGACCCCAATTATCTTTTTTTCCCAGAGATGCATCACTGATTATATCTTACACGTTAAACCAAAAAGTTTATTCGGGCAGTACTACAATAATTCTTTGAAGAAGAATATTTGACTGGTTGCCAAAAGTGATTAACTAAATATATAAATTATATGATTGAGTATCAAACGTGTTACTTTGTTCTGGAGGTCACTGATTTAAATTAAGGGCTTTTTAAAATCCACTCCAGAACTCTACAAATCCATACATGTACCTATCAGTAAAAAGACCCTTACAGATGCCAAAAAAATGATTAAACAAAAAGAAAGATCTTACAGCAAGAAAACAGACTTTTAATGTAAAAATACGATCCACAATGTTGTCAGTAAACTCACAAAGGGCCTCCCTCTTCAGATATGTCGCATGCCTTTAGAAAATGTGGGTAGCATAAACAGACTTGACTGGCATTGTTTAAACTATGGTTAATCATATCTGATTCTTATCTAGCCTGTAAAAGTACAAAATATTTCACTTCTCTTTCTACAAAACAGGAAGCTAATCTTAACTTTCCACATTTCCACAAAGAAGTGCCTAAATTATGTTGCTACAAGATGGCTGCGCACCAAGCCAGTAGACCACCAAAAGGAGTTGGGGGAAAACGTGTTGCTCTATATTCTCCATCACGAATTTGGAAAAATTTACAAGTTTAAATCAAGAGTGCTTGCTGTGTGCACACAGCTTGCAACCCAGATCCTCAGCTCCCCTCCCAAACAGACTGTCATCCCCAAACAGAAATTCCTGAGCTGTCACAGTGAGAGAGGGTCACAGATGAGCAAACCATTTAAATCGATCATATCTGCATATCTAGAAAAGGTTCTGATGAGAATTTTACCAGCTAAGACTGAGTTGAGAAAACAACACTATTGCCAGCTTTTCCCTCTTGAGGTACTGACAGGCAAGAGCTATCAGAGCAAGATACGAAAACACCAAGCTGTTTTCCAAGAACTCTGACAGGCATCACTCAAGGCTGCTGCCAAGTTCACTGGTGAGACTGCTCTGAAGTACAGTGAAACTGCTTTCTTGACCTCAGGCAAATACTAATGCTTTCAGCTGAATACTGTTAAAAGTGTTTTCTTGTCCATGAGGTAGGCATTTCTTTGACCAAACTTGGATATGGCATCCCTCTAAAAAATCTGATCATAAGAAGGCATATATTTTTTCTTATTAAAAAAAAAAAAGCCTATTTAAAGATGTTTGACTCAGATTCATAGCAGCATTATTCCTAATAGCCAAAAGGTAAATGTAACCCAAGCATCCACCAATGAATAAATGAATAAAATGTATATATACGCTATGTAATATCATTAAGCCTTAAAAAAGGAAGGAAATTGTGATATATGCTACAAGATAGATGAACCCTGAAAACATTATGCTAAGTGAAATAAGCCAGACACAAAAGGACAAACACTGTATGATTGCACTTAGATGAGGTACCTAGAATAGTCAATTTCATAGACAAAGAAGGTAGAGTGGTTGGTTGCCAGGAGCTGGGGGAAGAGGAGAATGGAGAGTTATTATTTAATGGGTACAAAGTTTCAGTGTGAGATGATGGAAAAATAAAGATGTACAGTGGTAATGGTTGCACAACAATGTGAATGTACTTAATGCCACTGAATTGTACTCTTAAAAATGGTTAAAATGATAAATTTTATGTTATGTATATGTTACTAATTAAAATAAAATGTTTGTACTGTTTTCCTTTTGCACCTTAGATTACTTATTTTATTGGATATCTTTGCCCGTAGAATATTTTCTTACATTTAGAAGACATGTCTTTCAGACATATAATATTTGTACTTTTTAACAACTAATTAGATTCAAAACATTATCAGTCATATTTTAGAAATAGTATGTTTTAAATCTATATAAATAAAATATATATTTCTATGTATATTCAAGGACCCACCAAAACTGTCTTCGGCTTCCAAAGTTGGCCAAAATCTGATCTTTGGTTTCGATCTAAAAGGCGAAAGAGCAGAATGCTTTCTTCAAATGTTGGTTCTGGAATCCCTGAACTGGTGTATGATCGGTGATTACATCACCACGTAGGATACACTACATCAGCACGACAACATCGTAATATGAAAAAGGCAAGTAGTTCAAATATTTACTGGTAATAGCCGAAGATTCATTTCTAAAAGTTGGTGAGCATCCCAGATGTATCTTAGGATAAAAATCTCCACCACGCAGACACCCAAGGATGGCACCCCTACTTGACACCAAGGAACTTATGCACTTATCTGAGATGTTCAAAGATAAAGTGGGATGACAAGTTGTTACATATTTGAAAAGGTGCTTGAATAAAAGAAAATTCTAACACTGTAGTCTGTAAATAACAGCAGCAACACAGTCTGCTTACTAACAATATCAAAGGGCACACTTACTAGTGACCAGTGGCTGCTTGCAGGGAAAGGAGTCGATTATTAGAAACTGAGGTACTTGAGAGAGCAAACATTTCTTACATATGACCTCTATAAAGATTCTGTCGTCCTCCTCCAGGGAAGATGCTGAAATTGGTGTGCGAACAGTGAAAGCCGAAATGCAGATGGAGATATGGAAAACAGTTTTGTTATCTTGAAAGCCAACTATGATGCTCACTGCCACACTCCCAGAGCCAAGGCTTAGGATGCATTTTTCTCTCAAGCAGCTGTGTAAAGCAGCAATTACATGCAAAAATATCAGGAAAAAATGTGAATAAGGTCAACAACCTTACTTCTATTTCTAAGATTATCAAGATATACCCTCCTTCAAGCACTGCACAAAGCTGGCATGAGGGATAATTTTAATAAAACTGCATCAGCATCAAGGAAATCTTTAGCTCCAGAAGTTAGAGAGAAGTCAGTTATTTGACGAAAGTTTAATAAGCTGGAGACAACCTACCACTTATGGTGTTTTATACTGACGGCTAGCCAATATAGTAATAATTCATAAACCAAAATAAATAAGAGCCTTGCTCCTCCCTCTTCCATCTCGGCTGGAAGTCAAGTTCTATCCAATATCACGAATTTTCACTGTACTGATTATATGAGCTAAGAAATGAAGTTCCTATACCACAATGTCCAACTTTAATTTTAATAACATTGTAATAATTTTTGTAAAATTTCAGATTTATACTTGTATCCCAGAAGTCAATTCTAGAAGAGTTTTAGCTTTGGCAACAGTATTCCTTTTAACAGTCCATCTTTCAGCATTTAGTCACAATATTTATTTGGTGCACACCTAATACTTACAGAAAAAAGATTGGAGGGCTATACGCCAAAATAATCGTAGTTATCTATGGATGATAAGATTATAAATAATACTCTTTTTGACTGTATATTTTCTAAATGGAGAAAGAGAAGTAGGGGAGAGAGGGAGGGGGAAAATTAAAAGGGGGGAGAAGAAGAGAAAGATGAAAAAGAAAAGTTTTTCTAAAAGAAAATCCATACTTAGATTAAAAGGCAAATGCAGAGCAGCTTTTAACAGCCAGCGCAGGCTGTACCCCTCCAGACAGACTCCAAGGATCACCGTTCACTGACTCTGATGTTAGCAGTGCCCCCAGCTATCTTATCCCTTATCGATGGCCAGCTCAAACCTGCCCTCCCCAGTGAATGCCTTCCATAACACTTTGGTCCAAATTCCTTGAGTCCCAATCACCAGTACACACAGCATTTAATCACACTGCAACTGTTGTTAGGTGCATTTCTCAGCTGCCCTCTCTAGAATGTAGCTAAGAGCGGAACCCGACAGCTCCTTCCCCTGTGGACCCAGAGAGCCTAACAGTCTGGCACACAGCGAAGCTCATCAAGTTTGGCAAAGAATAGGGAACTTTTACAAGCTTGACAAACACCGCCAAAAGCAATTCTACTTTATCTCAATATTGTGATAAGTGGCCACACTACCAAAGACAGTGGCTAATTTCTTCTTCCTCAAGAAATCTGCTTTGCCTTTGAAGGAATTAACCTTCATTGCACCCTTCTGGGGTCCCCGATTTAAAATATCTACTCGTTTTTAAAGCAGATCTACCTGGAAGAGCCATCTCTATGGTTTTTGGGAGGGGCCACAGCTGTTGCCTAGTCGAAAAGATGCTCATGGAAAATCAGGACACCCAGATTCCAATCCAGGCCTTGCCAGGCTCCAAGAAGGGATTTGATCCAGATGATTTCTAAGAATAAAGCACCACTCCACATGGCTGTAAACACCACAGACAACAGTAAATCAGAGGCCCAATATTCAGAACAGCATGAGGCCCAAGAGAGGTGACAGTGAACAAGAAGAGGCAATTCCAGGTGAGCTGGTGATGAGGCTTATGACAACTATAGTACAAAGAACAGAATCCAGAAAGTAGGCAGGAATATTCCTCACTCCCTTTAAAAAACAACTATGCCACCACTGCCTCTTTCCACCCACAGAGCCCTGTACCGTGCTGGGGAGAAAGGAAGACTGTAGAAGACAGTTCGACAATAGGGCATTATCAGACAGCTTAATGACTTACTTCAAGCTTTCTAGAACATCAGTGATTTCAGTTCAGGGACGTAGCTAGTAACAGGTATACAAAGACACCTGATCAAACTTCGCAACAGGTCAAACTGCCTGTTAATGAGTCATTCTTTTTTGTAGTCCTCGTATGAATATTTTAATGAGAAAGTCAGTATGGCTTGATTATTTCCCTAGTAGACTATAATAAGCTTGTAGTGGGCAGGAGCCATATCTGCCTAGCTCATCACTATGTCACCAGTGCCCAGCAGGGTGCCTGGCTTATAGTAGCTACCCAACCAGTGTTTTCAGAATAGTTTATTTTTTTTACAAAAGCAGTATATATCTTTTGGTACGTAACGGTGTTTTCAGAAGAACTTTCTATATGATTCTTCTTCTAGATATTATTTTTAAGGGTTGCCTAACATTCCATTGTGCAGGCATACATAATTACTTTAATAAATCCCCTATTGCTGGATATTTAGGTTTCCAACTTTTCACTATGGTAAACAGTTCTGGGATGAATAATGGTCTTAATTATTTCCTAAAATAAACTTCTAGAAGTAGAATTGCTGAATCAAACAGTATGTAAGCATCTATGTCATCCTACTCAAAAGCTACCCTCCATTCCTTTTTCTTGAAGGACAATTGCCATTAACTTCATTATTTATTATTTAGGTAAACTACTGTGGACTTCTCAAGCAAAGGAATTTCCTAAAATAGGTACCTCTGACATCAATAGCCAAAGTCCTAAACTGTCCTCTCCAGACCTATTTTTGGTGCCCATCAGACCCAGAAATCTGAGCAGCAGCATCTGCTCAAGTGGTCCTCTGCAATCCTCCCAATGCTCAGCCTCCTCTTCTTGCCTACTGGAAAACAAAACTACATTGTAGCATCACATCTTACTCTCCTCCTTTTCTACAACTAAGTTAGCTAGGCTTCCATGATGTCAGCTATATCATTTTGTTTCTCATTTATTCAGAGGAATAACCAAACCTGTCCCACCGGTAGGACACAGAAATGTCAAGTCCAATATAACTGCAATGAGGCTACATCTGTGTGTGTGTGTGTCTCCTGCCTTTAGAGAGTCACTTCTCATTGGTACCTACAAAAAGGGGAAAGAGAGCAATAAAGACCCTCAATGGCACAATTTTAACTTTTTATTCACTTTCATAAAAATGGACCTTTGAGAGATCTTCCAGATGAATTTAACAAAAGCTTTAGATACTCCCCAGAAAAATGCACACACCTAAAGTGATAAGTTTGATTTCAGTGGCTTTGTGAAACCCGTCCAAGGACCCCAAAGAGAACCCCTGGGCTACCAATAGAGTCTTCAAACAAATGGCCAAAAAGAGGCTTAAGAAATTCCTGAGAGTATTCTCACCATCCTGTCCTTGTTTCTAAAATCAAAGGGAGGGGGAAAGCCGGCTGTGTTCAGAGCCCTATGGAAAGTTGGAATACTGCCCAGCACAGCTGCTGGCAACTTTGTAGAGTCTTTCAAAATAACTTGGGTGTCACTACTCCAATAGCAGCAGTAAAGCAAATGTCAAATTACCGACCTTGTGAATGGGTGGCAGAGCCATTAGGTGGCATGGGTGAGGCTTTGCATCCTGACCACCTGGCACGTCACATATTCATTGACTTGATTATTGTTTCTGCTCCATTACCAAGAAAAGTCCGCGCAGGCAGAGATTGCTTTGTTCACATCTATATTATATCCTCGGCCTCATCCAAGTCAAAACTGCTGGTCTCAATGATTCGGAAGGCAGGTCATCCACTAAAAGACTTCCACAACAGTAAAGACATACATAGAACATGCTATGCATTTGGGGCCATAGGGTGAGGAGAATGAACAGCCAGGAGGAACAGGGACAGGCTCTAGGATAATATCAGGGAGAAACACAAGAGGAAGAACTACAGACCACATGGCGAAAATCTGAACAAGTTGGGTACAGACAGAAAATCCCAGGGCAGTCGGTCCAAGTCTCACACATGGTCCACATAGTCAAGTGAATGGTCAACATGACCCAGAGTGAGCAGAAAGGGAATTGGTATTCCCTCCCTCTCCGATGGAGAATCTCTCTGGGTCACCCCCTGCTGCGACTTCCCAAGGTCGCCTCAACAACTGGCAATGCTGCCCTGCACCATTGCGGGCACGCGCCAGGAGCTTTCATTTGACAACACTGTGACAGAGTGGTTATTATTCCCATTTCACAAGAGAGAAAGCCAGTGCTCCAAAAGGCCAGTCACACCTGTCCCCATTTGTTCTCTCTCCATCTCAGGTGGGTGACCAGGGCCTTTTCCGACACCCTGTTGGTCCCATGGCTTCTTCTCCAGTGTGCAACCAGCTCTCTTCCTCCACCTGTCTGAGCAGCTTCACCAGCCACTGCCCGCCTGTCCTCACACATTTTCCTCTCCCCTTCCAGTCTCCTCAGTAGAAATAAACTCTTCTCTTTGGGCATCAGCCACATTCGCAGCCCCATCCCCTTTTCAGACATCTACCCAAACTGTCAGCCTGTGCTTGTCAAGAAGGTAAAAAGTTCCCAGTAAAGCACCTCCCTTCCCATCAGCTGCCATTTGTCTCCCCTTCCTGACTTCTCCAGCCTTTGCTACCACTGGGAGGGGGTCATCTCCTTCAGCCAACCCTCCCCACCTCCTTAGGGATAGTGCTCTTGAGGTCAGCTCTCCACCACCCTGCCCCCAGGACCTTTTGCTTCTACCCCCAACTTTACATAACCTGTGACTCCTGGGAGCTCCAATCCCAACCTGAGTATCATCCATCCACCCAGTTCAGCCACAGAACCCCTACCCCATAACCTGAGATTAGTCACCACATGCCTCATAATTTGTCCTTATATAATGTTAGTTATAACGTCCTTCACGGATTCACATAGTATGCCTGAATGAAACTTTTTAAAAGACTGAATATTCCACATTCTCCACCTTTAACAGAGATAGCCTGCCAGGAGGGGGCATCAAATACCACCTGGAAAATACAAATAGTGAAGACTCAATTTCTTATTGCTGTTTCTATAAAGTGGTTTGGACACATAACTAAACAGGATTGGGAATGGCGGTTCTGAAATAAAATTCTTTTTTATTAACACCATAATAAAGGACTGATGATATGGCGTTCATGAGCAACTCCTGTCTGGTGTACCCTAATTACAGGACTCATGCCTTCTGCGGACCAGATGGCTAGGGGTTAACTAACCCAAACTCTCCATTTGCAGGTAAGGAAGCAGAGGCCCAAGTTTGCCAAAGTCACAGCTTGGCGTATATGCTTTAGCTGGTATGTTGTTTATAAGGAATATTAAGCAAGGAAGTGAGAAAGGGAAAGAGGAAAGCAAGGGAGGAAAGCAGGAAAAAGAAAACAAAGAAAATGAGAAAAGCAAACCAGTGAAAAAAAATTAAAATGGAATTCAGCACATTGCCAAAACCTGAGGGGCGATAAAATAAAACCCTGTTTTTAATAGTCTCTCTTTAAAAAGCTTATTATTACCTTAAAGACAGAAAGTCATTCATCTTCTCTAGGTTTTATATTCCTAGGAGATAGCTAAAATTTAACCACATTTTTTTTTTAAGAAAAACAAGTAAAGTGTCAAGTGCTCCCTATGACTTCCTAAGTGGTTTTCAAGTGCAGGTCTCAGTTCCCCTTTGCCGGCTAACCACTCACAGCAGTCATCTTCCTAGATGCCTCTCTGCTGTCGGAGTTATCTCACCAAAAATGGAAACCCCCAAAATAAAAGAAAAAAAATAATGAAAAAACCACTTCCAGTTCCATCTACCTTAACCTATGGCATCAGCTACTTTCTCAAGTGTGCTGCTACACAGGTGACCTTCTCTGTCCAGCCCCGCCCCGCCCCCTGGGGGCTTGGTGTGTAGCTGCACCCGCTACCGTGGTAATAGCATTTATCTGTGGACACGTGTTTCCCCAGTTAAGCTCTCAAAGACCCAGACCCCATCTCACTCATCTCTGTCTCTCAAGGCTCAACAGGGCATCTAGCCCATAGCAGACCTTCAGCACATGTTTACAGCTACTGTAAACCCCAGGTTATAAAAAGACCAGACTTGTTAGCATATGTAAACAGGTCTCTCTGGCCTCCCTCATCTTTCCTTAGCAATTCCCTCATCCCCTCTTGCCCCATCACATCCTCTCACCAAGCAACAAGCTATTCCTGGCTGCCAGGGCCATGGCAGAACCTGACAACTAGTACAGGGAAATCTGCCCTGAAGTTTCTTCCCAAATACAATTTATACATACTTTCTCCTCTAAATGAATTCTAAGTCCCAATTTCCTACAAAATCTTTCAACTCTAAAAATCTCTCATTCCACAGTTTGTGTAACATTGCTTGAAATGCAGCCTCAACTTCCAAATGGAAAACTGCTGTAATAACAGCAATTCACACTTCTTGAGGCCTTCCTGTGTGCTGGCCTTCTACTAAGCCTGAGCACACAGGTTACCTGGAGATGAATATACAGACCTTTTTTTTTTTTCTTTTCTTTTTAAGGGGCTTCCTACAAACAGACAATTTTATACTACAATTAACCCAGTCAACTTAGATTATCTTCTGCCTCTCCACTATCAGACTATGTGTCCTCATACACTTTCAATTTCTCTGTGCCTGAATTTTCCCAAAGGGATAAATGGTGGACACAAAGCTTTTCTGTGCCTATGGCAGGGAGTAGAGAGGGTAGGAAAAAAAATAAGAAATAAAAATAAATCAGGGCATCTTCCTGAGATGAGATGCATTAGATGGCACTTCATGCTTCTAATGAGTTTGTCTTGCATTTCCAAATTTTCTCTCCACCCTAGGTTATCATCCATCTTGGCCATGTCAGAAACACTTGTAGAGATGAAAAGCAAATTTCTGCTCTGCACTGTTCAGACATGCCTCTGCTGGCCTAGATAAACAGGCCATGTGAGTTCAGTTTTTATTTCATAAACTGAAAATCTTTTAAACTTCTGAATCTGAAATCATCTCACCTGACTATAACTACAAGTAGGAACAGCAGGCTCCTCACAAACATTGTTTATGGCAGTAGTTCTCAAAGAATGGTCTCTAGACCAGCAGCATCAGCAGCATCTGGGAACAAGTCGAATGAGTAAACTACCAGGCCCCACCCAAGCTGCTTACATCAGAAACTCTGGTGGGGGTGGGCCCAGCATGGGGTGTTTTAAGGAGCCTCCAGGTGATTCTGATACACACTGAAATTTGGGAACCATCTGCATAAGCTCCCAAGGTCAGGGGAATGCCCTGCTGGGCTACCCTGTGTTTCACAATTCTATGTAATTATGATGGCTATCCACCAACGGCACCTACTCTGGTAATTTTTGCCAACTGGCAAAGGCTCCAAACACTAAACTCCTTTAGGGCACTTTGCTGGGCAAATGACTTGTGCCCCACTCTCCTCAGCTCTAAAAAGGGAAATAATAATAATATCCAGCTCATAGGACTGTCACAATGGTCAATAGCTTGGACAGTGTTTGGCGCAGGTCAGCCTTCAACAATACAACACTAAAAACTAGAAATACAGCAAAATAAAAATTGCTTCCTGTATGCTAACCACCTGACTTCTTCTATCCACTCCAGTCCAGAGCCCTTACTGAGGACATCCAGGATTGACAGAGATGGCACCTGGCTCACTGTCTGTCAAGTATTTACTTATTTTGTCTACAACATGAACACCCACCACATACCCAACAATGTGCAAAGAAAACCCAGTCTACAGAACTGTACCCCCAATAGCTCTTTCTAGACAAAAGCCATCCAACTCTGGAGCACAAGGCCTCACATACCTATCCCGAAAGAGATACAGAAGAAACACAACAAATATTAACAAAAGTAGTCGTAAGAATAGCTAACATTTATGTTGTGATTATCTTATTCCAGGAACTAAGTGTCTGATAAATGTTAACTTATGTAGCTCTCACAACCCTGTGAGGCACCTACTGTTATTACACCTGCCCATGAGGGTTAGGGAACTAAGGCATAGAAGGTTTACATAATTTGTCTATGGTCCCACAGCTCCTAAATGGTAAAGTCAACATCTGAACACAGGCACTCCAGCTCCAGAGTCAGTGCTCTTAGCCACTGTACTATGTGACGGAGTTACTAGCTATCTAGACATCTACCAGCCACTTGTTTTCACTGATCCTAAAGCAATGACTTTTAAGATAAATTTAGACAAAAAAAATTCACTGTCATAGGGTTCAATATTAGGCCCTCAAAGTTCTGGCAGAAATTGTTGCTCTGGCCCCTTTTCCCACTCCTAACCTAATTCAACTCAAGACAATTCAAAACTCTCACAGAACAGCATTTCTCTTTCTTATAACTCCCCTGACATCGTACCACTTAACCTAATTGTATACCATCCGTCACATAAGGTTCTCTAATTCTTTTTTGTATATTAGTCATTTCTTCCACACTGGACTGCAAAATTCCTTGTAATTATCCATACTTTCTGCGAAGCCCCACAAAACTAGGTAGACGTATAGGCTAGCATATGTAGACTTAGAGAGTGTTATACAATCAATTGTTTGGCTTATTCACTTTGCTCTTCTGAAACTTCTTAGTTATCAACCCCTAAGAAGCAGAATAAAACTATGAAGTTGATACTATTTAAAGCCAGCATTTGGGAAGATATTACATCAACATTCACTGAGCAAGATCTATACTGCCTGACTCTCCTACATTATTTCCTTTAAATCCCTTGGCAGCCTCCTAGGGGATGCTATTGAGATCCAGTTAGAGTGAGCAAGGACCCGGGCTACAAAAGGTGAGTAACCTGCCCAATACCACTCAAGGCTAGTGAATGGAGACCTGAGATTAAAACAAGATCGGTCTCAAAAGCCCCTACTCTGCCTTCCTTTAAGGTTTAGACTAAGAAGCCCAGACTCAAATTCTCCTCAAAGCAACTCTATCAAAAAGTCATTTTTAAAAGATGGGATGATAACCATGTTCATAGATAGAATTTCAATATTAGCACAGAATAGGTATCGGTTCTCCCCATATTAGACTACACAATGCACTGCCAACTATATTTCCAGGACTTTGTTGAGAACTTGACAAGTATTCCAAACTGCATAGGAAAGAATAAAGGTCCACACATAACCAAATTCTAAAACAGAAGAGCAAATAAGGGGCCTGCCATATAAGACACACAGCAAAGCTATAATTAATAAAAAATAATTTGACATAGAAACAGACATGACTGGAACAGAATAGAGAACTCAAAAACATACCCCCATGAAGAATCTTAAAATCAGTATGTTGAGTTTAATGCGAACAGAGTTTCAGGGTAAGGGTAAAGTTCTGGAAATTTACAGTGGTGATGGTTGCACAATAATATGAATGCACTTAATGCCGCTGAATTGTACACTTCAAAGCAGTTAAATGGTAAATTTATGTCTATTTTACCACAATTTTTTAAAAGATTCAGAAAATTTGTATGTTGAGCGAAAGGAATCAGAAAATGAAAACTAAGCTATAGTGGCAGAATGCAGATCAGTGGTTACCTTACTGTGAGAAGACAAAAAGTAGAATGGAGTCCAAAGGGGTCAATAGAAAGTTCTGGGGTGATGAAAATGCTTTATATCTTGGTTGTGGTGGTTTCACTGGTATATACATGTCAAAAGTCATCAAATTATGTACTTTAAATGGATGTAGTTTACCATACATAAATTATAACTCTTAATAAAGTTGAAAAAATAGACTCAGAGTGTGCATGTGGGAACCTGATGTATGATAAAGGATGTTCCACAATAAAAATTAGGAAAAGAATACACTGTTTAACAGATAATTTGGGGAAAACTGGCTCATAAAATGGAAAGGAAAAAATAAAGCTGCATTCCTTCTTTATGCCATATATAAAGATAACCTCAAAGATATGAAAGCCTTCATTGTGAAAGTTAACTAAGAAGCTGACAGAACAAAATATAGAGTATCTTTGTAATCTTGGAGTAAGAAAGAACACTCTAAGACTCCTAAAGTGCAACATAAGGCAAAAATTAATGGATTTGGGCTCTATCAAAACTAAAATTTTCTGAAAGTAACCACTGACAGATGGCAGAATGAGATTAATATCTAAAATATACAAGAAACATCTGCAAATCAATACATTACAAAAACAGACTAAAGCTGGTCAAAGACACTGTAATAACTAACAAATATATTAAAAGACACTCAAATTCCCTAATAAATTCACATTTAAACAATGAGATGCCACTTTATAACCATCAAATATTGGTAAAATTAGAAAGATTTTACCAACCATTAGCAAGGATGGGGGGAACCAGGAACCCTCACACACTGATATGGGAGTGTCAACCAAATCAGCAGCACTGGAGGATAATTTGGCAGTGTCTAGTAAACAGAGTTGTGCTGGTTCTCTTTTACCCAGCCATGCCCCTCCTGGGTATATACCCTTAGAGCAGTGGTTCTCAAACATTCCCATGCATTAGAATTTCCAGGCCAGGCATGTTAAAATACGTTGACGTGGTCTGCCTCCAGGGTTTCTGATTCAGGAGGTTTAGGTTGGGACCTGAGAATCTGCATTTCTAACAGTTCCCAAGTGATGCTGATGCTTCTGGGTGTGGACCACTCTGAGAGCCACTACTCTAGAGATATTCTCACACCCACCAGTAAAAGAATGTTACAGAATGTTCATCACAACTTTGCTCCTAGTAAGTAAAAGTAGTGGGTGCGCAGCAAGCCAGCAGTACTAGCAGCAGTCACAGCAGTGTACTAGATAAACCTGCACTAATATAGGTCTCAGAAGTAAAATGTTGAATAAAAGTCTTTCAACTTTCATGAATGTCTTAAAATTTCCATAATAAAAAGTTTTAAGTTGAATGAAAAAGAAACCAAATGAAATCTATAGCACAGAACCACTCATGTAATTGAAAGCACGCACAAAATAACATGGCATCCTTAACAAAGATACAGACATACCCAAGAACATATTCAACAGAGGAGAGGGGGCGCCTCTGAAGGAGAGGAGAATGTGGGTGGGGAAAAGAAAAAAGAGGAAAAAAAAAATAAGAAAGAGGCATTGCATAGGAAGAGGATCTTATGCCAAAAACTGAGTAATGTTAACTCAACCCTCAGCACCAGAGCTCTAAAAGGTAAAAACCATCAAAGCTATCTCTAAACACCCACTCTACTGTATTTACATACAATGTTACTTCAGTTAAAGCGTAGCAGCTTTGCAGGGTAAGGGGGGCAGATGAGCTGCCTGAGGGGGAAGGGGGATCTTTCTGAAATACCAGCTAGGGGTGATTTCAGGTCCCCAGAATCCAACCTGCTACTGAGCTCTGAATTTTCCTTCTTTGGCATATTAGTATTTAAAAAGAAGCTGGAGATCTTGGCTTTTGGCAAAGGATGTGTGTGTCTACATCTGTGTCTATGTCTCTTTTTGGTGTTTGTCTGTGGATCCATGGGTGTCTATGTGTGCGCGATGTGTTTACTTGTGCAGGTAAAGAGGAATGTGGAGGGCAGCAGAGCACTTAAGTGGACAATGAGCCACACTTGTTGATTAGCCACTCAGTTCCATTTTACTGAAACCAGAAGTCTGTTACAAAACCAAGTTATCTTCCTGTCCCCACTAGCCCGTCCCCTTTCTTCACCTTCCCGTCTCCCACATCCTGGACTGATCTGAAACGCTGTCCTCCAGTGATTTCGTAGCTTATTAAAGTTACACGCTTTATAGCCAAAATTCTCGGAATGTGATAGAAGATGATAAATGACCATTTATATTCCTGGGTCTTTATGGGAAACTTCAAAATCCTTAATACCAGGCATGCCATGACAAGTCTTCCAGAAGAGACTGCTGTGGCTATAGCTACCACTCAAAAAAGGCAAAGAAAAAGCCATCTATAATCTGTCATATCCCCACAAGGGCACACTGGCCACAGCTTCTTCCAAGGACCATCAAACAGTCTACCATAAGAAGTGATAGGAAAATGTATGGAAATCGGAAAAGAAAAAGAAATCAGAAAAGAAAAATTCTCACTGAATGAATTTATGTGAGAAAGTGCAACAGATCCTTCTGGCAGCAACATTAAGTAAGCCAAGCCCATGCCTGGAAAATGTCTTCAGGGGAAGAAGAAACAGCTAGACATCTGAAGGAAGAAGCAGAACTGCTAAGGTAAAATGCAGAAGAAGGAACTGGCCAAACACTCATGCTTCCCCCCAAAGACTGGGGTGATTATCCCCCAGTTCAAACAATCCAGAATTTTTATTCCCAAAACATTATTTTGTCTTTTCTACAGCAGTACTTCTCACTGTATGATAAAGCTTTGGGAATTCTAGAGTTTCCTGAAATGCTTTGTATCAAAATCAAGTTTTGATATTTGATATGCAGAAGGTGCACTTTTTAGTTTAAAAAAAATGTATGACAGCTATATGTATGAATCCTTTAGATTTTTCTAAGATATGTCAGCAAAGCACATCTGTCTTTCCAGCTAAAGTGCAGGATCTGTGATAATTTGAAAATTAAAGGACTTAACTATGGGGGAGAAAAAAGGGTTGAGTTTTCAAGCTGCAATTAAATGTTTCTAGTCAACACAGGCAATTCTAACTTGTAAAAACATACAAGGTTATTTAAGTGTCAAAACTTACTGACAAGCTTCTATTACAGAAACATTTTAAAATTTCAGTTGAATAAGCAACTTTCAAATATTTACAAGTGAGGTACTGTGCAGGATGCTAGGTATCCTCAAATGAATAAGACACTTTTAATAACTGTGTCCCTTTAATGTCAATTTAATCCATCCCTTGAATTAGTTTATTTAAAAAATATATATGCTTTCTCCTATTTAAAATAGCTCACTACCAGCACTGAAGAGCTGCAAAAACGAAAAATATGCATAGTTTAAAAAGCAATGAAGAAATCCAAAAGACCAGGGCCTCCAGACCTAAACAGAAAGCAAGATAAAGAAAGTGAGCTGCTACAGGCAGAAGGCAGCCAGCTCCTGGAGGTTCCCCCAAAGCTGGAGCCTCCAAAAACAGGCACAAGCTGCTGCTGCTGCTGCTGCTGCTGCTGCTGCTGCTGCTGCTGCTGCTGCTGCTGCTGCTGCTGCTGCTGTTGTTGCTGGCATGCTTGGTTAAGGCATGGCTTCAGAACTGGAAGACTGCCACCTGCTGAATCACCAAACATCCCTGGGCTTCCCTTGGAGCACTGACCAGACAGGGACCCATCCCCCACCTGTCTTCTCCTGTGGACATCTTACACCCGGAGAAAATAAACACTCGTCCGCACAGGCCAAAATAGCCGCCAACCCCGTTACGCCCCGGTGGCACATCCCGTTGCTACGTCACTAGGCCCACTCCTCTCTTTCTGCCCACTCGGTTCCCCCTGAATGTTCAACCCCCAGTGTCAGGAAGCGTGGGGAGTTCACCGCACACCATGACAAGTACTTAACACTTCCACATCCAGACAGCCAACCAAAAACACCTCCAAATCTGAAAGCAAAATAACCTGTCCTAACAGCTTTAAGGTAAATGTCAAGGAAGCTAAAATAGTAGGCAGACCCAATAACAGAAAATAAACTTCCCTTTCAGAGAGCAGCTTTTACTCTTAGTTTCATAAGCATATACCGCTGAAGTCTGTACTGTTTGAAGGTGAAAAGAAACATTTGAGGAGCACCTAAATGGATGCTCTTCACTCCCTCCAGCCATGGCAACTCTTGTCCTGATATTTACTCGCGACTCCCAAGAGGGAAACAAGCGTTAACCAGAACGCGCCAGACTGAATCCGTTACCTGGACTAGGACATCTACTCGGACAAACAGAAGAAGCTGCAAACCCGAGTCTGGGTTAAGACCGTGGGAGACACAGCCGCTGCTGCCCTTGGCAAGTAGCCTCGGGATCACGAAGACCTCTCACTCACGAGGAGAGCCGCGTCCAGGATAGACTGTCCAGTTCCACGCTGCGCCCATGGCTCCTGCAGGCCTTACCCCTAAACACCCTCATCCAGGAGAGGCAGCCCCGCGGGATCTCAAAGAGCCTCTCTTTACCTGGAGACTGTTTTGCATCCTGGGATGAGAGCTCGCTCCTCTGGGAAGGGGGTCCCATCTGCTATGTTGTCGGGGAGCAGAGGGGATAGAGGAGCCGCGGCGGATGGGGTCGTGGGGGGGATCCCGAAACCCTAGACGCCTGGCCGGCTGCCATCTGGCCCGGAGATGCCAACTGTCACGCCGCCGCCCAGGGAGTGGGGGTGGGGCCGTGAATTGGGGTCGGTTCCTACGGGTCTCAGGACACCGGACCGGTCACTGCCCGAAGGCGACTCGTCTCTTGCTTCTTTGGCCCAGTCATCGTCCGCTCGTCCCAGTCTGACACTAGATAGCCTTCCAGCCCGCATGAAGCACCTCTGAAAAGGTGCCCAATGACGCCCCCGCCATGCCACCCCAACTTGGTCCAGGAGCCCCGCGGGCGGCCCGCCCCCTCGAAGCCCAACCACTGGACCGCCCCCTGCGCCTACACCCCAGGAGTGGTGGCGCGGGGGGAGTGCCCGCCAGGTACGCACGCGACACCGCGCGGGCTGCGCTCACGCCCCCTCGCCCCGGGGCGGCCCGCACTCCGCTCCTCGGCCTCAGGCCAAGCCCGTAAGGAAGGTGTCTTATTGGCCCCCGGAGATCGGTTTTCTCCCCCAGCCCCACGACTCACTTGCACCGCAGTCGCGACAGCCGCCGGAATTCCGCCCGCCGAGCCCCTCGCCGCGGAATGAAATCCGGGGCAGGACAGCGTCGGAGCTCCGCACCAGATCGCGCTCTCCAGCCGGCTGGCGGGGCGCAAGCAGCCTTTCCTGGCCGGCCTTCCCCGCTCCCGTCCTGCCTGCCGCCGCCGCCGCCGCCGCCGCCGCCGCCGCCGCCGCCGCCGCCCCGGCCGCTGCCTCCCTGGTGCGAACGCTTCCGACTTGCCACTGTGAGCCTCCCGGGCTGCGGAGCATGCCCAGTCCGCTGCCCGACCCGGCCCGGCTTCCCGCGCGACGCGAATCCGCTCCTCCGGGTATTCACAGCGGCCGGGAGGGCGGGGCGGGTGGGCGGTGTCCTCGGGGGGCCCTTCCCGGGACCGCGGGCAAACCCGGCGGGTTATACACCAAGGGGCCGCTGAGTTTGGGCCCTTTTTATTTTACTTTTAAGTACCTGGAAGCTCGGAAGGCGATTGTTTTCCCCAACAAGGAGAAATGCCTCGCTTGCACATTTTTAGTGTGCCGTTTATTGAGGTCGGACAGGAGCCAAGTTTTGTGGTCAGAAGCAGGCTACGACTTGGGGCGAAGCCAGAGTTGGGGAGCTGGAGCTGATCAGAACAAGGAACGCAAACTCGGCCTTCTGGAGTCGGGCTCTGGGGCAAGGTTTGCGAGCTAGCGGAGGCTTCTCTTCACCGAGTTTAAAAGCTGCGACACTTGTGATTAACTCCTGATTGATCGATCATTAAATAGGGACGGACCTAGGCCTCTACAGACCATTTTCAAACCTCTTTCCACAGTTCTCCATATCAAAAGCAAAACAGCCGCCTGCGGTGCCACCGCAGCGAAGCCAATCAGAGCCGGGAAGGCCAGACCAGCTGTAACGACTGCGGGAGAGACTCACACCGCGCGAGGGCCGTTCCGCTGGTGGGGCCCCACCTCACACCCGCCCCTCGGAGTTGCGGGGAAAACCCGGAGAGGGATCGCGCTTGAAACGAAACACTGCGCATGCCCAGTATTCTGAGCTGGTGCAGGTTGCCCGAAGGAAGGTTTTCCTCGACTCCCTGAGCCGGACTCCTGCACCCGAGTTAGGTGCGGGCAGCCGGGAGAGCTGGCCTCCCGACGCAGCGCCCTCCCTTTCTGGACCGTCCGCGCGGCACCCCAGTGGCGGAGAGGCAGCCCGAGGCTACGCCTCGGGTGGGGACGGAGACTCGACCAGCGGGGGAGGGGTCGCGGGGCGGTATCGCAGTGACACGTGACTGTCCGCGGCGCTTCGGGCAGCCATCTTCTGCTGGGCCACCGGGCCGCGGGCGATCGGAGCGCCCTTTTCCCCGCCACGCCCTCCCATAAGGCTCTACCCTCCGCTTCACACCTGCCCGGGGCGCCGCGATCGTTGCACTGGGGCTAGGATTGCCGGGAGGACAGGCTCTTGCGGGGCAAAAAGCAAGAGCTGCGAGAAGCAGAGGGCAGCTCCGGGGGCGGATGGCGTCTTCTTTTACCCAGAGGGGTCTCTTTTCCTAAAGCAAGAACACCGCTGCTCCAGCCGCCTCCTCGTTCTATTTCCTGCAGAAGAGGCGTGATGTGTTGGCAGAAGCATCTGGACAGAGTCCGTCGCTCTTCCCTGCAGTGCAATATCCCACAGCCCTTTTCGGTGGGCAGCTTGGATGGTGATATTAATGATGATTACTTACGGAGCTCCTGAAACAATCCACTCTTTATTAGAAACTTTCTTTTCCCACCCCCTTCTGCCTATAAAAGCCTTCCATTTTGTAGAGTTCCTCAGAGTTCCTATTTGCTACATGGGATGCTACTTGATTATGAATTGTTGAATAAAGCCAGTTTGATCTTTAAATTTACTCCATTGAATTTTGTTTTTTAACAGATTTGGTGGCAGTGGTGGGATCCAAAGCAAACTTCTGACAGCATTTGGGGATAATGAGAAACACAGGTATAGCACTCACAAACCCCTTTTGAATTCTCTTTCTCACCATTTCCAAGAGCCGTGGATTAGTTCCTCTCAGTTCCAAGCCCTGCTCTCTTGCATCAAGTTCCCAATCTAATTGACTTTCCAATACAGGGCAAGTCAGCTTGAGCTGGCAGACAGTTCCGCCCAGAGTCCAAACCCCTAGCCTTTATTTTAGTCCACAATTCTCATTTAATTGGTGGAAACCTCAAACCCTTGATTCTGTTCCAAGATCCCCATGGGAACTGTTAATGGTCCTTTGCAGTGCCCCATTTATGTGGAGCCCCCTGTCAATACTCCCCATTTGTTAAGATCTGCTGGTTCAATCCTTTCCCCAGTCCACTAATCCACAGTGGGAACTGGTGGTGGTGTGCACAGGACCTTCTCTTGACCAGGACACAGTAACATCCCTTGGTTATTGTTGACATTAAGGTGAACATGTTTTGTCTTATTTTGTGTAGATTAAGGCTATCGCTAATGGGAATCTCAGGAGCAACCACAAAATTGATGGGCACCGGTTGAGCATTTAAGAGCTGTTAGACCTACCTCAAAGGCTCTCATGTTAGGATAAATTGGCCATGGAATATATTAGAATGACACTAGGTCACCCACAAACCTCAGGAAAATTCTTGTGCAATGAGGTACACTGTGAAACACCACACAATCTCAAAACTAGAGGCATATATTCACATAGGTATTATTTGGGCTCCGATAGACCTAAAAGCTTAGCTAAAATAAATAAACTAATTAAATGGGATCCTTAAAATCTAAGGAGTTAAGTACACCACCTTCCGGCACACCTGCTTATTTTATGTCTAAGAACTGCATTCCTGGAAGCTATAAATATCTAGCAAAAGGGCAAAATCTTATTAAAAACAACCTATGATTACAGTGGCCATTATGGGGAACATTCCAGTTAGATAAGATCATTTAAGAAGTACACTTAAAGGCTTCCAGATCAAACAGAATGGCATACCTCTTTTAATGGTATTGCAGAAAGCTCCATAAGGCTTCAAAATTCCAAAATAGTTCATTGAAAGATTTATTGTAAAAGGCTAATGAAAAATTAAAGGGATACCTAAAACAATGACTATAAAACTGACAACTCCTACTGTTCCCCTCTGTCCATAGTTATATGAGTCCTCATTCTAGTAATCCTCTGTCTGAATTGCCTTTTCACTCTGAAAAAAAAACTATCAAGTAGTTACTTTTTAAAATAAGACCATCCGAAATGCTTCTTCAAGTATCTTTCATTCCTTGGTCAAAGGACAAACTAGGGGCTATAGTTAAAAATTTTTTCCTAAACTCTGGGAGTATTCTCAAACATTTCTATAAATGGATTACTTCCTCAGATTAATGGATTGCTAAAAAGGCAGAAAACAGGTTGGGAGGTCACCATTCTGAATGAACTCACGATCATAGCTGAGCACTTTGAAAGGACTTTAGAACAAAACTGTAAACAAAGTCCACCAAGTTAAGGCCTTACAGAGACCCCCATATCAACCCTCAAAGGAGGACCCCCATATGGGCCACTCATAGAGTTGAGGAGACCCTGATGGATTTTCTGGTTAACTTCCACATTATTCCCTTTAATAGCCAAGGGGAAACTAAGATGCAAATTAATGAAAAACCTGGCCAAATTCTCTTAGTTTCCAGAGCTACATCCTCTACTTTAAACCCCACTTGGAGCCTGCAGATAAGATCCTAGGAAAACTGGAAGAAGCCAGCTAAATGTGAGAATTCTTACCAGAGTCATCTCTCCCAAATGTCTATAATATCCAACAGAGATAGGGGAAATTAAAATATTTTTTGTACCCTCTTTGGGTACACTTCTTGAGTACAAGAGATTGTTCAATACTGCCCAAAATATTTACAGCTTGCCTGGCTGAAACCTGGCAAGATATCTGAAAGGCTTTAACAACTTGATAACCAGAAAGTTGCCCAAATTTGGAAGCTTATATATTGAGCCTAACAGAAATTTTCTTAGGCCTCCTCCCGTAAGCTAAATGTACTCAGAGGAAAAGAAAAACCTTCTAAAGCCCACTTAAAAAAATTTATGAGTAAATAACCTATGATATCACTTAGGTTGCAAACCAATTATTTGAGGAATTAAAAGCAACTGTCCTTATCTAACAAATCTTTGCAAAACCAGAAATGCAGTTCCAGACACAGCTTAAAGTCCACCTATTCCTTTTACCAATCCCCAAACCTCTCCTATTTTTCTCACGGCTTGTAAGTATTGTGAAAATTTCAGCCTTAGGAAACCAAAGTCCTTATTGGAAGAACTTGCATTGTTTCCCTGTGCCTTTGAAATGTAAGTGTTCTACAAACTTCAAGGAGGTAATTCTTATCAGAAGGAGAATGAAAGGGAGAGAGATCATTTGAAATTTAGGTGAATGGTAAAATCATGTGTTTTCTACACAAATATTGGTAAAACGCTTTAGCCAGTGGAACAGGTAAACTTAACTTATTCTAACTGCCAAAAGAAAATTTGGATTCAACTGTTCTTTTATAAACTAGTGAGTTTTGTATTATTGTATAAATGACTAAAATTTTAGAATGAAAGCAATAAGGTTTCTGTCTGCATCTGACTATCTTATTTTGTATATATATAATGTAAATGTATGTTATTTTTCTACCTCTGGATGGTATTGCCAAAATTAATTTGTAAAAGAGCTCTGTTTAATTGGTATAAAGAAAACTAAGTGCTTATATAAATTAAACTTTCAGAAATATAATAGAAACTAAGCCATATGTTTTTCAAGTTTACATGATCTAAAATAATCTTTAGTAAATAAAAGCTAGTTTAAGTTTGTTTAATCAAAATAGAGAACATCTTCAGAGTTATCAGCATTAAAATGCACATACACAAAATTTTTGTTCTGTCTAGGTTTACCAAAAGTCCAGTAAGTTTATCTTATCTCTGTTATAAAATTTGTCAACAAGAAAAATATCTTGCAGTGATGGTTGACTTTGTTTAATATCATATGCAGCTTTTGTGACTAATATAAACATAATTGTTAGGAAAAGTAAATTAAACAGATGTAAGTAGAATAAAAGGTTTTTAGGTGAAGTTTTCAAATAGTTTCCTCAAATATTTTTGGTAACCTGAAGCATTAAAGTTTTGCCGAGTTAAGTTAAATGATAGAAATTCACCAAATATCTAGAGGTCTAAATGAAATAAAATACTGAAACATTAATTATTGAATATAGGTTTATCTACTTTTGACTTCTTGTGGCCAAGAAGTTTAAGAGATTTAGTTTTGTTAGTAAAAATATCTTGTACCACAATGAAAAATTTAATGTGAAAAACATGTTTCTAAAATATATACATATAATGTATTTTAAAATGTGTTGATCAAGTGAATATCAAAAGCAAGCTGGTACAAAATTAGAATTTGGTTTTCTCTCTGTTAAAAGGACAAAGTTTTTTGGACTACTGGTCCACTCTTGATAAGACTGTAAAACTTTCTGTTTTGTTTTTTTTTTTTTGCCTTTGAAAATAATCTTCCTAGAAAATGAAGATTCTGTATTTTGTCAAAATTTTTTGTGTTGTCTTTATCAGGTGTTTGACTGCTTAAGAAAGCTGAATTTTCTTTATTAAAAAAGCTAAGGGTTTTTCTTACAGCTGTTAACTTTCTGCATTTGCCTGCAAACTCTTTGTCACTATGGTTAAATTAACGACTAAGTACCGTTTCACAGTGACCTATGATCCTATCTGACCAAATGTTTTTAAACCTTTTGATGTTTTTGACAAACTTTATCAAATCAAACTAACTTTGGGATTTTCTGGAGTGCTCCTGGAACATCTTAAAAGATTTGTTCTCCTTATTAAAAAAAAAAAGAGAGAGAGAGAGAGTGTTAAGCTAATTAGGCTTATTTGATATGTTAAGTTACATGGGAAGCATTGTTATACAAGAAGTAATACTAAGCTCTCCTGTTGTATTTGTATAGGTATATAAGTGTTCCAGAAATTGTATGAAATCTTTAAAGTTTGATGTGTCCTGGGATAGCGTTATCATCATAATTCCAATAATTATTTTTAAATGTTGTGTGTCACAGAAATAACCTAATTTCCTTGTCAATTCCATTATAATGAACTCCCATATCTTTAACAATGAGCATCTTTAAGTCTTTTCAGAGGCAGTTATTATTTTACTCTAATGCTTTTACAAAAACGTTCAGGCAAAAGTACTTACTTCTTCAAGGAGATTCATGGAAATAATTTTGACAAATATGAGTTTCTGATACCTTTAAGATCATGAAACTGAACTGAGTAAGAATGTCTGGAACTAGTGAAAAACTGCATTCAAGCAATAACAAGAATTAATTACATGGGACTGAATGAACTAAGCAGGATGATTATAATTTTTATGACGTCTTCTTTGAAATATTGCTGGCTCTTTAATGGTTTTATTTTTTTTTTTGAGGGAACTTTTTCTCTTAAGTTATGTATGACTTACAACAACTTGGTAAAGTTTACCTTTGTAAACAAAAATGAAATATTTACTTTTTCTCCCTACCAGATCCCACCAGAATTTAGAAACTCTTAAGTATTTTTTTCATAGTGATATAATTATTTGCATAAGTTCAATGATAATCTGTTCTTTTTGTAACAAGACATAATTCAAAATATTGGCTTTATGATCAATGCTTGACTAGACATATTGAGAGAGATCTGTGTAGACTCAGATATCACTAGACAGTTTGAAGAAACTAAGGTTGACTTAATGGAGCCAATAAAGCCCCTTGGAAAAATCAGCCTGTACCTTGCTTACAAAGTTCTAGCAAAACAATCTTTTAAAAAGCTTATATGGTCAATCACTATTCGTGCTGCACTTAGGTAAATAATCAGGCCAAGTTCATTGGAAACAAATTACTTTTACTGTGATCATCTTCGGGGAAAAAATCGAGGTTATCAGAAAAATTATATTTACCTTTGTAGATATTAGATTCTAGTTCTATTAATTGTCTTTGAGGTTTTATTATATATCTGTAAACTGGACTGGATCTTGAATTCTTCTAGTTTCCTGAAATACCTGGCTACGAATCTCCAAACTAACAATTCCACCTTTCTGATTTGGAATTACTAAGAACAAAGACTGCCCTTGAATCTCCTTAGAAGGACAATATCAGGTCCTCCTCACTACACAGATGGCAGCCAAACTTCAGAGAATTCAACCTTGGATATACATCTCATAGCTAAAGAAGGCTCCACTTGACATCTGGTCCCTTACAAACACTGGAGACCTCCAAATCTAATTGACTAGGAAGAGAGGTAGCTGACATCGACATAGAGTGCTGTCTCCCAAGACACCAGATCAAGACTTTACACTTTAACTAAGCATGAAAACTTTTTTTTCTTCCCTTTCTAGGTAGTCTCTGACATGGTCCTGGAAAGATAATGTCATCATCCATATCTCCCAGGCCATTGCTAAGGGGAGTAACATTTCAGACTGCTAGATTGGTCATCAAAAACTGTCTATTAATAGTGCCACCTTAGCAGGAGTGGTTTGTGGCCCACAAGATTTATCTTTGTGGTGATTATCATTTTATTTGAGCTTATGAATGCCTAGATAGCTGGCACATAATCAGGGAATGCCTCTTAAGTTATCTAACTGTGTACTTAACTGTCCATAGACAGACACCTCATTGGTCAACACCCTTGAATTCGTATTGTTGAGTTAGAAAGGAACTACCAGGAGGCATTCATGATTCCAGATTTGCTTCTTTTTGGCAGGGCCCTACCTCCCTGGTTAGGAGTAAAGGTAAATGAGGCTATGATTGGGAACTTCTTCTTAACTTGAAAATACTGTAGAATTCACTGCTAAGGTAATAGCTGCCCAAGAAAAATCCTTAGACTCTCTGGCCAGAGTTGATCTTGATTACAGGATAGCCCTTGATTATCTTTTAGCTGAGCAAGGAGATATGTGCTGTAAGCAACACCACCTGCTACACCTGAATTAACACACATGGAAAAGTTGAAACTCAGTTACATAAAACTGCGAGGCAAGCCATTGGCTTAAAAGGCGACTCCTTCAAAAGGGTCTTCCTTTGACTTATTTGATTTTGATTGCTTTGGGTCTTGGAGACTATGGCTCCAAAGTACACTCCAGACATTGGGAATTATCCTGCTTAAAATAATCATAGTAATCTCTCGGATACATTTTGTTCTCTCAAAATGCATCTTCAGAGCCACTAACCACAAAGCAAATGGTCTCCCTAAGATTGGAATCTCGGAAAAAGAACGAAGAGAATGACTGACTTAAAATTGTGAATCCGAAGTCATGGCCTACGAATATCACAGAGGTTAAGACCACACAAAGACCAATAAGATCTTTGTGGCTGAAGGTGGCACTAATGCCTTAAAATATGATCATATCTCTTAGTTAAGTTGAGAGTCTGATCAAAAAGAGAGAGGATTGTTTTTAAAAAAAGAAAGAGATACAACAAGCCCCAAAATGGAGTCGCTTATACTAAGTCCTGCACCAGTAAGCCAAGACTTACTATCTAACCTAATTGCAATTTCAGCCTCTCCCAGTAATGTGGCCTTTAAACAGTTCATTTGGAATTACCTGATCAGCTCTCTTGAGGTAATCTGCATGATAGACCCCCTTCCTTTCCCCCAAGTAAAAGTGACCTTGCTTGAAACCACTTTTCATTGGAAATGTTCTTTTCTCACCCCCTTCTGCCTATAAAAGCCTTCCATTTTGTATAGCTCCTCAAAACTCCTTTCTGTTTGCTATGTGGGGTGCTGCCCAAATCGTGAGTTATTGAATAAAACCAGTTTGATCTTTAAATTTATTTAGTTGAATTTTTTTAACAACATAAACAAAAAAAATCTAAAAATAAACTGTGAAGGCAATAAAAATAAATTCTGGAGGAAGTCATTATAAGGGACACTTGAGTTAGTTCTCTCTGAAATTAAATTTAGTAATGGTCCTTAAGTCGCTACTGTTTGTGACCCCAGAAAATGTTTTAATATAAAGAATTGTCCCCTCTCCAGTTCACCCAACCCTACAGAATTTTACCAGGGCATTTCTTGATCAAAATTTTAATAAGCATCATTCACTTGATTGTAAATTTCATGATTCTCAAGTACATAGAATATCATAAATTACATTGTTGTCAAGACAACTATGAAATAAAAATGAATCACCTCCTAGTCACAATCTGTCATTAAAATACGTTAAAAATAATACTAAACACAAATACTGGGTCAAACAGTTCTCTTGCCAAAACAGTTATTCTGAAGTAAGTGGTTTAATTCCAGATGAATGACTCTTCCACCTTTAGAATGTAATCTACCTGATTAAAAATGTCTTTTATCTGGTTGACCTGTAAATAGCAGCTATCATTCACCAATCCATAGTCAAAGTGAAATAGTGTTCAAGAAGCAAAGAGATTTCTGTGTATCCATGGCAATTTGTCTCAATGGAAGAATCAGGAGCCACATAGCTTGAGTATCAGGAATAAGCTCATGAGCCCTTTAAACTCACTGGGCCAACCCTCAACCAGATTTTCAAACCAATGCTAAACAGAAAAGCCAACTGCAGACAACAAGGCTGTTTCCAAGTACTTGCCCCAGTGTTTAGATTTGGTAACACTCAACTGCTCTGTTTATTCCTATGCACGAGGCTAGGATTCCTGGCTTCAAAAATTGCTCAGATTCTCCTGTTAGTCATCAAAAAGAAAAAAAAAAAAAAAAACTCATAATCTCTTTGAAGACACTGCAGTAGATCAGAGATGCAGCTGAGGCTCAGGCAGAGATTAGAACTAGAAATGGGAGTATTAATAGGAATCTAGGCAATCTCCATCTGTCTTCTCTGCACTTCTGTTTATTCTCTCCCTTTATGGTCTGGCTTTTTCTGCCTTCAGTCCGCATAGCAGGAAATGACCACTAGAGAGCTCCCAAGTTTCTCTTTCAGACAATAGCAAGAATGACCTCCCCCATATTCATTAACCTCTTTGTCTAGTTAAATCCTATTTCCACAGATTGCTCCTGATCACTTGAAACAGCCCTAATAATATTTCGAGGCCCATCTCCAATTCCACCTTTTTCTTGATGACTCTGTCTTCAAGGACAGCCTCACCTATACACATTTGGGCATGTATTTGTTATGTTATGTCTTTTATAGTTCTCTTTATGTTTCTTGCAGGTAAGCCTTGAGTCTCCAACTTACATATTAAATGACATATTGAAGACATATATTTACATTATCTTCCATAGTACTTAGCATAGGACTTGCCCTAAGTATCCCTAAGCCTTAGTAAATATTTAACTGTAATTTATACTTTTCTTTTTCCTGTTTCACTTTTCTCTTGCTATGTTTTTGTTTTAAAAGGGTAAACCACTAGAAATGGAAATGTCCTTGCTTTGTTGTCCCTCTCTAATTAGCAACCACCCTTCACAACCTGCTGTGTACATTTAAAAAGGATTTTGAAATTAGACATTCATAACTGGGTTCTAACCGGGGTCTAATGAATCAGCGTCACCAGGGGAATGCTGTACTGGTTGACAGACACAGCACCATTGTCAAGACTTGCAATGTACTCTTAGCTCTTCAAATAGTCAATGTGCAACTCCAGGCAAAGCTTCTTAAAATGGGAATAAGATAACCCACCCCCTCTGTGCTTCCCATAAGTATCATGGGAATTAATTAAGTTTTTAATAAGAATATATGAAATGTTTTAAGTTAACTAGAGGTAAATATAATGAAAACATGAGGTATTATCAAAGTATTATGAATGTTTATTGTATTTAGCAGTCAGCTTTCTTCTAAATACAAAGATTATAGCAACAGCTGTAGTACACAAAAAAATACCGAATACATTTTGGGTCAGTATCCTCTAACAACTACTTGCAAACATATCCTGGATGACCAGAACTAATAATAAGAGGGTTGAAACAAAAATTATGTCTCCCACACATCCTCTCCCCCAAATTGATGCCTAGAAGAATAAAATACCAACACACTCCAGGAGACGGCTGGAATGATTTGACAAAAGACGTTAAATCCTACGCATTACGATCCAGATCATGCTTTCTCAACTTCAGCTCTGTGAATATTTTGGGCCAGATAATTCTTTATTGCAAGGTGCATTGTAGGATGTTGAGCTGTAACCCTGGCCTCAACCAACTAGATGCCAGTAGCACTGCCCCTCCCAGTTGTGACAGACATTCCCAAATGTCCCCTTGGGGGATGGAGGAGGTGAGAGGGGGGGCGAATTGCCCTCAGTTGAGAACCACCACCGATTTAGATAATGACCAAAGTGAGATAAGTGAATCAAAAGAAACTGGGATCTTGAGTTATCATCAAGCACTCCTCTTTGAAGTCATTCGGCAATTTTATGTACTGAATTTATATATAAGGTATCCATATTTCATTAATTCCTCCAATAATTACTGAGCTCTATATGGACAAGTCGCAAGATCAAGAAGTTCTGTATATCTACAAACAGAAATGGATGGAGTATGTTCTATTTCTCTACAGCAGGTACATTATGTCATTCCCATCCTAACATTTCCCCCTCGTTGGGATTTTTAAATGTTTCATGGTACTTTTTTTTAAATTTATTTTTATTATTTTTTTTTTATGGTGACATTGGTTAACGAAATCCAATAAGTTTCAGCAGTATACTTTAACAATGAGGCATATATATTTACACTGTGTGTTCACCTCCAATAGTTAGATTTCTTTCTGTCACCACATATTTGACCCCCTTTTATCCCATCTACCACCCCCTTACCTCCTCCCCTACTCTCTGGTAACCACTAGTCTACAGTCCATGTCTCTGAGTCTCTGTTTGTCCTGTTCATTTGTTGCTTTTAGGTTTATATCCCACATATAAGTGATATTGTGTGATTTTCAACTTTTTCTGTCTGGCTTCTTTCGCTTAGCATGATTATCTCGAAGTCCATTCACGTCGCAAATGGCAGTATTTCATCTCTTATGGCTGAGTAATATTCCATTGTTTATATGTACCACAGCTTCTTTATTGCATGGTACGTTTTTTATATTAGAAAATTATTTCTCATTTTTATATTTTTATATCTGAAATTCAAATTTAACTGATTTTCTGGTTTTGTTTTGTTGTTTAGCTAATTCATCATCCTTACCATAATGGACCCAAAGATTTATCCTTGTCTCTTGAGTTCTGGCTCCATAAACTTTATAACTTGACTTCATTAAAAATGAGAGGAATGCCAACTTTAACTGAAAAATAAAATAATATTTTAAAATGTAAATAAATAAAAATAAATAATAAAGAGGAGTTATTGCAAAGACTTAAAAAATTAAATGCGAATACAAGGAGTAGCACAACTAAATTTGAGAATGGTAAATTTCCTTCAAAAAATGTTTATTTCCCTACTAAAAATTGTGGTAAACTCTTTAGAATCCATTCAAAGCCTAATGGGATTTATTGCCTGATTTATTTCAAAATACTTCTCATGTTCACAGGCTATTTAGCATTTACACAGGAAATGATGTCCTGCTAGTATTCTTGTTGGGTAAGTCATCGGCACATGGGCAGGAAGAAGAACTGAAATTCAGACCAGTTTTATCTTGGCTCAGCTCACCTTTCCAATCACCTGGGAACTTATTAGAAATGCATATCCACTGAGCCCCACCCAGACCTAGTAAATCAGAAACTCTAGCGGTGGGATCCAGCAATCGGCATTTTAGCAAGCTTTCCACATGATTGTGATGCATGTTCAAGTTAGAGAACTGCCGTTTTAGAGCCCTGGTTCTTGTCTGTGGATGCAGAGAAGAATCACCTAGGAAGTTTTGAAAAATACTGATATCTGATTTAAGCGGTGTGGGGTGCCGCTCCAGCATGAAGTTTTAAAAAATCTCCCCAGTGTGCACATACCACTGCTATATAGAATTTATTCTTGATTGTCAAAGGGAAGAGAAACTCCCAATATTATCAATATAATGTTTTCTAGTCCTGCCCCAGTTCAACCTTATAAAAAGGTAGAAGAGACAGGCAATATGTGTTTTAATATGAACAATACCTAAAGGCCAGGCAATCCAGGTGTGTGGGCTTTTCCTCAAATCTTTAAATCTACTCTTTAAGGGCTTACTAGAGTCAATATGGTACAGTAGAGAGAAAAATAATTTTCTGGCCCCCAGGCCTCCTCAAACGTTCATTAACCCCCTGAGGTCATGTTTTCTCATGTCTACACTAGAGATGATATGAACTCTCCACAGGGTTTGGGAAATGATTGAAAGAGAACATGCAGGTAACGAGGGCTGGAGATCAATAATCAGTAATCACTTCTGGACTTGACGAGGCTTTGTGGGAGGGGAAATTTAAAAGGACAAAACTCAGTAAATTCACAGGTTTCAACGGGTCTTTCAATTATAACTATTTTAATTATTTTCTCTTTTTATATTCCCGTGTGTGTGTGTGTGTGTGTGTGTGTGTGTGTGTGTGTGTGTGTATGCCCCATCACATCATTTTCCTGTTTTTAGTGCGGAAACTTTGATGACTCATCTGTGGTTTGGGCTACCTCAGTGACTCTGAAAATGATAGTTTTAAAGACCATCGTAATAGTTCTACACTGCTCAATTATTCCTTGGGCTATCACAAGGTTAACGAGATAGTTTTTTAAAAACACGTTTGCCTGTCTGGCAAGCCAATTGTTTTAAGCCCCTTGTTCATCTCGAGAAGGATGTAATGGGCTTCACTGTGAGCTAAAAACCCTCACTAGGATGGGGCTGCCCTGCCTGACTCCGTTCGTGGTACACATTCTACCATTAAGTGGGGGCAGTTCTTCACATGGGTTCTTAATACAGAGGCTTGTGATATACAGACACTCCTGAATTACCTGTTGCAACATGGGATGGTGGGCCCCTCCCAGGGTACTGCTGAGATCTAAAGGTTGAAACGCTCACTGAATCACCTTGGAGGGCTGGGCATGGTGGGCACCTCCACAGTGGAGCTGGGAAAAGATATCAGAGAACTTTCCAGGGAAATCTGGCTGGCAAAAATAAAGGACCCCAGATGGGTCATTGGTATGAACTCTAATGTCTACAGGCTAACCCGCAGGGGCAACTGCAAGATTAAAGCAGAAATTCATTCTGTGAAGTACATCATAAACCAGAAGCCAGAAACTGGAGCAAAGCTAGAGGTAATGGGCTTTGGAATCAGAAGCTGGTTTCAGATTCAGCCCTGCCTCTTACTAGCAGTGTGATAATGGTTAAGTGACTAAATCTCATGTGGGTAATAATGATAACTTATTTCTGGTTTGTGAGGGTTACTTGATAATCCACATAAAGCACTTAATGTAGCACCTATCACACTGTACGAGCACATAATAAATGTTAGCTATTGTTCCAAGATAACATTTTGGGATAATGTATTTTTTTCCATCACTGTATATCTCCTTTTCCTTCTTTTTCACCTACCTCAACCCAACCTTCATTTAGGCACATGGTTTGTTCTGTGTTCACAGCCTCTGGTGAGGAAGGAGCCTGTTAGCCTTCCTGACTTTTGTTTCCAAAAATTTTAGACCTGGTAGACTGAGACAAGTGTCTTAGGCAGAAACAAGGGTGGGGTGGGTAGGAGGGAAATGGGTGGGACTAATTTTCACCCCAAACTAGAAAGAGATTTTTGTTTGGATGGAGACAGGAGAAGAGGAAGGAAAAAGGTGCTTTCCATCACAGCTGTCAGGGGGAAAGCAAGACTGGAGATTGGAAGGGCTGCTGAGGCATCTGGGCAGATGTGAAGATAAGCAGCCTAAAAAAGATTCCCAAGTCTAAAGCATGGGTCCAAACAGTGGAGCTGTCTGACATAAAAGGCCTTGCTTCCTTCCACCTGAATAAAAAGGGGACTCAAGGGGCAATGCACTCCCAACCCCCACAATGCTCTACCACCTTAAACCTTGACAGTTCCAGGGAGCACTTGAAAAACATTGCCCCACCAAAAATAAAAATAAAGGTAAGTTTCCCACCAGCTAGGTACAATGGGTGGCGGTGATGGTGGTGGTGATGGTATAGATATGGAAATTAAATGGAGTTATTGAAAATAAAGTTGTATTTCATTTTATTTTGTGGACTGAGATTCGTAAAAAATTCCAGAACTTGCAATGTCTCAAGGTAATTTTTTAAAACGTTAATTATTGTGCTCACACTATAAATATTGATATAAATGCTGAGGGGTGGGCAATAGGATAGAATTAGTAGAGCCCCAAGACTGCTTTGGAATTTGCTCAATTCAGTGGATGGTGGCATTAGCATTATTTTACAACTCATTAATAATAACTAAAACATTCTGACTTAATGACCTGCACACATGGAAGACTTTCTGTAAATGTGATACTAGTCAAATGGTTAAATGGTCAAAGTCTGGGAGCCTCCTTTCCCCTGGCTTTTCGCCTTCCCTAAAATCTTTTTTCATTTCTTTCAGTGCCTTTAATTTTTTTAGCTGCATTTAAATGTTTCCTATTATTCTGCATGAGTAAGATTATGTGTCATTTCAGCCTCCTTGTCAGCTTCTGTTTCACTTACATTACATTTGTTGATTGAGTGTGAAGAAGGAGGCACTGTCATCATTTCCAGATCTTATGCTTATGGGTTAGATCTCTCTTGGAGCAAAGCTGTGATTCCCTACTGCAATTTTGTAATGATGCTCTGGAGAGATGGAGATGAGACCAAGGAAGTAAGTACCTTATTCCTTCCTACTCTCCTTTCATGGGTTCAAGGAGGCAGCAAAAGAGGGGAGGAGGATACTTCTATTTCCCTTCCATCCATTCATTCATTCATTCACTAATTCATTCATTCACTTCACATAAACTTACTGAGAACCTCCTAGGTGGCAGACACTGACTTAGGAGCTGGAGATACCATGGAAAGCAAAAACAGGCCTGGTTTCTACCCTCGTGGAGCCTATAGTCTGGTGGTGAGACAAACTTCAATCAAATAAAACACTAATTAATGTCTAGTTACCCCAGAGATTCTGATCTAATTGAGCTGGAGTAGGGCCCAAGCATCAATATCTTTTATAAGCTCCGTAGGTAATTCTAATAGGCTGCCAGGGCTGGGAATCACTGAGCTAGACCACACAAATGCTAATGGAGCACTGAGAAGCATTTTGATTTTATTTTACAACAATGGCGAAGTTACTGAAGAGAGGTTATATGGTAAGATCTGGGGTTTTAAAATTACTATTAAACTTTTTTATTTTGAAATAATTGCAGATTCACATAAAGTTAACTGTAAGAAATAACAGAGAGTGATTCTATATACCTCATTACCCAGTTTTCCCCAATAGCATCTTGTAAAGCTATAGTGCAATATCATAACTGGGATATTGATATTGATACAGTCAAGATACAGAATATTTTCAGCACCATAAAGAGCCCTCCTGTTGCCCTTTTATAGCCATGCCAGCTCCCTCTTATTCCCCCCAACTTCCTAACTCCTGGTGACCACTAATATATTCTCCATTTCTATAATCTTGTCATTTCAACAATGTTACATAAATGGAATCATATAGTATTTAACGTTTGGATTGCCTTTTTTCTCTCAGTATAATTGTTTGAAGATTCATACAGGTTGGTGCATGTATCAATAGTGTGGTCTCTTTTTTGCTAAGATGTAGAATTCTATTATATGGATTTACCATAGTTTGTTTTAACCATTCATATGCTGAAGGACATCTGGGCTGTTTCTAGTGTTTGGAGCTTACGAATAGAGCTGCTAGAAACATCTGTGTACAGGCTTTTATGTGAACATAAGTCTTTATTTCTCATTGAGATAAATGCCCAACGGTATAATTGCTGGGTTATAGAGTAGCAACATGTAGAAACTGTCATACATAATGAAACGGTCAAAGTGTTTCCAGAATAGTTGTTCCCTTTTACATACCCAACAGTAACATATGAATAATCCCTTTCTCCTCATTTTTATCAGCACTTATTCACTTTTTTTTTATTTATTTAAGCCCTTCTGATAGGTATATAGTAGTAATATCTTGGTGTAGTTTTAATTTGTATTTTCCTCTTGGCTAATGATACTGAACATCTTTTTGTGTGCTTATTTGCCATTTGTACATCTTCTTTGTTGAAGTGTTTTTTCATGTCTTTTGCCTATTTTCTAATTAGATTGTTATATTTTAATGTTGAGTTTTGAGAGTTCATTTTTATATTCCAGATACTAGTCTTGTTTGTTGGATGTGTGGTTTGCAATTATTTTTTCCACTTTCTAATTTTTTTTCATCCTCTTAACAGTCTTTATGTTGAGCAAAAATTTTTAATTGTGATGAAGTATAATTTACCAATTTTTCCTTTCATGAATGATGCTTTTGGTGTCAAGTCTAAGAACTCTTTGCCTATTCCTAGACTGTGAAGATTTTTTCCTACCTGTGTTACTAAACATTTTTGTAGTTTTATGTTTGCACTTAAATCCATGAATCATTTTGAGTTAATTTCTGTATAAAGTGTGAGTCTTAGGTCAAGGTTCACTTTTTTGCCTAAGGATTGTTCAACATTATTTGTTGAAAAGGCTACCTTTTCTCCATTGAATATCTTTTGCACCTATGTCATAACAGTTACGTTAATGTAAGCCATACTCTGAGTTTTCTATTCTGCTCCATTAAACTACATGTGTTTTCCTCTGCCAATACCATACAGTCTTGACTATGGTAGCTATATAATGTCTTGAAATCAGGAAGACTGGTCTCTTCCACTTTATTCTTCTTTTTCTTCCTTCTTTGTCTCCTAAATTTTTTTTTTTTTTATTGCATTAGGTCATTTTACTTACAGCAAGTGAAGGAGACAGGGGATTCATATCCAAAGCCCTGTCTCTCAGAAGAGAGGCTTAGCCATTGCTTATATATACTACTTGCACTTCGCTTTCTTCTTTGCAGTTGGCTACATGTACCTTGTTGAGTATGGTTTCACTTACATGTGAAATCTAAACAAACAAACAAACAAACAAATAAAAAAAATAGAAACAGACTCAAAGAGAGCAAACTGATGGTTTCTAGCAGGCAGGGAGGTAGAGGAATGGGTGAAAAAAGTGAAGGGGAATGAAAGGTATAAACACAAAATAATAAGTCACAAGAATGTAATGTACAGCACAGGGAAAATAGTCAATACTATTGTAATGACTGTATGGTGATAAATGGTTACTAGACTTATTGCAGTGATCACATCATAAGGAATATAAATGTTAAATCACTAAGCTATACACCTGAAACTAACATAATATTGTACGTCAACTATAGTTTAGCAAAAAAAAAATTTTTTTTTAATTTTTAAGCCATTGGAGGCAGGCAGAGGGAACGGGACCAGGCAAAAGGCTATTGCCATGACCCAGATGAGGGGAGATAGTCTGGCAGGAAGCTGTCTCATCCCCCCGTATTCTGCTAACATTCTTCTGTGCCATTTGCATGGAGCTGGGGTCCACCATCCCAGCACAGCAGCAAAAGAGAGAAGGAAGGCACTCTCCCCAAGCATGACATTGTGATAAAGGTATATCAATGCTCTGCAGATAACAGCTGTTCCTTTCTAGAGCTTTTAAATGTTCTCCTTCATCAGAAAAAAATGTCACTTCTAAAAGCATTCCACCAATATGCATTTACCCCAAATTCCCTTAACATTTCACATTTAACATGACTTTGGGTATAAACAACATTAAACAAGTTATATCTTTTATTACAACTTGAGTGAAACTTGAATGATGTCTCAACTTGCTAATTCACTCTTGTCTAATATCGTATTTCCTATTTATAATTCCCTTTTGACTAATAACATAAATTAATGGAAAACACTGACTGAACAATGGCAACAGTAATTCTGGACAGAAATAGTTTTTGGATAAACTCCATGTTCCTAAAACAATATTTGCAATAATGTGGATAAACTCCATGTTCCTAAAACAATATTTGCAATAATGTGAGAGACAAAAATTAATAAAGATCATAATTACCATGCACTAATGACTTTAGTTTGTGAGAGGCTTATATTTTAACAGCTAATCTCTTCTTATTCTGCTCAAATGCAAGGGTGCCAGATCCACTTTACATGATGTTATCTGCAGTAAGAAGGATTCACAGTATAGACCTTATTTGCCTGTTATATTTGCAAAAGGAACTTCATAAAATTATCTAGCAACCTTTTCTTGAACATAAAATAACAATCCTTCTAATGCTTTAACTTTGAGACTGCCATTTTTCAGAAAATAACTGTGGTTCACATCACTGAATTTTACTTTTTTTAAAATTTGTACTGGGCTTTAGAATAAATAGTGGGACCCAGAAGGTGCCCCTGCTTGTGTCTCTGAAAACATCGAAGAAAACAGCTGTTCCTAATGCTCTAATGTCAGTCCCTCTGTCATATGACATTGTGAAGGTGTTTCTAGGTACCTGCAAGAGACCAGGAGATCTTTCTGAGCCTTGATTTCATTTAACCAGGAGGGGTCCTTTTTTCACTGTTTCATCTCCTTGTAGTGCAGTTTATCATTTATTATTCAAAAACTCATTGATCCTCCCTTCACTAGTCATAATTCAAGACTTGATCCTTATAGTCAAGTTAGACTGTATCTTATTTACTTTTGATCCCCAACATCAAGATCTGTGGCGCACTGTAACAAGCTCTTATGAAATGTCTGATGAAAGATTAAAAGAAAGAATATTGAACAACTAGGTAATATAAATGTAGAATAATGTATGTAGAAGTTTCGTGATCTCGGGAAAAAAATTATTGGCCTTAAATATTTGCTATTTATTCATCCAACAGTACATTTTACATACAAGTTTCTTTGCCCCAAATTGTTCCCAATACCAACAAAAGTCCTTAACCTTAGCATGAGAGCCCCTTTGAGCACCAATGTTTTTCAAAGTGTGGTTCGCCAATCATCTGCATGAGAAGCATCTAGAAACTTATTTAGGGATTAGGATATTTAGTCTTAAATCCTTAAGTGAAGAATAATTGTTTTAATAAGGGCGGGCTATAAATAAAATTGACCCACAAATCAAAAGGGTGTTAACTGAAAGAGAAGTGCTGATGCAGCTGGACAATGAAGACTATCAGAGGCCCACACCCCACCAAAGAAAGAATATTTGGGACCAAAGGCACAAAAAAGCAGGCATGATCTCACTAAGAGAAAATAAAAACTTTTCCAGTAGAGGAGACACCAAGCAGGAAATTCTTAGTATTAACAAAGGGTGGATTTTAATGGAAATAATACTTTCTCTCAGATAAGCAGTTTGAAGTAATCCACAATAAATAGTAGATACCCTACAGCCATCAAAAAAAAATTGCTGATATTGGCAATTGACTTTCAATGTTTAGGTAACACAATTGTGAAATTAAAATGTATTCATAATGTCGCTTTCCTTTCACCTAGATACAATTTTACCTCTCAGGTACCGTAAGTTACATCAAGAAGCCTACTCTAACCAAAACCTATTATATGTGTAATATAAACAATAATCAAATTGTTATTAAACAGATACATGCAAAATAATAAAATTGGACCATCTTCTTATACCATATACCAGAATAGACTCAAAATGGATTAAGACTTAATTGTAAGACCTGAAACCATAAAACTTCTAGAAGAAAACATAGGCAGTAAACTCTCTGATACTGCTAACAGTAATTTCTTTTCTGGTATATCTCTTCAGGAAAGGGAAGCAAAAGAAAAAAATAAACAAATAATACTACATGAAACTAAAAAGGTTTTGTATAGCAAAGAAAACCATCAAAAAACAAAAAGACAACCAACCGATTGGGAGAAGATATTTGCTAATGATACAGCTGATAAGAGGTTAATATCCAAAATATATAAAGAACTCATAAAACTCAACAACAAAAAAAACAAACAATCCAATTTAAAAATGGGCAGAAGACCTTAACAGATACTTCTCCAAAGAGGAAATACAGATGGCCAATAGATATATGAAAAGATGCTCAAGGTTACTAATCCTCAGAGAAATGCAAATTAAAACCACAATAAGATATCACCTCACACCTGTCAGAATGGCTATCATTAATAAATCAAAGAACAACAAATGTCGGTGAGGATGCAGAAAAAAGGAAACCCTCATACATTGTTGATGGGATTGCAAATTGGTATAGCCACTGTGGAAAACAGTCTGGAGGTTTCTCAAAAAATTAAAAATGGATATACCTTTTGACCTAGCAATTGCACTTCTGGGTATTTATCCAAAGAAAACAAAAATAATTAATTTGTAAAGATCTATGCACCCCAATATTCATGGCAGCACAATTTACAATAACCAAGATATAGAAGCAATCTAAATGCCCATCAACAGACAACTGGATAAAAGTTATTGTTTATATATACAATGGAATATTACTCAGCCATTAAAAAAATGAAATCCTACTATTTGCAATAACATGGATGGACCTAGAGTTTATTATGCTGAATGAAATAAGTCAGACGAAGAAAGATAAATACCATATAATTTCACTTATATGCAGAATTTAAGGAACAAAAAAGAACAAACTAATCAAAAACAGACTCACAAATATAAAGGACAATCTGGTGATAGACAAAGGGGAGAGAGTTTGGGAGTCTGGGAGAATGGGGTGAAGGATTAAAGAAGTACAAATAGTAGTCGATAGATGGTCACAGGGTTGGGGAGCACAACATAGAGAATGCAGTCAGCATTAATGTATTGGCTAGGTAGAGAGCCAGGGGAGAGAAAGAGCAATTAGGGGGATCGTTTCATAAAATATATAAATGTCTAACCAATGTACTATATACTTGAAACTAATAAAATAAAATTAAAAATTAAAAAAATTGTTATTAAACAAAATTCCACTTTTAAATAAAATGCTCTAATGAATAAACATGTGAAAGAGTGTCACATGGTTGGGTCTAGACAGTTACAAAGCAGGAATCTGCAACCCTGGCTATACATATGATTCATCTGGGGAAGTATAAAAAGTACTCATGCCAGAGTCCCACTCTCAGAAATTCTTATTCAATGGGTACGAGGAAGGTTCAGATTTGGGTATTTATTTTCTAGCGAGACATCACTATTCATTGGTTACCTGAAATGGAATTAGGCAAAAGAGGAAATTATCAGCTGCTGTGGACTTGCCGCCAAATATTTGGGAGCTTGTAAAATTCCTGAGGTCCAGGCTGCATCCCAGACCAATTAAATCAAAACCTTCGGGGGGTGGGGCGAGGAATTTAGGCATCTGCTCTAAAATATCTGCAGCCGAGGTCCAGAAGCAGGCTTTAAATGGCTTTACAAGAATTAGAATAGCAGGTGTTTAGATCTTTGGTTCTTAAGGAAACTGATCAATCAAAACATTTCTCTAAACTGCTGAGCATCATTGCTTCAGTTCTGTTAATTATTACTCTTTATCTAGAGTTTGTGAAAAGACACCACTTGCTTAAAGATACTGGTCATTTCAATACTCATTATCTGAGAATGTTTCCCATATGTAAGGAATCTCTGTTACAAATTCATCAAGATTCTGTTGCGGCAAGTTGTAAAGTACTGTTTTCTCAGCATTGACCTAAATTAGATCTCTGGTAGGGAATTTCAAGTCTATAATTTACTGCATGCTTGTGCAATTAAAAAACAGAACTGTCTGTCTTGTGAAGTAGGCAGTACTGAATGGAAGACGTTTCATTTTAAACAAACAGATATTACTATGCACGTGACTCTAGTTAATGAATTTGCTAACAGTTCCTTATTTTTAGAAACAGCTAGCTGTGCATAGCACTAAATCTATGATAGAGTTTTCATTTTTTAAAAGAAGGATTTCTTTGTAAATGAGTAATTTTTTTAATAGTATAAAACAATCTTCCACGGGCATTGTTCAGAGTTGCTTTTGTTCTTTTCAAAGCACTCAACACATTTTATAATATCCCTAAAAATCATTTTAAACTCAATTTATTCCAATTCACTGGCAGACCATAAATATAGCTTTGTACGACATTGAAAACAAAAGAGCATCCCATTTAGTGAAGATATTTCATAACTTAGATTTCAAATTTATAGAAGGAAAACAAGGATAGAAATGCACTCAATTCTAACTTTTATCTTTAACATAAATGGCCCTAAGCAAAACTGGTAAGTAAATCTAGTTTGGTTAGTAGTTTTGCCACCCTTCTGGGAGGCTACTCAGGTGCTTTAAGCCTCCCTTTCGACATCTCTTTTTTCCAGAGCTGAGCTCTCTCCTCTCTCAAATCTAACCTTTAAAAAGGAATCAATTATGTATTGTTTATTTTGTTCCTTAATAGGAACGTTCATTTTTTAATGAACCCCTTCCCAAGGATATTTTCAAGACTTACATCATCATCATCATCATCATCATCATCATCGTCATCATCATCATCATCATCATCGTCATCATCATCATCATCATCATCATCATCAACATCATAACAATGACGGTTGTTGTTATAAAGTCATAGCTTAAAGGAAGTGAGTTAGCATAATGGTGAATATACCCATTCACCAAGTGTATTTGTTTGAACTCCCAGCCAGAGTTTTCTTCCCAGCCTGGAAGAAAAATATCCGTATACTTACATCTTAAAGAGAAATAAAGACCTATTATACAAATGCCTAGTTGTCCCAAAATGAAGAAAAATAAATTTAGAATACTTTTAAAAAGGACTAGTCTATATATATATATATTTTTTTTTTTAAAGAGAAAGATAATACTCAGGCTACCATCTGGAATAAACAATTCTGAAATAAAAGATCTGGGAGCTCTGAGAGGCAGCAATTATTACGAATTCACAGGGGTGATGATGATGCTATGGAGATGGTAGGATACAAATTAGACATTGATGGAATGGAAAGTTTTATTTAATAATTCAGTCTATCTGCACATTTGATTTCACACGGATTGAGCAACTAGACGATTGACTTATTAACCTATGACAAAATGGATTTTAGGTTTTTGCTTTGAGAAAATGCCATCTTGGAAAAAAAATTGAGGAACTATTTCCCCAGAGGTAGAGAACTTCTGATATGAGGAGATAATAAAGAAGTTAGTTTTGAGTAGCTTCAATCTATTTAGATGAGACTATCTTTTTAACATGATCATTTAATAAATTTCAACTCTTGCTGCCTTCTCCCTTTGTACATGAATTACTTCCTTGTAGCATCCATAGCTTCACTCCCTCCTATATACTTTACTTCCTTCTAGAGTACTGACCCAAAAATTATTCAAAGGCCTACCGTTTCCTCTTCTCCCTTCACTGACAGTCACTGTCTGTACTTTTGAGTCACACTCTTATACTCTGCAATTTGGCCAGTTGCTACCACCATCCTGATTATTGCTCTTTGTAAGAGACTGTCGAGGGCCATTTCCCTGGAAATGTGATCTAAAACCAAAGGATTAAAAGACATTGACAACATACATAATGAAGGTGGGGTGGAGGGGTGTAGAGGAAGACAAAAGACACAACTCTGGTGGACGATGGAGGCTCACTAAGAGGAGGAACTGGCAAAACACACGTGGGCGGACAGTCATGAAGCAGCAGTTGACTGAAGGACTGTTCTGTTAAAGCAGCCACTGAAGGAGCAAATGTAAAGAAGTTCTCCTTTCTGTCCCACCCAAGCTCAGAACCTCACTGCTTTTCCTACCCTCAGAATTGCCCAGTGACACTGTAGGTTCACACTGAGCATCATTCCTGGGGTCCTAGCAGTCGTCATTTTACACTTTGATCCTTTTCTGCTCTTCTGACTTTGTCTCTCTATGTCCTCCTTCTGTAATTCTGGCTGAAGAAAACAATTCTCTGTGCCCCCAAACATGTGCCGTATTTAGGTCTCTGCTCAATATCAACTCCACCTATCATGTCCAGCCTTATCATCTCCATCTAAGCAAATCCTACCCATCTTTCAAGTCCACCTCAACTCTTTAATGGGTAAATGAATAACTGAATGAAGGCCCTAAGATGATATCGATCACAGTCATATAGTCCAGATTCTCATTATGGCCTGAAGTCTGCCAGCAGTGCTACCCTTTGAACAGATCGGCACTATACATTTTTAAACAACACCCATAGAAGATTCCCTTATGTTAGCTTACCAAAAATCAAAAGGAAAATATATGCCCAAAGTTCCCATACCCAAATCATACATTTCTTTTGTACATATGGCAGTTATCAAAAAGTGTCCAAGACTTTCCTCCTGAACTACAAAATCACTGTCTTGCCTGCCCTCCTGCCCTTGGCTTTATTTTTTCAACTCTCCTCTCTCTCTCTTTTATTGATTTTATTACCTTTCCCGCTACTGGTTTATGTGACATAATCCTGTAGGGAATCAAGTAGATGTTTCCAATTAGATTCATTATAAGTTCCCTTAAGGAGTGATTAGGAAGGTAGAATCCTAAGTGGCTGATTCCCTCAGTAATCCTAGCAGCATTTTTTGGGTGCTTGCCAAAACCAGACCAGGTTTTAAATGCCACACTTGCTACTCAATCACCAAAGGATCCTTGGAAGCTTGCAAAGCTGTGGGTGCAACTAGGTATAAAGTTGTGCTTTACTAAATGCCTTCATATAGCAATAATGAGAAAACCAGAAATATGAAAGCCTCGTGAAAAGATAGTTCAGGGTGGTGGTTAATTAGTGCATGATTTCTGTAGTCAGATGGTACTGGATTTAAACTCCAGTGACACCACTCACCAGCTGTAGGACTTGGAGCAAATTATTTCCCTGAGCCTCAGTTCTCTCATCTATAAAATGAGAGTAATGCTAGGGCTTTGGGAAGAATTAAATAAAGTCAGCATAATACTTGGCTTACGGTGTTCAAATAAATGGCAGCTATTTTCATTATCATGAAAACTGACATTCCCAAACCATTTCCAAAACCATGAGCTTTCAGTTGCTAAGCTATTTGTGAGCACTTTAGGCTATAAGGAAGATTGAAAGAAGGAAAAAGATGTGACAGGAAGAGGTTTTCCTATTCTGAGTGGGCTCCAGGCTCTCATTGGGATAAAATTAGTTTTGCCCAAAGATAAATTTGGCCTTTTCCTTGAGAGGTAATCTTTAAACAATTGAAATGTCCTGCCTTTTTACCGGGGAGCCTTAGGGCACACCAGATAGTCTACGCTAATAGTGCAATTTATGGTGAGGGTTTTGGGCCACTTTTATCAACTTAGCCTCTGGAAGGGCTAAAAGCTAAGGTCATGCAGGTAGTCGACCATATTTACATGACCAAGCCACAATAAAAACTCTAGACATCATGGCTCAGGTGAGCTTCCTGGCTGACAATACTCAGAGGGTATTATCACATATCATTACTGGGAGGAGTTAGCACTGTCAGAGCCTCTACCTGGAGGACGACTGAAAGCTTTGTGCTTGGAACTCTCTTGGACTCTACCCCAGGCATCACTTTCCTTGGCTAATTTCAATCTATATCATTTTGCTGTAATAAACTATAATTGTGATTATAACAGCATTCAGTGAGTTCTGTAAATTTTCTAATGAATTATTGAGACTGAGCCACCTGGGATGGCCAATGGGGAAAATTATATTCATTAGAGAAAATAATGAAGCCTCACTGTCTTATCTACTTTGAGTGACACTTTGTAAATATGTGAACCTACTGCCCAAGCAAGTAAGGACTCCTTACCACTCCAAATAAGGCTTGTATGAAGGAATCAGGGTTGGTAAGCCTTTCTTCCCTCAGGACTTGAGCACTTCAAACATTTTAAAGCTGCCATACGAAAAGGAACTAGAATCAGTTTATCTGAGAGAAATTATGGAGGGCCAGATTTCAGTTTATTCTAAGCACAAACTTAGTGATGCCCAGAGACCTGTAAAAACAGAAGGGGCTGGCTCAAAGATAATTGGGTTCCCCACCGCCAAAGATCTAGAAGTTTAGGCCGAATGACCCCTTGGACTGAGTTTGTCCGTGAGGTGAGAGTTGACTTAAATGTCCTTTAAGTAACACTCCAAATTGAGAGGTTATGATTGGGATGTAAGAGAATGTGGCAAAATCATGAGCTGATATATGGGTATATTATTCTTACAACTTTTCTGTATGCTTAAATTTTTTTAAGTTGAAAAACAAAAAATTTAAAAAAAAACATTTTTTAAGAAACTACTTGGTGGCTAAACTTCTTAGAATGACTTATGAAGTCATTCTAAAAACAAAAAAAAACAGGTTTTTTTTTAACATGTTAGGATTACACTCAAGAATAATGTATATTTAATCTGATGAAAATATGTGATAGTGCTTGTATTTTGCCATTCCAGCACATCTAGGTATTTACTCTTTTTATATTTAGTGATTTGTATAGACTGAGCTGTGGCTCCCCGAAACTTATATGTCAAAGCTCCACCCCCTGAGGTGACTATATTTGGAGATAAGGTCTTTAGGAGGCAATAAAGGTTAAATTAGGTCATGAGATGAGACGCTAATTCAATAGCATTGGTGGCCTTACAAGAAGAGGAAGAGAAAGAGTTCTCTCTCCTCCACATGAGGACATGGTAAGAAGGCAGCTGTATATGAGCCAAGCGGAGAGCTCTCATTGGGAACAGAACCCTGCTGGACCTTGATCTGGGGCTCTCCAGCCCCCAGGACTATAAGAAAATGCCTATTGTTAAACCACCCAGTCTACAGTATTTTGTCATGGCAGCCCCAGTAGTCTATGATGGTGATCTTTTAGTGATTTCCTGACTTATTTCCTGCTTGTGTAATATTATTCATAGTACTATGGCTTTTATATACAAATATATATATATTTGTATACTAAGGTATATATACCTTAGTATATTTATAGAGGCAGACAAAGCATTAACAGTGGCATTTCTAGAGATAGACTAAATAGGTGACAACTGATGGAACCAAGATTAAGATTTGGTATAAATACTAGCTTCAGTATAAATATTAACATCTGAGGACATAGAGTTGAAATTCTACTATGGCAGAAATCATATCAGTTCAAAGTTGTAAACAGGATAGATTACATCTGAGAAAACTAAATGAATTTTCTGCTGTCTACCAGAGCAACACCATCTTCTGGACTCTCTCAAAATGCAAATTCTCCAACCCTGAAGGAACTGAGCAAAGTCACAGATCACTTAGCTGCTCCTTTCTGGACTCTAACATTCCTTTTCTTGTTTCCTGTCATTGGGTGACATTTCTTTCCTATTCTCATAAATATAGATGTCTTAATTATATTTTGTGTTTCCATTGGGTTTCCTGGAGATTTTTTATCCATATATAATGTATGTTATGGAGAGCAAATGCAAAGAATCTATTGGAGATTTTTTAATATGAAAATTAGTCTTTAATTTTGCAGAGTAATGGTTTGAAAAGGGAAGTCAATTCAAATGTATAGTGCTTCTTAAGTTCAATTATTTTCCCAAAAGAGAGGGGTATGTGTGTGTGTGTGTGTGTGGTTGATGTGTGTGTGTGTGTGTGTGTAAATGTGTATAACTTGCTTATTTTCCTGTTTCTATATCCAACCCACTGACTAGAATTCTAGTCTCCAAATATTTTTCTTCTTATTATCTCATCCTTTTATTCCTTTCTATCTCTCCAAATTTTCAGATTAATTCTGATCCCAGCCAGAGGATGTTTAACAACCTCCACACCTAATACTAAATCTGTTGCTATTCCAAGCCTTACTTTTACTCCAGTTCTAGTAGATGGATTTCTGCCTTATGGCTGAGACCACTTCCCAGAGCTCATTTTCATTTCCCATACTGAACTTTGCTTCCCCACCCCCCATACGCCGATATCTCTTTCTTGATTATCTGCCTAGATCCTCCATTTCCTGGAAATTGTTGGAAGAAAGATTAGAATGAAGAGCATGACAGGCTTGCTGAGAGATCGTTGAAAAGTAAAACCTAGAAGGATATAAAACAGCATAACACAGTACTGAGTTCCCTAGGGAGCCAACTCTGAGATAAAAATTAGCATGTGGGAAGGGAAGGGAGGAGGAGGAAGCCAGTGGGGCAGAGAGAAGTTCAATTGTGATGCAGTCTCAAAGCAAGCCTCAGCTGAACCTGTGGGGAGTTATGAAAATGGGATGAGCCTTCAGAGATGACCTGACTGGGGGCAAGAGGGCTGAAACATCATACCCTTAGTCCATCAGCCACTGGATGCAGGTCTCCAGCAGGGCGCCTGATCTCAGGCAGGGAGTTCTGTTCAGCTGAGGCCCAAGGAATCTGACTTTGAGGGCCATCTTCCAGCAGCACTCCTAGCAGCTAGGAGAATAAGTCCTAAGTAGTTTTAGTCTTCCCTAAAGGAGAATAAGTCTTTCACAAAGAGAGATCTGGAGATGCTGCAGATTCCAGCATCACACAACCCCTACACCACCCCTCGGGAAGGACTGTGATCTCCTCAGCCTAGCAGAGAATATTTTTTTCATCTTGCTCCCAGTCTGGAGGTCATGCTAAACCTCAATCTCAAACACAAGGGGGATTAACCCCTTTTATGACAAGTAGCCTGGAAGAAGCTGGATTGACAGCACTGAGCAACAAAGGAAGTACTTGAAAAAAACAAAGCAAAAGGAAAGCAAAGCCTATTCCAAGGTAATAAAAAATTGGCAGCAGGCCTTTTACAAAGCATATACCCTGAATGGGACAATACCATGGAGAGAATGCTCTTTGAATGGGTAGGAATGGAGAACTTCCTGCAGCTGGGAAGTGATAGTCCCAGCAGACAACAGCCTGAAACGTGACTGTAATCAAAACACAAGAACGACAGAGGAGAATGGCAGACCTTAAAATATGTGAACAGAAACCCATCCTTCTAACCACAGCGGGCTAAGGGTTTTCCTCAGTTTCTCTAAGAAAGAAAGAGAGAAAGATAATTTCATAACTTTTTATGTTCCATAAATTATTTGTTGTGACAGATCCCTAGCAAGTAGGAAGAAAAAACGTGTACCGGAATCTCCTACTTGTTTTATGTAGCTTCTGGTAAATTAGACATAATTCTCTTCCTATATCATAGACAAAGATAAGGTATTTATTAATAAATTCTTTAGTCATTGCAATGAACTGAATGTTTGTGTCCCCATCCCCCAAATTTGTATGTTGAAATCCTACCCCACAATGTGATGGTATTAGGAGGTGGGGCCTTTGGGAGGTGATTAGGTCATGAGTATGGGACTCTCAATGGGATTAATGTCTCTATAAATAAGAGACCCCAGAGAGCTCTCTTGCCAGCTTCTGCTATGGAGAACACAGAGAAAAGATAGTCGTCTATGAATCAGGAGGCATGTCTTCATCAGATGCCGAATCTGCTGGTGCTTTGACCTTGGACTTCCCAACTTCCAGAACTGTGAGAAAAAAATGTATTTTTGTTATAGCAGCCTGAACAGACTAAGATAGTCATCTTGTAAAGTCCTGAGTTCAAGTCCTCTTCCAATATTTTACATAGTTCTGGTCTGTATCACTCACTAATTATCTCCAATGTCTAGAGAGGATCTACCTAGTAAACTGCCTTGTTACAGATGAATATTTTAAATGAAGATAATGAGGTCTAGTGAAAGAAAGGACTTAACAAAAGTTCTACTGTAAGAAGCCGACCTGGGCCCTAACAAAAGATTCTAGCAGGTTATAGCATTGTAGCTTTCAAAGCTTTTGACTGCAACCCACTATAAAGAATGTGACCCTGGATAAAGTGGCACATACAGCCAAACTGAAGTTTCATAAAACAACTTACATTATTATATGTGATGAAAATTGGCTCCTCTTTTCTATTTCATTTCTTTAATGCTGATTTAGATTCTTCACATTAATTTAATTAATAAGCAATTTGAAAAGCACTACAGTAGAAGATGCTTTAGACATTAATATCTTCTATTGAACAACTGTAAAGAATTTTGACATGAACACGACAAGTGATAAAGATGATAAAAGTCACCATGTGGACTATCAGGTATGTGGTCCAGAAATGCAGTTTTCCATAATCTTCATTGATGCAAATATTCCCACTATAGACATAGACTAATTGAACTGTCTAGCACACAATAATTTGGGTTACTGAAAGCTAAAATTAAGTATATGTCAAATATAATAAATAATAGTTAATACATAATAGTGTTTACTATGTATAGCATTATATATAATATATTATATAATGCATATTATATTATAATTTTAATATAGTATTATATATTAATATGAAATATATTAATAAAATATTACATAAAATATATATAGCTTTAACCTTAAAACAACTCTAGGAGGCAGACACTGTTATTATTCCCATTTCACATCTTTGCCCTACTTCCCGCTTTTTCCACCAACTACTGTCCTTTGGGTTCTGCACACCGGCTCCCTCATTTGTCTGGTGGAAGTTGCTTGCTCTGTCTACTTTGGCCAGAGATCGGTTGCACCACAGCCTTCTGTTGTCACATCCGCTAGAAGATTTAAACCTTTGTTTCCCTAATAATTTTTCTTCGTACTAACTGTGAGTCCCTTAAGTGGCATAACTTATTACTTATTGGGCCTTCTGTGCCTAATACAGAGGCAGAGGTTAAAATATTTGAAAGGAGTTGGATGTGTGTCTGCTGGGGCAGGCTAAAGATACACCATGAATGATACTCCCCCCAGATGCTGCATTCAGGACACACCACTTTCTGTTTACAACGGACTCTTAAAAGTTACGGTGGTGAAGGGAAAGCTGGGCTGGCAGTGTAATTTTTCTTTGAGGATATTTCTACTATGTATAAGATGTTACATTATCCAATCAAATAATAAAATGAAATCCAAATATGTTTATTTGGTATATTTGTTCTTCACTTCTTACTGAGAAGGGAGGATGGGCAGTATAAAGGAAATATCTTTTATTTCCCCTCTACAGCAATGGTATAATTCTGAATCTAATGGGCCATCACACAATTCTATTGGGTGATTATTCATATCCATTCTACCCTGCAGGAAACAAAATAAATAACTTTTTGAAACTGTTTTTTATTCCTGGGAGTTTTTACAAATAAAATGACACATGTGTTGAAACAAATTACATGCTTAAAAATCTGTCACTAACATCAGTTTTGCATAAAAAAGTACTTAGCAACTGTTACAGTGACATTTCTTTGTTGGTGGTGGAAGTAATGTGTGAATAACTATGCTAATTTAGAGGCAATTTTCAAGTTTCATGACTAAGTATAAAAGCTAAGAGTAGTTTAATAGGGAATGTTTGTGGGGGAGTTGCTGGCAGACTTTCTTGTTGATTTATTTTATCCTGATAGACTGATATGATTGAAATAAATTAAATATTAGATGTGCTTAATATTTTATATGCTATATGTCATCGCAATAGCAAAGTCTATAAATCACATTATTTACTGAATTTTAAAAATAAAGATTGCTATTCAGATGAATACAATTTCATTATTGCCTGCCTTTCTCTGTCAAATTAAAAAAATATATAATAGCTATCTTTATTCTCATTTTAAGGCCTGACAGTCATCAAAATGTTGAAGTTAAGAAGTCATTTTTGTAGGTAGGTTATAGACTATAACAAGGGCCTTCAATGAAAAAGTCAATACTTTCATGAAGATCTCAGAGCTTTATTTGACACAACTCAGACCTGATGTACTTCCATCATTCCCAACTCCTTATTTGTTGACAGATGCTCCTCATCCCAAACTTCTGCAGATTTCAAGAATTTGGGGAAGGAATGTTAAAAGTATCTCTTTGCTTTCAACAAAGTACTTTAGCTTGGAAGCAGCCAAAATCTTCTTAAAATGGCTTACAAAAAAATTATTAAGATACAGGGGTGCTAATAAGAAAGCTTTCAAGCCATAAAAAGAGGCAGAGGAATCTTAAATATGTGCTGAGTGAAAGAAGTCAATCTGAAAATGCTACATCCTGCATGATTCCAACTATATGACATTGTGAAAAAGGCAAAACTATGGAGACCACAAAAAGGCCAATGGTCGGTGGGGAGGGATGCATATGTGGAGCACAGAGGATTTCTAGGGAAGTGAAAATACTCTGTATAATATCATAATAATGGACACGTGTCATTACACATTTGTCTAAAACCACAGAATATACAACACCAACAGTGAACCATAATGTCAACTATGGGCTTTAGGCAATTATGATTCATCAATGTAGGTTCATCAATTGTAAGAAATGGACCACTCTGGTGATGTTGATATAAAGGCTATGGATGTGTAGGGGCAGGGAGTGTATGGGAAATCTCTGTACCTTCCTCTAAATTTTGCTATGAACCTAAAACTGCTCTAAAAAATTAAGTCTTTGACAAACTACAGAGTGTTTCTTGGACACCAAGAGCTGGAGGTGTGGTTTGGTCTCATGGGGGATTAAAATCAAGTTCTAAAGCAAATTCAGCTGCACCTCAGTATCTGTGTCTTTCTTTAAGGGAAAGCAGACTCTCTTGTGTTTGGCTTTCTTTGTGAATGGGCATCATTCTCACTCTGGAAAACAGGCTCATTTTTACCTAGAGCCGAAGATAGCTTCACTCTATTTCAGCAAGCAACAGAACTAGACCAGCATGCCTCTATATGGGGACCTCTTCTCGCTGAAAATTGTTCTTAACCCGAATTTTCATATGCAGGTCTGTGAATTTGGATGGGATATAAAAAATTACATATGCATTTCCATTAAACTTTAACTGATATTCATTATTTTCTTTAATTATGAATGTAGGCAACAAAGCATGGTAGAACTTTGTCATTCCAATGGATGTTAAGACGTGCCACTCAAATTTTCTTTCAGCAATGGGGACTTCTGCTCCAGCTTCTGAGAAAGCTGTTGGCAGAGTGCCGTCAGGTGTCAGTTCCTTCAGGGATGGCCTCAGCTGCAGAGTGTTGCCTCACCCTGGGTCATCACTTTGCTGGGGCTGCCTACCTCCAACAATTAATCAATGCTAGGATATGCAGGCCTGGCACTCTCCTCTGATTCAGGACAGCTCTGAACTTCCTCTTCCTTTTCTTACCTTCCCTTCTCTTCCTTTCTCGTCCCTTCTCCCCAGGTGCACTACCTAATAATCCTTCTGAATGGTAATCTACTGCTCAGATTCTGCTTTCTAGGGAACCCGATCTGTGGCATTCACCAAGAGAAAGCACCAGTAGTTTCATATCTTGAAATATTATATATGCTTATCGTGATTTTTAACATTAGTTATCAGGCTGCTGAATCTTGTTGCTTAATACGTTAATAAAATATAATTTACTATATTAGAAGTTATTTTTAATATTTTGATATTTGTATTTTGGTAAATTAGTCTTGTCATCCCATAAATTTTATTTTATGTATGCAAAGAATGATAGAATATGCCACCCCCAAATATGTCACTTTGGTATAAGGATTACTTTGAACTAAAGTCGCTTGAAAAACAATAGGTACAAGAAGGGTTCCCTGACTTTCTCCTTTTTCTTCCTGAAAGCAGGAGATAAAACCCTCCTGTGGAATATGTCCTCCCTAGTCCAGGAGAAAAGTAACATTTTTGTCACCACAGATGGGTGAATTTGGATGGGACAGTGGAGGTTGAGAGATATCTATACAAACAAATCTTGTAAACTAACCTTATCTTTCTAGTCCGTTCTCTACAATTAACTACTCTAGCCCAAGCTCCCTTACCTTGTCATGTTTTCACAATTTACTATTCTTTATCCAATTCAGTATATAAGCGTACAACTTTAAATGCTTCTGCGGGTCTTCATTTCCTTAAGCAGGCTCCTGTGTCACATAAATTTATATTAAATATATTCGTATACTTTTCTCCTATTAATCTGTCTTATGTCAGTTTAATTTTCAGGTCCTACAGAAAACTCTAAGAGAGTAAAGTTTTGCCTCCTCTGCACATGGATGGGATTTTGAGAAGTAGTCCACAGGCTGCGTGGGACTGCTGAAAGGGTCCACGGCAGAAAAAAGGGGGATCAAAAACCCCTGAGAACTCTCTCTCAAGAAGTCCCGTTCTTTCACAAGGTTTTAAACACCACCCACATGCCATGCCTCCTTGATTGTACTCTGTGGCCCAGACTTCACTCCTCATTGCTCCACTGCCACTCAACTGAAACCCAGCAATAACCCTTATGTGATCTTTTTCACATTACATTCTTCTCTCCTATCCATTCTCCACACAAACACCAAGATAAAAATTTTAAATCAATATACCAATATCCCCAGAGTAAATACTAAAATCATAGTTAATATCATTTTCCAAGTGTTGACTATTAACCAGACTCTCTACTATTATTTCATTTAATCTTTTTAACAAATATTGAAGTAGGTACTATAATTATCACTATTCTGCACATGTGGAAACTAAGGATTATAGAAGAAAAGTAACTTTTCCAAAATTACATAGCTAATATTAAGTGGCAGAACTAAGATTATGATTTCAGAGCCAAAGCTTCCTCTTTATATTTTTTAAAAATATTTTTTTATTATTAAAATTTTTAAACATACCCCAAAATACAGAGAAACATATAATTTTCCAGATTCAACAATTTCCAATGTTTTTGACAATTTAATTTCATTTATCACCACCATCCCCTTGCTACCCCCTTTTTTCCCCTTTTTTCTTTATATTTAAAGTATTTTAAAGCAAACCCCAGACTTTTACCCAGTAGAATGGTAGAGCCAGTAGAACCTAGTAGGACATTTAGTAGAACAATGTTTTTTAAATGATAATCTAGTCACATCTGTTTTAAATACTCTAGCTGATTCCTATTCTACTTTGGATAAATCCTTAATATGACTTGAATGCTCCTGAGTCACGTGGCCCAGGCTTACCACACTAACACCATTTTATGAGTGTCTATACTTTGTTCAAGAAAATTCAGGCAGACTCCCCTCTTTTCAGTACCTCTGGCTCTTTTTCATTGGGTCATGGCCTTACTACATCTTTTCTTAACCCTGGGACGATTTTCCTTCTGCCCATCTTCTTGTTTAAATGTCCCTTCCTCGGAGAGACCATCTTGAAGTAATTTAGATTCCAAGTTTTTTCCTGTCTAATTTTTCCTCAGCCTAACCCTTTCTTACAGCACCCTGTTCTTTGCTTTCATCTCACTTCTCATAATGGATAATTTTGCATTTATTTGCAAGTTTGCCTGTCTCTGCCACTGGCTGGAAGGGACTTGTCAGTCTTGTCCGCTATATATACTTAATTTCAACATAGTGCCTGGAACATAGTAAGCATTCATAAAACATATATACAATGTATAATTTATAGAGTTAAAAAATGTAAGTAAATAAGAAGCAGTTACATTAAATTTTGAAAAGGATGACCTATTTTACTTAAATATTTCATTTTGTATTGCTCCTAACTATATTAACAGATGTGACTGTTCATCAACACTGACTAATAAAAGATTGACAAGTCGTTTCAGGTCATCCATTAAAAAAAAAAAAGCACCTACTTTCCAGCATATAAAAATTCTCTCCATTGTCTTCAAGAGCTAGAACTTTATAATATACTTTCGTTTGGTTTTAATATATAATTTTTTCCCCAAATGCTTTGGAAGTACTTGAGATCATCAATAAGAAATTCAGATGGTTTTCTTGGAAATGTTATGAGTCACATCTTAGAAACATGTCTCTAAGGCAGTCAGTATAAAACAGTCATTTCCCGTTACTACAAAGCCAGACAGTTTAGCATCTATTTTATCTGAACCAGCCCCTGCTTCAGACTATCTTGAAATATCATTCTGGGCCAAATCTCTATTGCGGTATGTATAAAATGAAATTATAGTCCATTGCTACGTTTGCTGCAGTTACTGACATGATGGATTACAGGTACTCAAACAAAATGCATTTAACATTATGATTTAGTAAAGTTGCTGAAAGGAGAATATTTGTTCTTTTTGTTTTACAATAATGTTTTTATTATAAAAGTAATATATGTACATGTTTGAAAATTAGAAAATGCTGAAAAATACAAGAAAGGAAACGGAAATTGCTGATTGTCCCACTAACAAGAAATAATCACCATTAACATTTTGGCTTATTTGCTTTCAGATTTTTTTTCCATTATGAAATCACTGATATTTGATCTTTTTGACTTACAAAAATGTTAATTTCATATGGTTTACCCTAATTTATTTAATATCATATACATATTATTTTACATACTTAAAAGCATACTAGATTGTTTTGTAGCTTGCTTTTCTCATTTAATATTATAATTTAAGTATTTGTTCATAATATAAAAACTTTTTGAAAATGTTATCATGAATATTATATTCCAATATACAAATGTGCTACAATTTACCTGATGATTTCCCTACTACTGGACATATCAGTTGTTTCCATTGGCCACCATTACAAACAGTGCTCTCATAAGCACCTCTATGTACAATTATTTGTAACTGTTTCAGATTATTTTAATTTTCACAAATGGGGATCTTGATTATAGGTTATAAATATTTTAAAGCCTGTTAATACGTATGGCCAGGAATTTTATTTTAAGAAGAAACATATATTCTATGAGGCCATGTTCATTTGCTCACCTCTGTTTCCCCTCTGGCTAGTGTCACATTGAATTCAATAAAGCATTTGTTCAAAGGATTAACATATGGCTCCAGCCAATGAAAATAAAAGAAGTTTCAGAAAATAGCACTTACTTCTCTCATGTATCAGAGCTTCTCTCATGTATCAGAGATATTGTATTGTGGTTGAAAATCAAATTAGGTAAATTGTAGTTTAAACTTCTAGTTCTCCACTTACCAGCTGTGTAAACTTAGGTAGGAGTCAATAACTTATCTGGGCCTCAGTTTTCTCCTCCGTAAAATGGGGAGATTGACAGCATCAACCTCACTAAGATGTTCTGAAGATTAAATAATTTGTAGAGAAATGCATTATGGTGCCAAGCACACAGTAATTGCTAAATAAATGTTTTCTGTTACTATTTACATAACTGAGAAATTCTGAAAGTACTTTTTTCCCCAAAAGGAGGTACATAAGAAAAAGTGATGATTCTGTGTAAACATCTCAAAATTGAGTCAAGTAATACATATAAGAAAACACAATTGTAAAAATTTTGTAAGATTTCATAATGTTTTTAAATTCCTTGTTGGTTGTTTTTATTATCCCAGGTCTATTTCTCTCTAATGTTTGGCAGAAAAATCTTCACGGGAAAAAGAGTTCTTGCAGGGGAGATGGAAGGGAAAGCTGGGGACACTGACATCCTGCCCTACAGTCAGTATTCCCAGAGATGTGTTGCCACCTGAAAGAGAGGAGGACGTCTTCAATGATGCAGACAGGAGCAAGAGTGCAGGGAACAGGCACAGACTGAGGAAGGACTTTGACACTTGAAGAATTTCAGACCTGGACAAGCTGCTGGCATTGTGTAGCTGGGTTGGGAGGTGGGCAGCAGTGGTGGTGGTGTATGAATGCTGGGTGAGGACTAAGCAGGTACTGGGGTCAAGGCCAGGCACTGGCACATTGAGGACAAACCGGCAGCAGGTCAACAGTACTGGGAGAGGATTAGCTTTGAGTTGTTGTGCCAGTGTTGAGAGTAGGGACCATACCAAGCTCCCATTTTCTTAGATGTGCTACATTTAGTTATTTAATCTACAACTATTATTGTAAGTGTATTATGTACCAGGCACTGTTGAAGGCCTAGGGGAATCAGTAGTGAATAAACAAAAAGCCAAACATCCTTCCTTTTGTAGAACTATTCTAGTAGGAGGATATAGACAATAAGTCTATATTATACGTATGGACATGATATTACATAATAAGGCAATATAAATGCTTTGAAAAAAGCTGGATAATGGGGATGGCAAGAAGTTAGCAATATTAAATGAAGTAAGTATGTGTAGGCATTGTTCAAAAAGTGACGTTGAAGCCAAGACCTAAAGGAGCAAGCTGTATAGACACAGGAAGAGAGTATTCTAAGAAGAGGCCCAGCAAAGGCGAAGTCCCTGACATAAAGTATATCTGTTTTTGAGGAAAAACAGGAAGACCAGAGTAGATGGAGTGAAGTGAACCAGGGAGACAACAGTAGAAAACAAGGACAGGGAGATTAATAAGGAACCAGTCAGTGTAGAGCCCAGGAGGCCACTGCAATGTTGCAAAGTCCTGGATCAGATTTTCTTAGTTATGTTCTATTAATAATGCATATCCTGCAAGAGGGTTTCTTTGGCCCATGCCCAGGTTGCTCAAATGGAATGTAGCTACAAAGAATACACTCCTAAATTTTGCCATTCAATAATTCTCCAAAGTTCTCCTTTTGATGGGTAGAGGAACTTATAAGCAACCCTGGGGAAATAAGTAGGAGATGAAGGTGGTGATGCCTGGATAGGTCCTCCTTGGGTGTTTGCTTTGGGGAATTTCAGGCATGATGTAAGATTCTGGTCGCTGGTCTAGCCGTCATGCTCCTGAACCTCCCACCCCTTCAAGGATATAACTGGGGAATCCCTCAGTTCTCTGGAGAATAAGACTCTCACAGCAGACCTCAATTCAGAAAGAGCTTGCTGAAGTGGGCAGGTCTCATTTCCCAAAAGGAAACTGACAGCTTTTCCACTAAAAGAATCTTTTTAATGATTAAGAAAAGTAATGGCAATAATGAAGAGGTAGCAGTTATAGTTAGACTATGATTACTCAGGATCTCTATGAGTAAATGTATCACCTCAAAATTCTTCAAAATACCTCAAATTCTCCAGCTTTGTAGTCAAAAGCTAAAGCATTTATTTACATATTAAGATCTGGGGGGCCTGAAAATATTATGTTTTGAAGAGCTGTTTAACCATCTTGAGGAGCAACTCTTTCTGGATGCTTATGTATCAATCATCTTAACAATCATTTCTTTGTTGATGTGACAGGTTGCTGACCTTAGATCTTAAACCCAGCTTACGCAGGTACAACAGTTGCCAGCCTGGCCACACCCTTCCAGCCAGTAGCTGCAGGAGGATAAGCCTGAAGTCACCCAAAGTCTTGGCTAGAAGGCCCCCATGTTCAACACCAGTTTTTCCCCCTGAAACATGCTCTCCTAGATCTTCTCATCTCAAGAAGTGGAACTAGCACCTATCAGTTGTTAAAACTAAAAAGCTAAGAGTAGTCCTTTGATTACAACCCCCTGCCACTATGTACGTCAATAAATCAACTAATCCCAACAGCTCCATCTCTCAAAAATACCGTGACTCTGTCCCCTTCCTTCTATCTCTACTGCTACAATCTTGGTCCATACCTTCAACGCTTCTGGCCCCAGTTGTTGTGATAGCTGCCTACATGCTCTCCATGCTCCTAAGCATATCCTCCAAATGGTGGTCAGAGTGGTTTTTAAAAACCTGTATCAGATCACTTCACTTCTCTGTATGAAATACTCTACATCTCTCATTGCACTAAGATAAAATTTAAATGCCTTACCTTTGCCTACAAGACTGTTCCTTGACCAGACTCTACCTGCCTTTCTGACTTCATCTTCATCCCTTGCTGCCGTACTCCTGCCACTTTTGCCTACTTTTGTTTCCTAAACCCAGTGAATTTGTTCCAGCCTTTGTGTTTCTTTTCCTTGGAACTCTCCGTCCATCCCCTCATCTTCTCAAGGCTAGCTCCTTATCATTCAGATCTCAGTTTAAATACCACCTCCTCAAAGAGGCCTTCACTGACTCCCTAATGTAAAGTAGCCCCCATGAGTCAGTCTCTATACTATTTTAATTCTCAAGAGGATATTCTTCTTCTTCTTTTTTTTTTTTTTTTTTTCCTGTTGTAGTTATCTCCCACTCAGGCCCAAAATGTTAACTCCATGAGAGCTGGAATTTTGTTTGTGCAATTTTCTTCTATATCCCTAGAACAGTGCTTGACAACTAAAGGACACTCTATAAACATTTGGTGAATGAATAAATTTTTCTTCTGGAGAGGTTTCTTTCTAAGAACCTGGCATGGATTGGTAATCTTTATATCCAACCCATAACTCTGGCCAGACTGGTTTTTCCTGGCCACATATCTGATAGATCTGCATGTCCCCTTCATCACTAGGAGCCAGGTCATAGGGAAAGAGTGGGTGAACTAGTCTAAGTCAAATAGCCCAACTCAAAAGACTCAAAACTCACGCCTTTGTGTATATAAATGATAGCATTATCTTTTCACTTATTAGAATAGTTTGCATTTATATATAGATGTTCTTCTACAAACTAAGACTAATATTCATCTATTTAGTTCTCTGCTATCTCTGTATAATAGAGAAGGAAGAGGCATCACTCAGAGAAACTTAGAGGATACTACTGAAATTATTTTAGAAGCTTTAAAAATAGGTGGTCAATGCTATTTTAAGTATGGCAAATTAAAATCAAGAGCCACATAACGTAGCAATCTAACTAAAGGACACATAACTATGGGCTTCGAATTAAGAGAAAAGTTAACAGAGAAAGCGACAGTCTAGAAAGTGGACTGCAAATTTTTACATTTTAGACAATTGCCTCTTTAAGTGAGTAATTTGTTTAGCGTTTAAATATCTCCCTGATTTCTTTAAATTTTTAGTAATTTATACCTTTTCCTGATTGTGAAGTAATGCACACTCACTGAATACTTGGAATACGGTGCACCAGTAATTTGGATTAGAGCTGAGAGTTAAACTACACGTAGAGGAACGTGTGGTAAGAGACAACATTGCCTCTTAGAGGTCTGTGGTGCGCTGCCAGAGAATGCCCTGTAGCTTCTTTCCAGTCCTGGAGACTGGCGACTATTGAATTGAAGCACGTGTCATGACTTCAGGGAAGAAGGAGTCCTATGAGAGGGAACTTGTTCCTGGTCCACAGTGGGCCTCGCTCCAGACAGACCTACTGGATAATCTTAGGTACTCCAGGAGGCTGAGATGGTGGGAGAGTCATTGGCCTCTGAGAGAAAACACTGTGAGTGAGGCTCAACCTGTAGTGTCAGCAAGACAGTGGTCAGAGGGAACAACGTTAGATTGTTTCCCTCCCGCCCCTGCCACAACTCATTATGCCTGTGAATCATGGAAAGAAAGGTGTCACCAGGAGCCACCGGAGGAGCAGCAGGAGCTTTCCTGGTGGTGGCCAAGGTGAAAGAGAACACCAAAGGTCAGTGGTTCTGAGGAAGCCTCCAGAAGCGAAGCCTTCAGGTTGGGGGTAGCACAGCGCAATGGGCAACAAAGAAGTAAGAAGCAGAACCCTCAGACATTACAGTAGAGGGTCTTCAGAGATGCACAAAGCTAATCTGATTTCATGGCTCCACTTCTACAAGAAAAACGAGGGAGGGTGTTCTCAGGACAAGACTAGATGTTTACAGTTAATAGAGGGAATGAGACCTCTGAGCACTAGGATTTGTGTAATTAAAGTAAATTTGATATGTTTTTACTCATTGCTTAGTGATGTCAGGAGCCAGAGAGTTTACACAGAAAAGAATAAAAGCTTACCACAGCAAAACAACCACTTTTTATCATTTTGATATATTTCCTTCCAGGCTTCGTCCTATGCATATTTTTATAACATGTATTCAACATTATTTCCTACTTTCTCATTTATAACATGAGCACTTTTCCTTATTATTAAAAATGCTTTTAACTCTTGAAAATAGTTTGACAATTTCTTATGAAATTAACACGTACTATATAACACAGCAATCCCACTCCTATGTATTTATCCTAGAGAAATAAAAACTTTTCACACAAAATCTTGTACGTGAATGTATATAATATGTCTATTCATCACCAAACACTGGGAAAAACCCAAATGTCTTCCAGTGGGTAAATGAATAAACTGTGGTACATCAATTCAATGGAATACTACTCAACAATAAAAAGAAAATAACTATTCACACACATAACAAAGTTGGTAAACCTCAAAGGCATGCTGAGTGAAAGTAGACAATCTCAAAAGATTGAATCGCATATTCATGATTCCACAAATATGACGTTCCTGAAACAACAAGACTATAAATATAGAAAACCGTCTTGGTTGTCAGGGCTGGAGAGTGGGGAGTTGGGTGTGACTACAAAGGAATAGCACAGGGAGCTTTTGCGGGGATGATGGAACTGTTTCTCATCTTGATTTTGGTGGTGGTTACACAAATCCATACAGATGCTAATATTCATAGAACTGTGCACACAAAAAAGTCAAGTCAATTTTATTATATGTTAATTTAAAAAATAAAATGGGCTGAAATGCCTTTAAAACATAATATAAAATAACTTTTTTAATGCGTTCAAGCAAGAGGCTTGTATCATAATTTATTCACCTTCTCCCTTTCTACAGATTGCTGTATTGTTCTTACCTCTGTATAATGCTGTATTGAAAACTTTAGAGGCATACTTCTTTGTTCAGATTTAGAATTTTTTTTCATTACAGTTCCAGTAGCAGAATTACTGAGATATGGGTATACTTATTTTTAGAACTCTTGGTATCTGCTGCCAAATTGCTTTTTATTCAAGGTTATGTCAATTGACCCTCCCACTGGCAGTGTCTGAGATTAAGTGGTTTGGACATTCTTAAGCATGTGAAATTAGAAGATTTAATCAGGATTGTTTGCAGAATAATTGTAGGGAATAAAGAGAAGAAAAGCAGAGGTGGGTGAGTAGCTGGACCAGGAGAGAAACGAGACCTTCAGACGTGAGGATTATCTGCTTCCTATTTTTGTGCTTTTCTGATAATGCTCACTTTGCCCCTTACTTTTCCTTGCCCCATTGCTTTCAGGATCGATTTTTATTTTCTTATTTGTTCTTCCCCCTCTCTTGTGGCCCAAATGCAAGAGCTAAGTTAAGCTACCAAAATATTAAAGTTATTTTACATAATCTACTAAGCAATCTTTTAAAACACTAACTGTGGGAAAGGCATTGTGCTAGCCTTTGGGAGGGGTGTCAAAGATGAGTAGGGATGGTCTCTGCCGTCACATAATTCACAGTGCAACAAGGAGAGTTCAAGATATTATTTCCCTGCCCAGTACCACCTTCCTCCTTCCTACATTGCTAATGATGACAATGAAAAACAACAGATAGTGTTTAGCCTTTGAAAAAGGCCATCACTCCGAGTTGGGTTCATCAGTTTCAGAAAAGATGTAAAATTAAGCCATGCTTCGCAAGGTGGGTGGCTCTAATTAAGTGCATTCCGGGCGAAGAAATGGCATGTGCAGAGGTGAGAGTACGAAACTGTGACTTTCTCCTTGATGTCCTTGTACAAAAATAAACAAACAGCATTTGAAAACCTCTTCTCCTGAGATGAATACAAGATGACTCAAGAGCCCATTTCCATGCATCAGCTTGCTGGAGAAAATGGAAAGTCCTACTCTCTAAGGCAGTGTTCCTCTCACACAGATAAAGATATCATATATAATAGACTGGGAAAACTTCCTAAATGAAACATCTGTTCTGCGTGCTTAAGCACCAAGGCACTCTCAAGATATGAATTTCCACTCCATATTCTAGGTGCTGTGATAATAAGCTGGGAATGAGTGTGGAAGTTTCATTTCTTTTCAAAAAAAAATTTTTTTTTCATCATCTCTTTCCAACTCATAGTAATTATTTTGGAACATTTTAGATAGAAAATTGAAAGAAACAGGAGGAAAGGAATGACCATAGAACTAAAGAAGAATTGATGAAAGGTCAGTAAAGCTAAGAAACGTTGAGAAATGAATATTAATGAAATCACAATGCCTTCAGCTAATTTAACCAAGTCAGCAAAACCATTATGTTATACACGATGTTTATTTTGCTGCACTTCTGTACATTATGAAATGCAAAAACTTTCTAAATTTAGGATCTGAACAATTGCGTAGATGGTTGAGAAAATAAAATGTAGATATTCTTTAATTGTGTTTTTAGAACAGAATGGTTTCTTTTCTGTAATAAACATTTTATTTTTTCTAGATGCTTTCAATTTCCCCTAGCAGGTTGCAGCTGGGCATCATTTTCTAACATACTGTTGGTTTTCAACCTAGACCAGTCTCCAGATTTACTCTTGACCTTGTAATATACAATATCAACTCATGGGTTTTACCAGTAGCTGGGTGTGATATTTTTTGAGGCCAATTTTGGACACAGATAATCTTTTTCTTACTGATGCTGCAAATTATTGCTGCTAATACTGCATCTTATAGATTTCAAAACCCTTTCCCAAATATTATCTAATTGAACTTGACCGGAACTTGGAGACATGTCATGCAAATATTTTTACCTATCATCCTATAAAAAGGAAAATTGAGGGTCTGAGAGTGACTTTCTCAAAGTCACAGAGGGAAATAGGGCAAAACACTGTCTCCTAACTTGTATTGCTCTGCATCTTAGGTGATTTTGATTCACCTAAGCATACACCTGAGGATGTATGCCAGGCTTGGATATAACCAGGATGGTCTTTTTCCTAGGGAACTCTCATGTTCTCTAGTCCCAAAAATGTTCCCTAGTCCCAAACCCCTTAGCTCTTGTCTAATTTCTGCTAAACCCCATATCCTCTCCCATTTCTTCTTCTTGGTGGATATTTGCTTTCTGCAGCGTGAAGATGGTGATGCCAGCCCTGAGAAGAGAAAGTCCAAAGGTACTTATAGTGATGGCCAAAAACATTGCACTGGATTATCTGAGGATACCAGCAGGTAGGTGGGCAGAGACGCATGACTTAGAAAACCATGATATGGGTAGCGACTTTGTAGAACTCTACATGATAATCTAAAGCAGTGAGAGTCACAGCCAAGGTCCAAGGTGGACCAGTCTAACCATGAGGGTAGTGGTCAGAGGGGAGTTTTGACCAGCAGTATACCAAGGTAGGCCACATCAGCAAGGTCAGCACCACGGCAAAGTGGCCATTGGGAAAAGGCCAAAAGAAATAGTAACACCCATGTCCCAGTGAAAAGGAGTGGGAGAGCATGCATGTTGCTTCTGGGATGGTACCCTTCATTGCCCATGAGGGCACAATCCTAACCTTGGGGTGCTGGGTCTCCTTCTTGACTCTTCTCAAAATTCTTAGATAAGAGAGGAGGCACGCGAGAGACAAGAGGGTACAGAAAGGAAAACAAATGGCCAAGATTACACAAAAGGAGTTTCCAATGAGAGACTGCAAGGCTGAAAAAAAATACAATCTTCCTCATTTTCTTTGACATAATTGTAAAATAATCACCATTATTAAAGACCATATTTCCCCTCAGGGATTTTGAGGGAGAAGTAAAGCCACCACCCCAATGCCTAAGTCTACACTTATGCATACCCCTTCAGAAACATTGGATATGTGTTTGGAGGGGCCTGTGGTCTCACGTTAGGTATGTAGGTGCTAATGAACTAACGATCTTTGGTTCAAATTGTTAAGGTGACCAGATGCTTCTCTAAGTTGATAAGACCTGGACAATTCTTCTTAGATTTTGATTCACCTAAGCATCACCTGAGGATTTTGATTCAGTGGGTTTGGAGTGTAGCCTAAGAGTCTGATTTTCTGATAAGCTCTAGATGATGCCTATGGTGCCAGTCCATAGATTACCCAAAGTAGCAAGAAGGTAGAGGACATTCAGATTGCTCTGTACATGTGGTTTTACATTCTGGCAGGTTCAACACACAAAAATTTATATATAACCATATATACATATATAACTATATATATAGTTATGTGTATATAACAATGTGTGTGTGTGTGTGTGTGTGTGTGTGTGTGTGTGTGTGTGTGTGTGTATAAATTTCTTGGGAACTGGCTGTGTGGCTCTTCTTGCTTGGCTGTCCCCTCCTTGCCTACCCAAACTCCAAATTTAACATGCTATAAGCCCTCTTCTAAGCTCTATCTACATCCTCTCCCTACATCTTCTACTTCAATCGGCCCAGAGCTTTAAACATCATGTAGATATACACTGATGGCATTCAAATCCTGATGCCTCCTCTGGATAAATATTAGGCATCTCAAATATTTAAAAGTCTCAAACAAACCCATGATTAAACTGTTCCTTCTTGCCAACACTGCCTCGTCCATGTTGACAGCCCCACCCCAAAAGTCATCCTTGATTTCTTTTTCCTTATCCCCTCCACCTACATATCCCTTCTACCTACATCCAATTCATCAAGTCTTGTCAACTCTACTTCGAAATTAAATTTGTATGTTTAGTTCCACTGTCATCACCCTAGTCTAACCTACTATCATCTCCCGTCACAGTCTCCTAAATGGTCTCCCTATCTCTAATCTTGCTATCTTATAATCTTTTTTTCATGCAGTAGCCCCAGTTACCGTCTTTTTAATTTTATTTTACTAAAAAATATACATGCACAGAGTTTAAGTAGGCAAAGTATTCAACAAAAAATATCACCAAAAATGAACAAATAAATCCAAACCCTAAACTCTCCCTATTAACATTTTCCAGACAAACTATTTTTAGTGCTTCAGCTCTGAGTTGTCTTGTTTTATGGGTTAGATTTATTAAGATATAATTCACATAAAGTGAAACTCACCAATCCACCTTTTTAGGCATACAGTTCAATGACTTTTGACAAATGTTTATAGTCAAGTAACAACCACAATCAAGATATAGAATATTTCCTTTATTCATTAAGTTGTACAGTATTTTAAAACATAAACTGAATCATGTTAACCTTTTTGGTAAAAGACCTGCACTGACTTTCCTCTAAATTTGAATAAAATCCACATTCCTTCTTAAAGCCCTCAAGGCCCTACAAAACTCATCTCTGCTTACTTCTTGGAACTGCCTTAATAATCAGTCCCTCCACTCAGCATGGCCCCTATCTGGATTTTCATCCTACTTTGTAGATGCTCAACTCGCTGTTCCCTTTATCTGAAATGATCTTCTCCTGATACTCCATCTCTTTATCTCATCTTTTCTAATCTTATCCAAAGTGCCAATAATTTTATCCTACTTATTTCTTCTTACAGTTTGGAATAATTTTGTTAATTTAATTCTTTGCTTATTCATGTCTTGGACCATGAGAATGTAAGCAAGATGAAGGCAGGAACCTTGATTCATCTTACACAACACTATATTCTCAGTTTCCAGAATATTACTTAAGCACACAGAAGGTGCTTTTAAAAAAAAAAAAAAATTAAATTTATTGGAGTGACATTGGTTAATACAATTATATAGGTTTCAAGTGTACAATTCAATAATACATCATCTGTATGTCACCACCCAGTCAAATCTCCTTCCATCACCATGTATTTGACCTCCCTTTACTTTTTTATTTACCTTCCCCTCTCCCCCTTTCCCTCTGGTGACTACTAAACCATTGTCTGTGTCTATGAGTTTTTGCTTGTTTGTCTTGTCCATCTGTTGCTTTCAGTTTTATATCCCACATATGATTGAAATCACATAGTTCTCAATTTTCTTTGTCTGACTTATTTCACTTAGCATGATTATCACAAGTTCTATCCATGTTGCCACAAATGGCAGTATTTCATCTTTTTTTATGGCTGAGTAATATTCCATTGTATATATGTAGCATATCTTCTTTATCCAATATGTATCAATGGACATTCCAGTTGTTGCCATGTCTTCGCCATTGTGACTAATGCTGCAATCAATGTTCAATGTACAAAAATCCATTGCATTCCTATATACTGACAATGAAATTTCAGAAAAAGAAATACAAAAAACAATTCTTTTTGCAATTGCAACCGAAAGAATAAAACACCTAAAAATAAACTTAACAAATGATGTGAAACCTATACACTGAAAACTATAAGACATTATTAAAAGAAATTGAAGAAGACACAAAGAATGGAAAGATATTTTGTGTTCATGGATTGGAAGAATCAACATTGTTAAAATGGACATATTGCCTAAAGATTTAATGCAATCTCTATCAAAATCCCAATAACAGTTTTTAAAGAAATAGAACAAAATATCTTCAGATTTATATAGAATCACAAAAGATTCCAAATAGCCAGAGCAATCCTGAGAAAAAAGAACAAGGCTAGAGGTATCACACTGCCTGACTTCATATTATACTACAAAAGGGACAATAATCAAAATAGTATAGTACTGGCAGAAAAGCAGACACATATACCAATAAAACAGAATTGAGAGCCTAGAAATAAACTCACAAACATATGGGCAAATAATTTTCAACAAAGGAGCCAAAAACATATGATGGAGAAAAGACAGCCTCTTCAATAAATAGTGCTGGGATCATTGGAAAGCCACGCACAGAAGAATGAAACTAGACTGCCATCTGTCATCACACACTGAAATGAACTCAAAATGGATCAAAGACCCAAATATAAGACCTAAAACAATAAATTACATAAAAGAAAACATGGGTACTAAATTCATGGACCTTGATTTTAGAGAGGATTTTATGAATTTAACCTCAAAGACAAGGAAAGTAAAAGCAAAATTAAATGAATAGGACTGTACCAAACTAAAAAGTGTCTGCTCAGCAAAAGAAACCATCAACAAGACAAAGAGGCAACCAACTGAATGCGAGAAGATATTTGCAAACAATGCCTCCAATAAGGAGCTAAGGTCCAAAATATATAAAGAACTCATACAACTCAACAACAACAACAAAAAACACCAAATAATTTAATTTAAAAATAGGCAGAGGATCTCAACAGACACTTCTTCCAAGAAGACCTACAAACGGCCAACAGACATATGAAAAGATGCTCAACAGCATTAGCTATTAGGAAAATGCGAATTAAAACCACAATGAGATACCATCTCACAATTTTTACAATGGCTATTATCAACAGGACAAGTAATAACAAGTGTTGGAGAGGTTGTGGGGGGAAAGGAACTCTCATACACTGCTGGTGGTAATGTCAATTAGTACAGCCACTGTGGAAAACGGTATAGAGATTTCTCAAAAAATTTAGAATTACCATATGACTCAGCAATCCTTCTTCCCAAAAACATTTGAAAACATTTATTCATAAAGATATTGGGCTGAACCACTTAGAATTGCTAATATATGGCAATGTTTGACCTATAAAAATGGCAGTTTCAAATGGTTCAACATAATGAATATTTGCCGAATAAATGAATGAACTAAAATTTTAAATTGCTGCCACCAGGAGACCACAGACAATTACATTTGTGTGCAGAGATTGCTCTTCCTGAGTTTACTTGATCACTTTTTATCCTAAATTGCCTCTAAAAGAACCACTGTAGTTTTCTAAATACTAATTTGCTATGATGAAGGTATTCTTCTTTACTAAAACAGATAATACTAATAACAATGCAAAACTTAAAGGTAACATCTCTTCGAGGAAATTTACTTTAAAAAGTGACCTTTTTTGGTTTAGTTTTATCGAAACATTATTTACACATAATTATATTCACCCATTTTAGATGCACAATTTAATGAGTTTTGACAAATGTAAACAGTCAACTTACCACTGCCACACTTGACATAGAATATTTTTGTCATGATAAAAAATTATTTCTTACCCTTGTCCCCTCCCAGCCCCAGGCAACCAGTGATGTTTTCTATCATTATAGTCTTGCTTTTACTAGAATTCACCTTTTGAGAATTTCACATAAATGAAATATTACCTGTAATCTTTTGTGTCTGACTTTTACTTAGCTTAATACTTTTGAGATTAATCCACTTTGTGTATCAATAGTTTATCCCTTTTATTTCTGACTAATTTTTAACTTTCATGATTTTTGGTGGCGGGCATCTTGTGGACCATCCTGAGCTTTTCAGAAGGCAGACGGTTTCCTTTTGATGCAAATGGATAGCACCAAGAGGTGGCAAGGCACAGTAAGATGAGAGAGCCACCATAGGTGTCAGAAGAGCCTAACACACATGCTGTCCATACTGCTAACCTGCTAGGTGACCTTAGACCAGTTGCTTGACCTCCCTCACTTGTCATTGTAATCCCTCACTTATCCCCTCAGCTGTTATTAGGATGACGAGACCACCTACCTCAAGGTGGATGTGAGGACTACATCTGTTAATGATGTGAAATATTAGCATAGTGCTCGACAGAGAAAATGCCCAATAAATGATATCTCACTAGTCTTTTGGAACGATGGAAGAACCTGCCTCTCCAACATGTCTCTAGCTTTCCTGTTCATTTTCTACCCAATCTTTTACTCAACTCAACTCTTCAATCCCTAAATGCCAAAGCTTTGGAAAGGAAAAAAAGACTTGAATTGAGGCTTCCATTTGTTTCTTTGAGAATTAAATCCTGTTTCTTTTATTCTTATTAGGTTGATTTGCAAACATTCTTTCAATGCTTTTATTTTTATTTTTATTTTCCCACTCCCTGATAAATGACTCTGATCTTTAATCTAATTGTTGATCTACATACAGTGTTTTGGGGGCAATTAATTTAACAGCCCCTAGCAACTAGCCTTCAGGTATCAACTTTAAAGTCTATGCATCCCCTTAAGCAGAACAGCAAGCTGAACAGAGAAAGAACTGGTTTCACCATAGTGTATCGCAATCAGATGCAAGAATAGAGCAAACAGAACACTTCAAATGGTGACACAATTACTGTAGGATTGGGTGGCTTCTCTTTGTACTTATTCAACTCCCTCAGACTCTTCTGAATAAATAGTTGATAACATTTGAGAAAAATTTCACTTCTCTTGTTTCTATGATGCCAACTTCATCTCAGTGTATTCTCCATCTCACTGACCACTCTTCCTTTGCTTCCTTAGCTGGCTCCCTTTCCCTTCTCCTACCTTAAACCACAGGTAATCTCCAAGGCTCAAGTCAACCAAAACCAACACTTGCTTTTGTGTGGATAATTCCCAAATCTAACCCTGAACTTTCCCTGTCTTCTAGGCCCCGACAAGATTTCACTGTCATTCACAACTGATTATCTCACAAGTGATTATCTCACTGAGAAAATTTAATTCCAAATGTTCCAAACTTATCTGATCACCTTCCCCTACACGCCAGCTCCCCAGCCTGTTCTATTTTGGCTTGGGCACCCTTCTTCTGATTTCTGAGGTAAGGAAAGATGAAGTCCTATTTGGCACTCTTATTTCCATTCGAGGACCCAGACTGTAAACAGATTTACTGTTCACTCTTTTGGACTCTGTTTGGAGCTCATCTCCCTTCTTTATTCTCACTGTCACCATCATCATCATGGCTAATACCTTCTGGGCAACTCTCATTCAGACAGATGCCGTGTGCACAACCTCACTTAATCCTTATAGCCACCACATGAGCAAGTTGGTTTTATCCTGTTTCACAAATGGTTCAGTTCTAAACTGCTGTTACACAGTTCTTTCTCGTAGAATGTCATCCCTCCACGTTCTCATGGAATCTTACCTTTCCTTCCAAATACTCAGGGAGTATATGCTTCTTGAAGCCTCCTCCAAACATTGCCATCTTTTCACTAAATGTCTATTACACTGTGTATCAGTGCCCCCAAATTAGGAAAGAATTGTTCTTTGGCTGTCATATATATTACAATATTTAAAAGTTTATTTTTCTCCCATTATGGGAAAGATAGATGCTTATAATAGTACATTTAAAAGGTAGAAAAAAATTATTACTATCTAGGCTGCTTTCCATTTAGTCTTCATACATAGCTTTTTGTCTGTTTTTATCTTGTGTTTATAACTTATGGTTATAAAATATGCATCTCCATGTTCATCATCAACATCTTTTGAAATTACTGCATAATATACCATCAAGTGAACTTAAAAGTTTTCTGTATGTTTGAATTAAAAGAGATAGAGTGTGTGAAGTGAAATGAGTTATCTGACACATAACAGGCAATAAAAAGATTATCACATAGTGTCAAAAGGGAAGGAATTTTGTTCTTGTTATTCCCCAAATTATTGAGTGCAGTATTATGCTTATACAAAGTGCTCAGTGATTTTGGAGGGAACTGATTTTTTTTTCTTCCCACTATGAAATAAGGTATGTTCACTGCAAAAAAAAAAAAAAAAAAAAATCCAGAAAATAAAGAGGAATGTACTGAAGGAAAGAATATTCACCTATAATCCCAATCCTCAGAAATAAGCACTTTAAACATTGCTGTTGCATTTTTGTTGAATCTAGGTAGTTGCCTATCTTCTATAGGCACACAGACACAAAGCTGTACACATATGTACAACAAATTTCAGACACAAATTTCTCCCACAACACATTGTGAAATATTGCACAATAGCTCCCTCTACAGTGAAAATGTCTTTATTTTTTTAAATGATAATATGCAATAGAGTCACGCTCTCCAAAGTAATATTCACGATATGAGAAAATACAAATTTAGACCCAAATGGAAATTTATGCACAATAATTTTTAACAAATTTATCCTAGAGCTAGTGGCTCAATAAGTTCAAGGTTGAGGAACAGTTTGGGGACATCAGGTCTTAATTTTTTTTAATTTTAAAGCAAATGATTTCTAGGCTCCAAGTGAAGTGAAACAGAACCTCTAGGAGCATGTGCAGTATGACAAATTCCATCCTATCTGCAGCTTAGACTTTGAAAGGGAATGTAAGGGCTTGAGGGAAAACCAGGTAAATTCGGTCTTTCGCCTAACACTACAATGAGTGACACCCCTATTTGCTTTCTGTAAAACTTACAATTGCTCTTAATAACTGACATATCTTTTAATTTCATACATACTTTGTTTTCATATAGATCTTGAAAAGGTCACGGATAAAAAGCCACATTCATTTCCTAATACTTAACAATAACTATTTAGAGAAGCCTAATGTTTTCTCATATATTTTGTTCTTACTTTGGTCTAACGATTTCCCAAAATAGATATATTATTGAAAGGAAGAGTTCATGGGCAAATTTCACAATTTTCTTGATTCAGACAGTTATATTTCTGCTTTAGCTTAGGATAAGATTAATTTTCCTATTCTGCTAATAAACCATGTGATAGCAAAATGCCTTCAGTATTTTCATGCTAGGAAAATACTGAAAGATGCCTGTGACATTTTAAAAGATTGAGAAGCTATTTCAAATAAGCCATCAGATTCTTAAAGATTAATTTATGAAATGTTTAATAACCAGAAAAACCTGATTTAAATAAAATCATTTCACAATTAAGTTATTTTTGGTTATGGACATTGATTTCTTTTAAGAAATAAAGTGCTTTTCTATATGAAGAAAAAAAACTAAAATAATAGTAAACAAATATTGATTGAGTCCAGACAAGTAAGCAGCATCTTTGGTTTTACAGATGTCATTAACTTATCATTAAATGTATTTCACTGCTTATAATGAAACCTTGCAATAGCTTTGTCCCTGAGGCTCATAAATATTTTCCAGCTCCTTTATCCTAAATTCCCCACCTTATAATCACACTTTTCAAGGAACAAAAGAACATAATAAGTGATAAATCTATTCTGAAACATTTCTTTTAATCTGAAAAGTTCACACATCATCTACTTCTAGTAAATTTGGAAACTAGAGAAAACCAGAGGCATTAAAACCTTTTAATAAGGAAATCAATGGAAATGTATTTAGGATGTCATTATATTTTCTAAAGATTTTCTTTCATATTACCATATTCTTTTTATTTCATTTTTCTGATTTCCCACAACCGAGCTAATTACTTCACATCAATCTTCCTGTTCAGATCATGAGCCTTATGAGAGCAGGGACTGATTTTCTTCTCAGTGGTTATCACATAGTTTGCACTAAATATATATTCCCAGCCTTCACTACTATTTGGAGTAAAGAGTTTCTTAAATTTACTGCTCTCATTTTATTTACTCAAAAAAAATTTTTTTAACTTTTAAGGACGCCCCTTCATCTTACTATTCAAGGATTTGGTGAGCAGAATGTATGCCTTCTTATGTACCATCTTTCAAAACTATCTAGATTTTGATCACACCTTCAGGTCTCTACCTTCCACATTGGTGAGTCCCAGTGTACAGGCTGCCTCATAGCAAGTTTCTACTGCCCTCATCAGTTTGTTTGGTTGAAGGATGGTGGCCACTATGTTCTGGGGATATGTTTAAATAAAGATAGTGATAATAATCCCCTAATTGTAATTACTCATGTTCCTCCCACCTGTTAAGTAACTTCCTACCCGTTGGAACAGAGGATGGTGGTATTGAGATAGTACAGGGCTTGGTGGGATGTTGGCTTAGAGTCCCTCCTTCAAACCTCTGGAACATAATCTTTTCTCTTTCACCTCTCCTTCAAAATCTGCTTCCATAAAAGATTCCCTTGAGTACAGAAAGAAAGGTATTTTGAGTGTGAAAATTATTGTACCACAGTTGTCTTGATGGAAACTGTCAGTGAGCTCTTACTGTGAGCATCTATCTGGCTCATGGTGCTAATAACTCCCTGGAGCTCCATGGTCTTAACCCCAGTGCTCGTTACTTAATGCAAATCCCGGCAAGTAACCAAAGATCTCCAAACTTCAAGACTTCCCATATCCCTTTTCCTCCAAACTTCCTTTCTTCCTAATGTTGTTGGTCTCATAGCCTTAAGGGTCCAGCCCAGAAGCCACAACATACCATATTCCATACATACAAACATTATTTTTCATTTTAGCTTGGTGAAAATTAATATGTTTTGAAGTATTTTATAGGTATGACTTTCAGTTTTACTTATTTTTTATTTATTTGTTTGTTTGTTTGTTTATTTAAATAAAAGCCATCCTAGTGATGATGTAATGTTTAGATTTTGTTTGTATCAAAATCTTAAGAAGCATGTAATTTAAAATGTCGAATACTTTCTTATGGTTTATTAGTTAAAACATCAGTCTTATATCCTCTCTCCCTTTCCGCTGATGAAATAATTTTTTATTTATTTTACTGGTCATGTTGGTATTTATTTCCACATCTCTAAAAAACATGCATATCTATATTTTTTGATTTGCAGTTTTTATTATTATTCCCTGACTTCCCGCTATGAAGTATGACTGTTCCCACCACACATGAACTTTCTTTCCGTTTTCACAACTTCACTATATGATCACAGCAATTTTTCTTTGGATTATATCCATCAGTATAATGTTGATGTCGATATGGCTATGCAAAAACTATTCACAGCTGAACCATATAGGAAACTATAATTTATTTTTTTTCTGAAAGCTTTTTACTTGCCCTGGAGCTAATTGTCTTGTTTTATCGTTTGTTTATTTTTTTCATGTACTTATCACTAGTTTAATTCTCAATTTTTTTTTCACCAGTTTTCTAAATCTTAAGGTATTCAGATGCACCGATTTCATCTTCCTGATGAAATATCTTCCAGATTCTTCTGACAGGCTTTCATTCAGTCATTATGTCCGATATACAGCTGCTGCATTTGACTTTCCCTTCCCTATCATCCTAGGCTTACTTCTTCACTCTTCTGGACATATCTCCTGTCCTGTATTTCTGGTCTTTTACTTCCTTGTTTTAATTTCTTGTTTTAGTGAAGTTAGTATTACTGTAGAGCGATCTAGATGGGCAGTTTAGTTAGGGAAACTCTGACGTCACTGCTTTTAGTTTTTTTTCCTCCTGGTCTGGTCAGGTAAGACTTCCAATCTTCTGTTTAAAGAATGAAACTCTAGCTTCTAGTATTATAGAGCTGAGTAGAACAAGATAGTGGGCGTAGAGGGCTCCCCTGCATATGTTCTCTTAATCTCATTGTTTTTCATAAAGTTCCCCCAACTTCAACTCTGCTCGGGATCTCCCAGCCAGAAACTTGTTTTGCTCTCCTGAGAATATGCTTCCAATGAAAGAAGAGTGTTTCTGCAGCTTCTCATGGTTGGAAGGGATCTGGAGATCTGACCCTTTCTTAAACTTTTAATGAATCATCCTTATTTTAGTCTCTCCTTTTCACCTCATTTCCAGAAGAATTTGATGCTGCCAATTCCTGAGATTTTGAGGATTTTTAGTTTAAAATACATTGCTTCTTGGTTTTCCTGTTTCTAGCAAAGTAATTTGATTGTGGGAAGTATGCTAAATCCTTTTACAATTCATCCATCGTCTTTCAAGTTTCCAAAATTTTGTTCTTGTTGTTTCTTCTCCCATTTCCCCTATTTTGTAGGCCTTAAAAAAATTCACTGTCACTTTAATTGGATTTGAGGAGAACAAAATCTGATGTATGTTTAATTACCCTCTATACCTGAGAGTTCCATGAAATTTTTAACAAGCACAACTTGACATAATGAATTCCAAATTTAATCAATATGTTTACCCTTCATCTCAAAAATACGAGGCTTTAGAAATCTTTAATAGTGATCACCCTATAATCCTTATTAATGTTTATTATTTTAATTCTTTAGTTACACCTCCACCCTCAAATTAACCATCATTACTCCTATTATTGTTGTTTATAAGAATGTATATTTAGATATACACAGATGTTTACACATTTCTTGTCTCACCATTTCTTCTTATATCTGATGCCTTCCTTTTCGGTTCAATGTTCTTCTTACTGAAGTATGTCTTTATCTAAGACACTAGTGGTACCCTGCTTAGAATCCCTTTACTGGGCTAGTGAATGAATCCCCAAGCTTCTGAGCATTGGCAGCTAAGCTCACATCCCTCTCCTGAGGATTGCCTTCAAGCCAACAATTCCAGGAAATGCCTAGAAAGATACACCCTTCCACCAGAGTTAGCTCACAGCCAATGACTGACTGATCTGTGGGCACAAATCCTACAGAATTGTGGTGTCACTCATCCTGCAAAACTCCCTGTGAGATCAGAATGAGGACAGACTTCAGCTGAACTCATATCTTCACCAGCTTCCTTTCCTGTCCTACTCTGCTTCTCTCTCTCTCCTTTAGGTTTCTTCCAAAGGCACTCCTTCAGTCAATCTCTTGGACAGGAATCTAGGTCTCCAGTCTGCTTCAAGTACCTAATCTAAGATAGTTAATATCAGTAGTCCTATAAATCTGACGGTAAGAATGAGATTCTGGAGTTTGTTCATTCCCATGAGTATCTCTTCACTGGAGATATTCTCTGGCATATTGCTGCAGTGCAATTGCTAACCCTTCTACAGGTGGTTAACTAAGACAGGATATAAGTAGAAGGGAATGCATTAACTTGTGTGATGTATCTAGAATTTGAGAAACAGGAGAAGTAACTTGAAAGACTGTGGAATTGGGAGGCTGTTGCTAAGCGCCATTGATGTACAGTAGTACCCCCTTGAATACATTCCAATAGCCCTAATGGATGCCTGAAACTGCGGATAGTACTAAACCCTATACAATCTTTTTCCTATACATATAAAACTATGATAAAGTTTAATTCATAAATTAGACACAGTAAGAGATTAACGATAATAACTATAAATGAAATAGAACAATTATAACAATATACTAGAAGAAAAGTTATATGAACCTGGCCTCTCTCTCTCATAATACCTTATTGTACTCTACTCATCTTTTCACTTAAATGAAGCACTTTACAGATTCTCTTTGGCATGGAATTGCCAGCCTCACTACACTTGTACTTTGAGGTCATCAAGTAAAATAAGAGTTACTTGAACACAGCATAGTGATACTGCAACAGTTGATCTGATAATGAAGACAGCTACTAAGTGACTAACGGAGGTAGTGTATATAGCATGGATACGCTGGACAAAGGGATGATTCATACCCTGGGCAGAACAGAGAAGGATGGTGTGAGATTTCATCACACTACTCAGAACAGTACACAATTTAAAACTTATGAATTGTTTATTTCTGGAATTTTCCACTTAATATTTTGGACTGCTGTTGACTGCAGGTTTCTAAAAGGACAGAAAGCAAAACCTCGAATGAGGAGGACTTCTATACTGAGCAGTGTAGATGACAGGAATAGAGCTATTAAGTACCAGTTGAAACCCAAATGTGAATCAAAGAGCTTCACTAGCAGGGACTCTCATCACCAGCAAACAGAGGGCAGACTGAGCTGAAGACCAGGCATATAAGCCTTAATTAAGAGTAGCAGAACTTCAGAGAATGTGATTTCTCAGCCAAGGCAAGCTCCTTTGACATAATCAGGGCCATCATAGAAAAGGAGTGGGACTGTGAGTTAGGATGAAGATACCCATTAGACACACTTGAGAACTTTGATCGCCCAGTTTTCTCTGAATATTTTGGACCTACAGGGTGGCCCATTCCCTTATTAGAAGATAGAAGACCTTCTCTTTGCTTGGAAACTATTTAGAAGCTTTAAATGAGCTAAGGGTCTTACAAAATAGTGCTGGCCCTGCTCAGAATTTGCCCCACTTCTCTCCTGGCCACTAGCCTGTCCTAAAATCAAATTTTAGTATGACCCAACTGGGGAAGTGCAGGGTCTGCTAAGGGAAGAAAGGAATATATGGCAAAAGAACTACAGAATCTGACTGATACATACCAGCTATACCCAACGATTAAGTCTGAAAATGGATCCCAAGGATGCTGGATCAAGAGAGTAGAATACAAAGTTGGGAAAAGAAGAGTTTATTGATATGATGATGGCACTGTCCAGTGACACAGGGCTTAACATAGTGGGATGACTCTTGGAAACTTGGATTTTTCTACTATTTCTGTAACATTGGTCACATATTAAACTCAGCTTTCTCTTCTATAAAATGAAGTGCTTGAACATGTTTATTAACCAATTGTTTCAACAAGTATTTATTGGCCATTCGACATGTACTAGGCAGTTATTCTTCAACATTTCCCAAGGTAAACATGGCCCTTGGCTTTGTGGAACTTAGTGGGAAAGACTGCTAGTAAACAGATAAACAAAAAAATAATAACAATAAAGTAATTTGGGTTGCAACAATCTCTCGGAAGAAAATAAACAAGGTGCTGTAATAATGACTAGTGGAAGGCAGGGCCTAATTTAGCTAAGATTATCAGGAAAGCCCTCTCTCAGGAGGTGACATTAAGCTGACAGCTAAAAGATAAGAAGTCAGTCATGTGAACAGCTTGAGTAAGAGCTTTCCACACCAAAGAAGATAGAAATACAAAGACTTTGAGGTGAGAAGGAGATTGGATATCTTCCAGAAACTGATAAAAGATCGAGCAAAACTGACATTTGTTGTTGCTCTTGTTTTGCTGCTTAGGTTTTATAACTCGATATTAGAAGATTTGTGCTTATAGGCAAAACTGCTTTTGATGTACAGTATAGATACAATATTTCAAAGTTATTACTATGAATTCATGCACTATTTTTGGATATAAACAATAACATTATTTCCCATTTGTTTATGCTGCTAAATGTCATGTACTGTACAAATATTCCTTATCTCATTTAATTCTCTCAATGATCCTGCAGGAGAGCTAATATTATCCAATTTTGCAGATGAGAAAGCCAAGGCTTAGTGAGGTTAAATAATTTCCCCCAAGGTCATTTAGTACCAGCGAGAGGAATTTTCCACCACCTTCCTCCAAAAACCTACCCCAGCGGACCTAGTTGTATATTTCCAAATGCAAAACTCCAAAGGCTTAATTTAATTTTCTTTTAAATGTAACATATTACTTTATGATTGAAAACGAACAGAAAAGAGCCTTTCCTTGATGGATATAATAAACACCAAGTTCTTTTTTCTAGTCTGCATCTAGCAATTCTCTTCTTAAGCTAATAGGACACTATTTGAACAAATTAGCCCAGGTTTAACATGGATGTGAGGGGTGAAAACAAACAAACAACAACAACAAAAAAACACCCGACTTGGTTTAAAAGTTAAATTCAGTAAATTGGAGGAGCAAAAATTGCGCAGAAATAATAACAACAACAAAAATAAGTAACAAACAGCAAATTAAATATTTAAATTTGTAATGATTATATCTGAAGGAGTGCCTCGGTTTTTTAATATTCCAAAGGGATGCTGCCAGCAACTTATTAGGGAGTTCTGGAGAGCACTAGAAAATAATTTAGAAGTTAAACTTTTATTTTAAGGGCCAATCTGAAGGTTACAAACGCAGTCACTAAAATTCAGATGTATATAAACACATAAACAAGCAAATTTCATATTGTGGCTGGTTCAATTTCTTATATAGAATAGAAAGTCAATGTTATCTTCTCAAAAATCCCTGGGGCATTATGAAGGACTAAATGAAAGCACATTCCTTGGCCCAGGAATGTGCTTGTCAAGTTAGTATAAGATCAAATTCAAAGGCTATTATCTATATGTAATGACGCAAGGGTAATAAAAGGGTATTAAAAAGGTGGAAGTCGTTTCGACATAATAATGTAAGAGAAGAAATGCTAACAGTTCTGTCTATTCTATCTCTTCAAAATGAGAAAACTAATGATTTTTAAACTATTCCATTTTAAAATTCCAATGACTCTCACTCTACCCAGACTAGAACCTGATGTAACTAAGTGACTGGCAAGGGTAACGGCACAAAGAAGTGGGACCCTGAGTGAAAGAAACAGAGCAGGGGTTCTCAACCTAGACCTTGCATTGTCCTGGGGGAATATAAAGGATAAATAAATAAATAAATAAATAAATAAATAAATAAATAAATAAGGTGTCCAAGGCCTCACCCCAGACCAAACTAATCAGACTCTCTGGGTGTGGTGCTTCGGGATTAGTATGTTTGAAAAATGCCTCAGAAAATTCTAATGTGTAGTATGGATTCAGAATCACTGGGTTAAAGAAATTTAGAGGCTGTTAGGTGGGAGGAGAGAAAGGATAAGAAGGAATGAGTGCCTAGAGAGACCGAAGGAGCCCCAGTCCTTGAAGGGCTGCGAGATACAGTTGAACAGAATGATGGAGGCTCTCCCCAACTCCTTAATTCCCTGTGGACTTTGTGTGGTTTGGAAGATATGATTCAAACATCAGTTAAAGAACTATGCCTTCTTCTGGACTATTTATGTGTGGTAGACTGAGATAACAATGTTTAAGACTGAACTACCCCTCCCTTTCACTGTCAAGGGCATAATACTGTTTTATTATTCTACAAGGTTGTTATTAAAACAGAAACAGAAAAGTTCCATACAGATTCACTTTCTCTGCCATCCAACATGAATTGGTTGTCATCTGTAAATTATTTCAGTTTGAGCATTTGAACAAGGACTAAGTTAAGTGTCTGTGGTAACCAGGCCCTTCACAGGTTTACACTGGAGTGTTTACACTGGAAAGTTTACGTATAAGCTACTATGTATGGTTGACAAGAACAAACTACAAGAGACTCCATCGTTGATACTAGTGCCCACAAAAAGAAATTCTGAGGAAACAGAAAGAAGATTCCTCTTCAGGCTTTTACTTGGTACAAATTTCAGTCAAGTTCAGACTAAAAATAGACTAGGAAACTGAGATTTTAAGGATCCCAGGACAGCTGCCTGCCACCAACATAAAATGTCTCTACTGGTTCTGATATGTCCCACATTAATAATTTAATGGACCTCAGTACAAGTGCAAATGTTATCTCAGATAAATAGAAACATTAGCTCAACTTACTGCATTAGCCAGTCAGCTGGCAGAACCCTGAGAGAACTGGAAAAGTCAGTAATACTAATGAAAAGAAGGATATGAAGTTTGAGATGCTACCTTTTACTGGTAAGACTAAATTGGGAGGCTCTAGCCTCAAGCAAGTCCTCTGAACTCAGTAGGTATATGTGGGTGCTGAAGAAAGGAATAAAAAAATCTGAATATGTGTATTGGCTTCTTCACATTTGTTTTAAAAAATTCAACTGAGTAAATTTTAAAGATCTTATAGGCTTTATTTAGCAATTCATTAATAGGGTAGCACCTAATCTAGCAAATACAAAGGAGCTCTGAGGAGCTATACAAAACGAAACACTTTTATAGGCAGAAAGGATCAGGAACAGGTTATGCTAGGCAGAAAAGCAAATTGGTTATTGCAAGGTTACTTTCTATATAAGGGATAGCAAGTGCTTAACGAGCAAATTACCTAAATAATGCTGATCAGGTAATTCCCTAAATAATGCTGATCAGTTGGCTGGTTTAATATTCCACTTATGGGAGAGCAGAAACAGTAATTAAGTCTCAGTTTGATGATGTGGGGCTTAGCATGAACAACTATATTTTAGGCCTGTTATCTTGTCTCCTGAATCTAGAGACTGTGTAAACATGATGAAGCTAGATCAACTAAGAGGAAAGCATAGGGTTAGGATAAAGTCTCTTGAGTTTTATTCCCTGAGGTTCATAGCAAATCTGAGTTTATTCCAAGAAATGTGCTATATATTCACTTTGGATTAGTCTTTGAACTGCTCTTTACAAATCATTTTTGTATTGGAGACTTCACTAATGGATATAAAATTATTATACATTTGACAGATGAGGATGTATCTGATTATACCTCTCAAAACATTCAAACATTCAAACAATCTCTATATGCCAGGAATGGAAGGTACAAGGTTAGACAATATTAAGGACCAATTTTTAAGGAGCTCTAACTACATGGGGAATAGACTTCAATGTGGAAGAAAAATATTATATGCCTAATATTCCATTTGTTAAACATCTATTCTGCTCTTTACTTTGCCAGACTGTAAGTTTTAAGATTCTCAAGTCTGCTCTATTCTCTAACTAATTAAATGGATTTGAGAATGCTACTCATAATAAGAACCTCAGAAAGAGAAGAAAATATTTCCTTAGAGCTGCAGAAGAGCAGACATTGTCCCATATTGTATATATAGCCAGTTCTGATAAAGTAGAGAATTTAGGACATTCACAAAAGTATCACTCTTACTTTCTCATTCAATGCGAAGATAAGTAAAAACTACATAGTCTTATATTAACTTTCTTCTGTTTAACAGAAAAGTCTTTTAAGACAGCTGGACTTCTGAGTATATTGCTATGTCCTTTGAAAAGAACCTTATAATTGATAAAAGTCTGTAATTCTGATTGGTGAACTTAAGCAATAATTTTTTTGTTCAAGTAATAACATTTAAATTGATCTCTTTTCTCTGAAAAGTATAAATGCTGCAGGATTTCTTCACTAAACATGAAGAACTTCATAATGTCCTTTTCCCTTTATATATAAAAGGATAATAAACCTATTATTCTTTTGCATTCCTTATTCAAACCAAGAGTTTGAGAGTCTTCATCTCATTTAAATTTACACTGATGAGTTCTGTGATAGAGGTGAAACTAAGAATCATAACTGTCAAGAGAAAATAACAGTTCTGTTTGAGAATGGGGACCCGAGAAAGCTTTACACAGGAGGTGACATTCAATATGCTGTGATAGAACAGTAAAATTTCTGTAAGTAAAGAAGAGGGAAAAGAGTTGGGAGAAAACATTTCTGGTGGAAGGGGTTATAGTGCTTTGAAAACATGAGGTACCATATGTCTAAAGAATATTGCTTGTTTCTTTTTTTAAAAAAATTATTTTTTAATTACAGTTGACATTCAATATTATATTAGTTTCAGCTTTACAGCATAGTGGTTAGACATTTATATGACTTACAAAATGATCCCCCCGATAAATCCAGCACCCACGTGACACCATATATAGTTATTACAGTATTATTGACTATATCCCCTATGCTATACTTTACATCTCTGCGACTATTTTATAACTTCCAATTTGTACTTCTTAATCTCTTCACCGTTTTCACCAAGCCCTCCTGACCCTCCGCCTATCAAACTGATGGCGACCATCAGTTTGTTCTCTGTATCTATGAGTCTGTTTCTGTTTTGTCTGTTCATTTAATTTGTTTTTTAGATTCCACATGTAAGTGAAATTACATGGTGCTTGTCCTTCTCTGTCTGACTTATTTCACTTAGCATATTACCCTCTAGGTTAATCATTGTTGCAAATGGTGATTTCATTCTTTTTTATGGCTGAGTAACATTTTATTGTGTATATGTACCAAGTCTTCTTTATCCAATCATCTATCGATGAACACTTAGTTTGCTTCCATATCTTGGCTATTGTAACTAATGCCACAAAGAAGATAGAGATGCATATGTCTTTTCAAATTAGTGTTTTGAATTTCTTCCAATAAATACTGAGACTTGAGGTTGCTAGGTCATATGGTAGTTCTATTTTAAATTTTTTTGAGGAACTTCCATATTGTTTTCTATAATGGCTACACCAATTTTCAATCCCACCGTAAGTGCACGAACATGCCCTTCTCTCTATATCCTTACTGGTACTTGTTGGTTGACATTTTTGATAATACTCATTATGACAGGTGTGAGGTGATATCTCATTGTGGTCTTAACTTGCATTTCTCTGATAATTAGTGACGTTGAGTATCTTTTTATATATCTATTGGCCATCTGTGTGTCCTCTTTGGAGAAACATCTATTTAGGTCCCCTGACCATTTTCTAATTGGATTGTTTGTCTTTTTGGTGTTAAGTTGTATGAGTTCCTTATATATTTTGGGTAGCAATCCCTTATTGGATGTATCATTAGTGAATATCTTCTCCCATTCACTAGGTTGTCTTTTCATTTTGTTGATAGTTTCCTTTGCTGTACGAAAACGTTTTAGTTTAATGAAGTCTCATTTGTTTGTTTTTTCTTTTTTTCCCTTGTTCCAGGAGATATACCTAAAAAAATATTATTAAGAGCAATGTTGGAGAGTTTACTGCCTATGTTTTCTTGTAGGAGTTTTATGGTTTAAGTCTTTACTCCATTTTTAATTTATTCTTGTATATGATGTAAGAATAAGAACTTTAGTTGTTTCATTTTTTTGCCTGTATCTGTCCAGTTTTCTCAACACTATTTATTGAAGAGACTGTCTTTACCCCATTGTATATACTTGTCACCTTTGTCAAAGGTTATTTGACCATATAAGCATGGGTTTATCGCTGGGCTCTCTATTCTGTTTCATTGATCTATGTGTCTGCTTTCATGACAGTACCATGCTGTTTTGATTACTATAGACTTGCAGCATAGTTTGATATCAGATAGTATAATACCTTTAAATTTGTTTTTCTTTCTCAAGATTGCTTTGGCTATTTGGGATCTTTTGTGGTTCCATATACATTTTAGGATTATTTGTTCTAGTTCTGTGAAAAAAATGCCATTGATATTTTGATAGGGATTGCATTGAATCTATAGACTGCTTTAGATAGTATGGACATTTTAATGATGTTAATTCTTCGTATCTAAGAGCATGGTATATGCCTCCATTTATTTGTATCTTCTTCAGTTTCTCTCTTCAATGTCACAATTTTCCAAGTACTAGTCTTCTATCTCCTTGATTAAATTTATTCTTAGATATTTTTTGATGCAATTATAACCGGGACTATTTTCTTAATTTCTCTTTCTGATAGTTCATATTTGTTTATAAAATGCAACTGATTTCTGAATATTAATTTTGTATCCTGCTACTTTACTAAATTCATTTATCAGTTCTAATAGTTTTTTGTTGGGCTTTTAATGTTTCTCATTATATTTCAATGTGGTAAAGAGTGGGAGTTTGTTATTGATTGAAACTGGAAGAGCTGATTGGGTTAGATCAAATGCTGTATATAATAGTTTGAAACTGGAAGAGTTGATTGGGTTAGATCAAATGCTGTATATAATAGTTTGAAACTTAAAAAAATATAAGCTGTGGTATGCCATCAAATACCTGTGAGTTGAGGGACAACACAACTAACTATTTACTTAGAAATGTAAATAGCAGCAGAATGGAAGATACATTGCAAAGGGGAAGACATGGATACAGACATACCATTTAGGAAGCTACCTGAACAATCTCCTTGAAAGACGACAAGGGCAGAGACAATGGAAGGATAAAGAAAACAGAAATTAAAAAAAAAAAAATTAGAAATGTATTCCTCTGGAAATGAAATGTAATCACTTAAAGTTTTCTCCCTAATTCTATCATCTGTGATTAAAAACCTAGGATAATAAAAGCAGCCTATTTTAGAGGAAGGCATTAACAATAATTAAAATATCTTACACTCTATCTCTTCTCTATGAGACCATCCCAATATTTCTACTCTAGAAGACTCTAATAATCTTGCCCTGGAATGCCCATCTTCTTCCAACTTTGGAAGTGACTTCCAACTTTGCTCATTTCCCAGAATGATGCAAACAATTTTTTTCCACATGCGAAATGAGTTTTGGCTTTATCAAGATTAAATAATTGAGCATTATACAATTCTTTTATAACATTTTCATTCATTATTTTGAACCGATGGCTCCCATTCTCTGAATAATTTCTCTTTAATTTTAATTTTATTATTTCTCTTTGTCTTTAAGTTTCACTCACTTTTATGGTATAAACTGTTGGTAATATTTTTCATAAAGGATAAGTTATGAAAATAAATGATACAAAGTATGTTATTGATTCATTACATCACTGGGATAAACAATGCTAAGTAATTAGAGTTTCAGTTTGATAGAAGGGGCTCAGTCAACATATAAGGCTTAGCATAAAGATGTTCCAAATTGTTATATATTCAGATTTAATTTTAGAACGTTATGATCATGGAAGATGCATCAACCAAATGAATTTATAAATTATCTTCATCTCCAGTCAACCACATTATATCATTTTCCAAGAATGAATTATAATATAATACAGGGAAGCTTTATTCTCTGAGTTATCTGTAATACTACGTATTACTAGAGCCAAAAACCTTGTCAGCATTTTCATTATAAATTCCAAATGATCAGTAAAAATTAAAAAGGCAACACCAATTTACAAAAGAAAGAATGGAAGAGGAAAACATGTATATTCCTACAAATTTTGGAATCAATCAAGAGAGAAAATAATTTTTTCAGCAAAGGCAAGACTGAATTGGATATTTTAAATGCATATTGTTGAGATAAGCAAAATTTTTGATCCCAGAAGCTGAGAGGACATCTTACTGAATGATGTAGTGCAAAAATTTTATTTTCAAAGAGGTCTTGAAATAAGAATGTTATTATTTTTTACTTTAATCTTAGCTAAATGGATGCTACCAAATTTCATTCATGCAAACATTCACTAGCTTATCAAAAAGTTATGCAACATCTTTTATGAGGCAAGTACTGTATTAGGTATAGAAGTTTAAAAGAGGGGCCCCAGTGGGACTGAGTTGCCCAGAGTGGTGACCAGCTCAAGAAATCCTTCTGCAGAGTTTATGGTCTAGGGGAGGAGAGAGACATTAGGTATATAATCTCTAGTTCATTCGTTTATTTATTGACAGATATTTATTGAGTTTCTATCATGTGTCAGTCATTGTTTTAGGCACTGGGAATACAGCAATATTCAGGACTGATAAAAAATTCCTGCCCTCACGGAGCTTAACTTCTGCATGTGGTAAGTGCTACAAAGGCAAGTGTGGGTTTCTATGGGAACCTATTCAACATAAGCTCTATAATTGGTCTAACCACTTTTTCAAATATTTCCTGGAAAGGCCTGGGAAGCTGATCCCACTGTGTTTTCTCAGGGGTAAGTTCAGGATGTACTAGAGTGGAGAGCCAGAGAGTGATAGAGGAGGGCTTTGTTTATATCTCAAGACCCTGTACCTTGCAATTATATTTTTTGCAATGTGTAACCACCACATTGATGGTTAAGAGTGTCTCTCTTACACATACCTAGAAGGGCTACATGCAGGAATACGCCAGAATTGTATACGCCAGTATGTATGTATGTATGTATGTATGTATGTATGTATGTATGTATGCCTAGACATAAACATTTCAGCTTCCAGAGCATATGATAGGACTCTTACAAAACAGACATTATCATCTGCAAGTATACATCCTCTGGAGGGTATTTGGGCCCAGGAAGCTGCACATCTTTGTTTGTTTTGGAAAATTTTGCCTATGTATTTTAATTGCGTTGAGTTTCTTCTGTGTCCTTCAGATAAATAAACTTTTATTTATCCAAGTGATGTCTGGTCCTGATCTTTCCATCCATCTAAACCTGCTACTGAAATCAGTCATTTTAGCAGATGTGCAGCTTAAGGTTGATTTAATAAATATGATATATTGTCTAGCTTTTATACACTATTTTAAAGGTGATAATAGAAACTATAAGAGAACTTTTTAAGACTTCCTAATGTAGCATTGCATCCATACATTAGAGGGACCATGGATCAGGGTCATCTATAGCCTAGATCTTTTCATTATAGACTCTCATCAGAGTTCAAGAACAGACTCATATCTGCATGAAATATGCAGCTGCTTTGTGGGTGGTCTTAGGGAAGCAGGAAAAGACAGTTTTTAACCAAAAATACTCCACTATTACTTCTCACTCAGGATCTAAACTTAATATGTAGTAAGTATCTTAGTTTGGTTTTCTCCTAAAGTAGAGCATTCAACAAGGACTTGAAAGCAGACATTTTATTTGAGGGTGATCCTAGGAATAAGAAGTGAGAGAGTAGAGGGAGTGAGTCAGGGAAGGGAGAACAGTCCAAAAAGGAATAATGTATTAGCTGGTTACCACTGTGAGCAACTCAATTCCACTGTGTAGAATTGCCTAGCACAACCAACCAAAGGGCAGAAAGGCTGGGGCATTTATCCACTGACTCCTATTCCATATTGGTTGCCAATTACCTTCAGGGGTGTAACTCCCCAAACCCCAGAACCGAGCCTGCAGGCTATGAGCAGTTTCCCCAGGTTTCAGAGAAAGCCTTAAGGCAGAAAAGCAAGAGAAGTCAAGGCATGCACTTGAGGTGGGACGCTGGCCATGTACATGGAATTGTCCACCATGGTGTGCTAAAATCCGATGGGCTGAGAAATATGGCATAAGGCAACAAAAGCATGTACTGCAGTCAGGCAGAATCCCTCTTCTTATTTTCTGAGACCTTGAACACATTGACCCTCCTTAATGGGAAATGGCACATAAAAAGTTCTGTATAACTGATGAAATATTTGATGTATGCTTCGAAATGGAGAAAGAGACAAAAACTTTTTTAGCATCACAATGTATAGAAAGTATGTTAAGAGGGTCAGTTTGACAGTGAGAATATTCTGAATGTCTTGTAGATATTCTCCCTTCAGGATCTTGGAAGCTGCTTGTTCTTGAGGAAAAAACTGGGACAATTTGCCGATACATTTTATAGTAGTGAAAGATAGTTATTAGACAACATTTATTGCGTACTTTATGTTGGGCACTGTCCTTAGCCATCTACATGTTTTATAGCAGGTGTGGGGCATCTATGTTGAGGTATCTAGCCCGAGGATAGCTTTGTCTTTCTGGTGAAGCCTGGGATAAGATCATATGGCTACCTGAGGTGGGAAGGTATTGGCGGAACTGAGTTGATCCAGGAGACTCATGGAGGAGAAACTCCCAAGTCAACTTGCTGCCTGTAGTCCTTAGAGAGGTGGACTGACACCACTGATGCTGCTCCACCTTGCTCACCCTGGAAGAACTTTAGAACAGAGAGCATTCATCCTTATCACACCTTACACTAGAGCTCTCAGCTTATGAATCAATTTGCTGCTAGTCTAAGAGAGAAAAATATCCCTACATTATTTTTCATTGAGTGTTCTGGTGTAAAGGGAATCTATGCCTATTAAAGAGAACATACAGTTTGAAGAAGGGATGTTGACTAAAGAACCAAAACAGGTGACTCACACTGATACATAAATAACACAAGAAATAGAAGAGCACTTTAATTGAAATGCAATGAGAGTTTCAGGTAAATAGAATTAACACAAAACAATTTCTGAAACTCAGTACATGATTTTTAATTTCAAAATTCGGTAGAAACCCTAAAAAAGCACTACAGTAAAAAATGAATTATCTGAAAGATCAATAAAGGAAATATCTCACAACACAGAGTCAAAATATAAAGAAATAAAAATAATGAATGAAAAGTTAACAAAAATGAAAGATAGATTCAGGGACCTTATGTGCACGGAATTTCATTAGATGAGAAAGGGACAACTGTAGAACTTTCATTAAAAGGATAACAAAATAAAACTTCCCTGAGTTAAAGAAAGTCTTGAAGTTTTAAAACTAAAGATATCCCTATACGCCAGACAGCTACTGCCAGTAAGATATCTGAATTCCAAAGACATAAAGAGTATCTTAAAAGAATCAATTCCTATAGAAGTGTTTCAAAGTGCCTGTGAATAGATTGCATCCTCTGTTTAGTAATTTTACCAACAACTTTGTGTGGCAACAGCTAAAGATCAAAAAATCCCATTAGGGACTGTCTAGAAGAACACAGGAGAAATTTTAAATTTGTGTAGAGAATGAATGGAAGGGAGCCCATAGTTAACTTATAATTAGCATGTATAAGGAATTTGTGGTCACACTGTGAAAAAAGGAAACACATTGGCATCAACTTCCAGTCTGTAACTTTGGAAGCTAAAAGATAGTGAAACAATCCTTATAGACCTTTGAAAGAAAAGAATAATGATCCAAGAATGCAAAATGAAATTCAGATTATCATTTATAAGCAAGGGCACAAGAAAATTTTTTAATATTTGAGCATTCATAAATATATCCTCCATATACTCTTTTAAAGAAAATTAATATTAATAAATATAAAACCAGAAATTAAAGATCGAAATAGAAAAAGATGACTTGTAAACAAAAGAGATGAGACGAATCTTATAGAAGATATGATCAGAACTAAAACAACCTAAAGCCAAGGAGCTTAATAAGATTAGGAATTGTTTGCATTAACATGACTTTACCAGGAAATTTTTTCCCAAGAAGGTAAAGATACAAATAGTTTTGTTTGTTTTAGGAACTTCCTGAAAATCTATATACCTGAAAAAAAAGATTACTCATATAGCCCTCATCAGTGTAAACAGCCCCTGTTGCAGAACAATAGCTCAAACTCGCCTTTTCAAATGACAGTTTATCCTTCAAGACTGGCTTTATAATCCTTGCCTCACCATGTACTATCCAAAAGTCTACCCAGTTCTGAAGTTTGCCCAATCCCAAACAGGCTCCCACAGCTCCCATTGGAAAACCTACTCTAAAACCAGTAAAGGGAATCAGAATATGCCACCCCAAATATGCCACTTTGGCATATTGATTATTTTGAATTGAAGGCGCTTGAGAAACAGCAGATGCCAAAAGCATTCTCTGAAGTCCTCCTTTCTATCTAAAAGCAGGCCACAAAATTTCCCATAAGAAAGGTGCCTTCACTGTACCAGGAAGAGGAGAACATTCTCACCACCAGAGACAGAGAGTTAATGTCAAGGTGAATCTATATAAGCAAACCTAGTAAAATAATCCTATTTTTCATTAGTTTTTCTTAGATATCTCTTACTTACTTTCCCACAATTTATTGCCCAAATCTCCCTTTTTTTTTGGTCTTATCACATCGCCACAATTTATTATTCTTTGTTGAAATAGCATATAAGCTCTCAAGCTTATCTGCTTACTTGGGTCAACATTTCTTTTTTACAAAGGTGCTGGTGCCACATAAAAATGTTAATGTCAGACAAAACGTATACGCTTTTCTCCCATTAATCTATCTTTGTTAACTGTCAGGCCCAGCCACAGAACCTAAGAGGGTATAGGAAAGGTCTTTCCTCCCCTATATCAGATGTTTCAACTCTTTATTCATCTGAGAAATTGATGACAGGTAAAACTGAGGTAACGTCAAGCATCAAATCAAGCTTTTGATCAATGAATTTGGCCATTTTCATGATTTTTGATCTTCCTAGCTCACTCTTCTGTCTAATTCTGGATTTATTAGTTCCTCTGGGCTTTGTCTTGAATCCTCTTTTTTTTTTTTTTTTAAATTATATTATCTTCTTTTTCCATGGCATCAAATATATACTTATGACTCTATTTATCAATAACTCAAACCTCTCTTCTGAACCCCAGACCCATATATTTAAGTGCGTTCATGCCATTCTGACTTGACTATCACACAAATTTAAAAAGTATAAAACTGCACTCTTGTTCTGTACCACCAATCCTGCCTCGCCTCTGGTCTTCCACATCTCAGTTAATGTCACCACCCTCTACGCAGATGTTCAGGACAGAACCTGGGAATCATTCCTAATTCTTCCCTCTTCCTCACCTTACACATCCAAGCTCTAAGACCTTTTGGTTCTACTCCAAATCTTGAATCTCTCCATTTCTGTCCTTTACTGGTTTCACCGTAATAAAAATGACCTTCTTCTTTTCCATCAGTCCAGCTTCCACTATTGCCCCAACAATGCTTTCTCCATCTTAGTACATCAAGATTGGGGAATTCCTCGCATTACAACCCTGTAGTGACTTCTCTTAGCTCTTTAATAAAATGCAAAATCCTTAATAAAGCAACAGCTTTATGCAAGATCTGACCCCTGCCTATCTTTCCTATCTCATTTTGAATCATTTGTTGTGTTAATGTTCTACTGGCTTTCAGGTTCTTGAATGTGTCAAGGTATTTTCCAGTTCACAACCTTCATATTTGCTTTTTTTCTGCCTGGGAATTTGTTTTCCACTCTCTTGAGTTATCTCTTTTAGGTTAAGCATTAGCTGAGACTTAAGAAGTAAAAATCTGCTCCATCACTCATCAAGCTGAAATAAAAATAAATAAAGCTATCTGCAAAGTCATAGGAAGCAATTTCTGCCAAGGACATGCTATAAAGTGTCATAACAATCCCCCTTTTTAAGTGCTTACTGTCTTCTTACTTGCTGAGGAACTCTGTTCTCTAAAACAATAGACTATTAGAAGAATTGTTGTTTGAAATTAAATCATTAAGAATAAAATATCCCACTCTTGTCTGGAGATTTTAAGACACTTTGATACAGAGAACCAGCCTCATTTCCAACAGGATACAGAGCTTCAGCTAAGTTGCTTCTGGACAAAATACTTCACATCCATCTTAACTTTGTAGTTTCCAAGGAAACAGGACCTTGGAACCTTCAGACCTGATGTTGATCTCTTATTTACTTTGAGTCTATCCAAACACTGCTTCACTTAAATTTCACCCAAACTCATCTTACCAGAAATCCTATAATAACTTTATTTTTTCATTGTTTAGTCAGAGGTCTCACAGTTTTGTGTGTGATCTCCCTCATTACAATGAGTCAATAATCTGACTTTGTCAGACTGTAGGTTGGTCCCTTGTGCCTGTAGGTTGATTGGGCAAGGACAAATGACACTTCTTCAAAGGGACTTCTCTAATGTTTCCAAGATAAAATAGGTGTTCCTATTTTAAGAAGGTTCTTATGATAAGCACCCTCTGCTTTTCCTTCATGGCATATTATATATATCCTTCAAGACCCCAAAGCAATACAATAATTTGTCAAAATATTTGATTAAAAATATTAACTAGTTATATTTGTTCTACTCTATTGGTAATTGTGTAAAGTTGAGAGCACCCTATGTGTTTAATACTTAAAGTTTGAAACAACTTAAAATGTTCATTGCCTTATACTGCACCTCATGATGTTTGCATGATTTATAAGAGTTATACAAGTCTGTAGTAACTGGAAACATTAAGTTTTGACCAACTTGGAAAAGTTTTTAAACAATTTAAATAACATTGTCAAACGAGCAAAGCAGGCCTGATAAACTGAAAATGAATTACAAAGAAAATAACTAAAATGGTAGAAACATTTTAAAACACATTCTTTTTGTTGTTTCTTTTCCTATATGTACATCATTTTTTTCTTATTATGAAAAGGCACATCATTACAATAGAAAAGCAAAAATAACATAAAAGATACCATAATCCTAACTATCCACAAGTAATAGAATGTAATACCTTGGTTCTTCTTCTTTTCTAAGCTCACACTCTGTCTCTTCCTCTGACCACATTGGAGCCTTAATGTTATTAGTTTCCAAGCTCCAAAGCCTGATGGAGGAGAGGGAAACCTGAAAGCTCAAGACAGAGCAATAGTAGAAAGAGGTAAAACAACTGAAATGAAACTTCCTACTTTATAATTTTATTTTGGGTTAATTCTGAGGCCTAATAACTGTCTGTCAAATAAATGAATGGACATATGTGTCAATAGGCAAAATCGGTTTAATACATGTTTATTTAATGTTCAATATCTCATAAGGATGTTATTTGCATTTTCAGGATAAAAATTCAAAATAGTGTTCCCAGCTCTTGACATTAGATAACGTGGGCACATATTTATCTCCTGCCTGGCACCTTTCAAGTTTCTACTCTGCTGTATCACAATAAAACAACCACTCCGAGCTGACCAGCTCCTTATCACGTTACATTTCCTCACCTCCTCTATCCTGGGACATTTAATATTTTGTTTAACCCTAAGTACTCCAGTTATTACTCATGTCAAGAACAGATATCTTGTCACTGGAATTTTATCTGAAGGCAGAAACTCTACTGCAGTCATTAATCCAAACATTAAGAACCAAAAAAGACCTTTTTCTTTAGGGAAAAAAAAAAAATACCAGACATTCCTCATCTATATCTCATATCATCAAATATTTTTATCCATTCTCCTTAAAAATTTTGAATTTTTTAAAAAATATTTTATTGTATTTCTATGTAAAACAGAAAGGATAAATAAAAATAGTCCAGTATTAAGCACCGCTGCTTCTTGCTTCAAAGAATATCCTCTAGATTTGTTATTGTTTGCAAGACATATATACATTGCATGAATAACAATTGCAAAAAACTTCAATAATTTTTATGCCTAATGTACAAAGTAGCAATATTCTTATGAAGTTTTAATATAGAGAACATTCTTTTTTCCAGAAATTTTTAAAAATGGGTTTTTCTTTTAAGAATATCTAAGGTTTAGGACTGTTTGACTTTCAAAAACACAGAAATGGCTAGTTGCCTATTATTTTCCTATATTCCTGTCTGAACTACAGCCAAGCTATCTTGAATAAACAATCCTGAAATCCTAAATATAGGGAATTGCCCAATCCAACATTTCTTTCTACCTTCTTTCTTTTCTCTGACTTTCATTCTCTTAATAACAACTATCTTTAATCTATTACAGGAAATGTAAAAGTAACTCTCGACTTGCCTATTCTCTTCCAGCATGTGCACATTTACACCACCACTGTATGACCTTAACTGTATTATTTAACATCAAAGAGCCTGTCTTCTCATCTGTAAAAGGAGATATGGTACCTATTTGAAAGATTGTAAGAATTCTTAAAGTAAAGTATGTACAGTTTTTAGCACAAGCCTTTGTATTTGGCAAATGTACTGAAAAAGATAGTATTATCTACGTTATCTTCATCAAAGTAAACAACCCTTCCCAAACCCATAAACTTAACATAGTAATATAAAAATAGTGCTTGTGACAAATTTGTTTTAAGGAAAAGAAATAATGAGCTGGGAAGTAAAATTAATCATTGTATTAGTTTTGTTCTGTTGTTATAACAAATTCTGACAAATTTAGTGGCTTAAAATAACACAAATTTATTATCTTACAGATCTAGAGATCAGAAGTTTAAAATGGGTGGTTAGGGCTGCTTTCCTTCTGGAGGCTCTATAGAGAGAATCCATTTCTTTGCCAGTTTCAACTTCTAGAGGCTGCCCGTATTCCTTGGCTTGTGGTCCTGCATCATTCTAACCTCTGCTTCTTTCCTCACATCACTATCTTTCCCTTTGCTTTAGCCATCACCTTTTTAAATTTTGACCCTCTTGCTTTCCCTTATAAGGGCATTGTGATAACATTGGCTCCATCAGATAATCCAGGATGATATTCCCATCTTAAGATCCTTATTAATCATTTTTTCAAAGTCCCTTTTGCCATGTAAGGTAACATATAAGGTTACTCATGTACAGGTTCCAGGGATTTGGACATAGATAGAATAGGGGACTTTATTTAGCCTACCGCAGTCATTAAAAAGAATGAGTCCATTTAACATTCTAGAAACTGTTCTGAAATTTCCCCAGAATCTAGAGAAAACTTTCTATTTTCTCATATTCCACTAATGAAATCTGTTTTTCTTCACATGTCACTAGTTGATAAAAATAACACTATTTCTGATTCAATGTGTTGCTTTTCTGTTCTGGTTAATTATCAATGTTTTGACAGAATTATTTACTAAAGTTTCATGGTTAAATGTATATTGTGTTAAACAGCCTAAATTGAGAAGCAAACAACTGTTTATAGCATTGATCCTCTGGATAAATTATTTCGTAGTCCCAAACAATGTACTCGCCAATTTCCAGTGCAAGTTTTTTATTTTTTTATTGTAATAAATGTATATAACATAAAAATTTACCATTTGGACCATTTTAAGTATACAATTTAGTGGCATTAACTATATTCATGATGTTATGCAACTGTTATGACCATCCATTTACAGAAAACTCTCTCATCTGAAAAAGAAACTCTGTTCCCATTAAGCAATAGCTTCCATTCCTCTCTCCTCCAGCCCTTGCAAACCTGTAAGCTACTTTATGTCTCTATGAATTTGCTTATTTTAGATATTTCATTTAAGTGGTACATTAAAATATTTGTCCTTTTATTTCTGGCTTATTTCACTTACCATAATATTTTCAAGTTTCAATGTATAAGTACCTCATTCTTTTTTTGTAGCTGAATAATATTCTATTGTATGTATAATACCACATTTTCCCCTCTCATTTATCTGTTGATGGACATTTGGGTTGTTTCTACCTTTTGCTACTGTGAATAATGCTGCTATGAACATTGATGCACAAGTATCAGTTTGAGCCTATATTTTCAATTCTTTTGGGTAAGAAGTAAAATTGCTGGATAAGGTAATTTTATGTTTGACTTTTTCAGGAATTGCCGAACTAGTTTCCACAGTAATTGTGTCATTTTACATTCCTACCAGCAATGTGCTAGGCTTCTACTTTCTCTACATTTTCACCAATACAAGTTATTTTCATTAAATATAAAATTTTAGCTGTCTTACTAGGTGTGAAATGATATCTCATTGTGATTTTGTTTGCATCTTTTCATGAGTTTATTGACAACAAGTATATCTTATTTTGGAGAAATGTCTATTCAAGTCCTTTGCCCATTTAAAAATTTAAGTTGTTGGTCTTTTTGTTGTTGAGTTTTAGAATTCTTTATATATTTTGAATACTAGTCTCTTATCAGATATATGATTTACCAATATTTTCTTCCATTTCATGGGTTGTCTTTTTACTCTCCTGATAGTGTCCTTTGATGAACAACATTTAGTTTTGTTGAAGCACAACTTATTTATTGTTTTTTTGTCACTTGTGCTTTTGGTGTCATATTTAAGAAACCATTACCAAACCAAAGTTCATGAAGATTTTTCCCTATGGTTCCTTGTAAGAGTTTTATAGCTTTTAAATTTAGGTCTTTGATAGATTTTGAGTTAATATTTATATATGGTGCAAGGTAAGATTCCAACTTCACAGTTTTGAATGTGGCCATCCCAGCACCACTTGTAAAAAAGACAGTCCTTTTCTCACTGAATGGTCTTAACATTCTTGTAAAAAATCAATTGATCCTAGGTGTGAGGGTTATTTTTGGGTTCTCAAGTCTGTTCCATTGGTCTACATGTCTACTCTTATGCCAGTACTATGCTGTTTGGTTTACTGTAGCTTTGTAGTAAGTTTTGATATCAAGAAGTATGAGTCCTACAACTTTTTTTTTTTTTTTTTTTTTTTAGATAGTTTTGGCTATTCTGGGTTCCTTGAAATTCCATATGAATTTTAGGGTGGGTTTTCCATTTCCGCAAAAAGTGCAGTTTGTATTTTGAGAGTGACTACACTAAACCTGAGTAAGAGGCCCCAGGTCCTATCTAAGGAGACAGAATTTTCTGTTATTTTCAGTAGATGACTTCAGCAAAATCAGAAAAGCATAGGGGGGAAAAAAACATCCTAGAGGGGTAAGTGGGATTATTATGATACTTACCCCAATTAGGAGGCTTTCTACAGAAAATATGAAACACTAGTTTAAAAAGTAAAGACCTTAAATGATAGAAAGCTCACAGTAGGTATACTCCAGGTTTAATTCATCAGCTCAATAGCATCATCAAGGACTCAGGTTCTTTCCACTTTCTGCTATGTCGTCTCATCATGCTGGCTTTGTTTTCAAGCTGGTTCCTCTTTGGTAACAAAATGGCTATAGCAGGTCTACTCATTACATTTGGACATGCTAATATCCAGGGCAGTTGCCTCTTCTTTGTGTGTATCTTTCTTTCACATTTTAAGAATGAAGTTTCTTAAGATTATATTTAAAATTATTGGCATCTCTGTGCTGTCAATCTCTTTCATCTTTCCAAAGCATCAATAGCATCTATTAAAAACAAAATGTGTAAAATAATTCTGATATTACACATGGAAACATTGCTGAGTGAGCTGGGGATTTTTAGGGGTGGGGTGAAGAGATGGTGCATAGACTAGTAGAAGGTGAGAAGCTAGTGGGGCATAAGTCCAGTAGAAACAGAAGTTCAGAGGGAGCAAAAGTTTTGAGCCAGGACTTCTTGAGCAATCAGTTTCTTTTCTTTAACCTCCTTATTTCTAAAAGATTTGTATTCTATAACTTGCCTCAGCTAAACTTTCTTTGTCTCATATTCTAAACTGTCTTATTTAATCAATAACAACTACTGCACCACCTTCACAATATTAATTTTAAGCATTTCATTCATTGAATACCATCTCCTTTCCTTCTAAAATATTTTACTGTGCAAACTTCAATATTCCTTTGACTCAACATGATCTCCAATTCAGTGACCCTATGAAATGTTAATTGTTCATCATCTTATCATTTGTCTCTTTCTTAGAACCAAAAATCTCCCCAAAACAGCCAAGTAGACTGACCTTCATATCTCAGTGGCCAGAAATGAGTCACATGATCTTTCCTAACCAAAACTTGTAAGAAAAATAATTACCAGTATTGGTTTAAACCAAGCAGGATTTTTTTCCTGAGGTGAGGATAGAAGATCTTCCTAAGAGGTGAATACCTACACATAGATTCCAAGGAAAAAGGAAGAATAAATGTTGAATGATTAATAGTAACTGCTATAGTATTATGTATAAAATTTATCTTTTAGCTCCAGCTACAAGTGACAGTTTTTGAAGTCACTAATCATTTGTCAAGAATAGGATAGGTATCGGGAAAAGAAATACACCAAATGATAGCTACTTTTCTATCTATCACATTCCAGAACTGGTTCTATTAAATCCTTGTTGGATGACTTTCGGTAAGGCATTTAACCTCTGTATCGATTTCCACATCTATAACATGATATAAATATTGTTCTTCACATGTCATCAGATTGCTGAAAAGATAATTATACTGCATAAATACAAAGCAATACCATTTCCATATTTTAGCTACCTATACTGCCTATTTGTTCTATTTTCATTTATTCATTCATACATTCACTTTTTAAACAAATAGTTGCTGACAGTCTACTAAATGTAAGATATTGGATGAATATTTGAGAACCAAAAAAGTTTTCACCATGGTTCCTGTATCTAAGGTATTTAACCAATGAATGACTTAGCAGTAACTGCTTTATCTCTTGGAGTACAGAAACAGAAAAGGCAGTGTAGGATATAAGACAATAATGGTGAAGTAGGGTTATGAAGGGTGTTCTTTGTGAAAATATAATGATTGCTTCAAGTGGAATGTGAATTGTCCTGTTTACTAAAGTGGCTGTAGCCAAGTTTGTGAGTTCACAGGTGTCTACACTGCTTCTCTAGCTTAGGTATTGTTGTGTTTTAATATTTACTGACCTATAATATATATATAGGCAAAGCAATGAGATAGGTTTATGCTACAACAAAATAGCAAACAAAAACTGAAAGAAAATTGCTTCATGTATGGGCTAGTGAGACAACATGAAATTAGCATTCATGAACTAAGTAAAAAACAGTTTTCCTGATGAAGAACTAATAAAGAAAGAACCTTTGTTCTGAAAGTTCTCCATTCTTCAGAATGAGAAAACATTGATGGCTTCAAACTCAGCTAACACATTTTTATAAAGATCCAATAACTCAAGGAGATTTTTTAAATTTTGGAATCTCACATTTCAGAAAAAAATGAGATGTTAAAACACAACTGCTATTTTCTATACTTGTTCTTGAAAAATACAGGGGAGAAGAGAGATTTTTACCAGGATTTGGAACCCACTATTTATGTTTGTGATGAAGGGGACTTCTGGAGAAAATTGTGTTTCTGAGCAACAGGGCTGGCTTGTGCCGGAAAATCATTATAGAACAGGACTAGAAAGTGAATAGCTACAGTTTTCCCCTATTAAATAGTAGTAGCAAAGCATAGATAAAAATATTAGCAACTTAAACTTACCATAATTGTGTATCTGGTTTCTCAAACAGTTCTGGGGATTTAGAACCAACATTTGATGGGAAGGAAGGATTCACAACATCAGAGTCCTGAGATATGTCAGGCCACGAGAAGGGAATTTTTGTCACTGCAAAATAAGTCCCTTAGCAGAGTATAATAGAGAAGGTAAAACAGCAGGTCACCCCCCATTGTTGTTGTGTGGTTCAGTGAAGTTCTACTCATCAATTGAAACACAATTTAAACAATTCAGCTTAACTTTGATATACTGGGGAAAAATGTAGTAGTTAGCTCTCAGTGATGGTGTGTTTCCTTTTGAGCAATGGTATCTTGTAGTCTGCAGATCTTGTGATCTATGCAGCCTGCAGATTCAAACTAGGTTGAAGGGATTGCCACTGAAGCATGGATCACTCCAGCCCAGTCCATAAACGAGGACCATTCTTCTGTTGGCTTCTTCTACTGCAATAAAAACAAATAAGTACTAAATCCATAACTGGCAAAAGAAAGATGAAACATTAGGGCAGTAAGATACCAGAGTTAAAACTTCCTTGGCATAGGCACAAATTAAGTTGCTCAATGTAGTTGTGAGATAGTAGCTATCTATGAAAAACTGACCATTTGTCAGTTTACTTGATAAAGGAGAAGCAATAATAAAAAGTGTTTTAATTCTGCTAAATAAGAGTAACATTTATTTAAGGCCAGGAACTATATAAAGTCTTTATATTAACTGTTTCATTTGGTCCTCTCAACAATCCCATGACATAGATATTATCCTCACTCTACAGAATAAAACAAATTGAAGCATAAGAGTTTAACTTACTCAAGATCTCACAGATATTAAATGATGAAGCTGGAATTCGAATACCATAAAATTTACCTTCAGAAACCAAGTTCTTAATATTTACTGTGCTTACATAGAGAGATTACCCTTTCCCAGTAGCATTTAGCTTTTTCCTTTATTGTTTCTTCACCAGAAAACTATCTTCTCTAATAACATCTTTAAAAGTATAAGTAGATATATCTGTAACTTAAAATATTATATATGACATCATGCAATCTTAAGAATGGAACCTCTATTTTAGAAGTCCTATGAATAATCTAGCAAAACTAATCTATCCTATTTGTTAATGCAGTGGATTGATTAGAAAAGAAATTCTAACGTTGAACATCTTTAATGATAAAAGTACCACTCATAGCAGCCTATTATATGGGTTTTAAATACATCACCTGAATTTTACAATAATTCTGCAATGCAGAGTTTTCAGACAAGGAAACCAAGGCTCTGAGAACTTGGATAACTTTCCAAGGTGACTCAGTTAATGTGTGGCTGAGCTTGGCATCTAGATCCGAAGCTTATGCACTCTTTGTTCTCTTTGTACTGTATCTTGCTCTTTCCTAGCTAAAAAGACATCATTGCTCAACTTTATCATTGCCACCTTGGCTTGACAAAAAAATGATTGACGTTGGTTTATATAAGGAAATAAACAGTTTACAATGAAAAGATGAGTAATTAAAAGGGAGATAAAATAAAGCTAGAGGCAAATTTAGTTGTAAGAATGTGTGCCGTAGGTTTCGTAAGTAATTAGGGTTTCTAAAAGTTGCTTCATCATGATGGAGTGACGCCTTTAGGAAGACTTGGTAGCTCCAAGACTTAATAGTTCACTGGTTAACTATTAGAGGTACATCGCTCTGGAGCAGAGGCACTTAAGGACAAAAAGAGTAAAGATGAAGATGACTTACCAAGAGCAATTTAATAGTCGTTGAAAGAAAAGCTACATGTACAAAAACATGATCAAAACTTCCTTAAATTTGAATCATCTTACGACTTCTTTAATACTTATTCTTTTCCCAACTGGCCTAAAAAAAATGGGGTTCAAGTGGAGAAACTAAGGTATTATTCAGAGTTATGATGGCGGTAATGTCAAAGATTCTGAGCAATAACCCATGAGAAATCTAGCTGCTGATTTGAGTATGTAATTACTTGGGAGGAGAGTTTGGATTTGAAGTGGTGGTAGAGAATATGTTTGGGCCATGACTCAATACGCCCAAGTTATCAGGATTTCTGTCTCTTCTCTCTAAGCCTTCAGCATCAATAAGCACAATACTCCTGCGGTGCTGTCTTGCTGATGTCAGCTTCTCTAGTCCAGGTTAAGAGACTACCAAAGACTCAGGAATTAAATTTCCTGGAGAACTGAGCCTCTTTCCAGGTTTTTCTCTGCCTTGTTGTATATCGTTTATTTTCAAATCCTAACGGGCAAAAATCCTTGGGCTGCAGGAGGCAAGCTGGGGCAGGACCCAGGGATCTGCATTTTCAACAACTGCCACAAGTGAATTTGCTGTGATAGTTCAGAGCCTGCATTTTGAAAATCAGAGTAGAAAGGGGTAAGAATGGTGATACACGAGACAGCAGTTAAAGGGTGTCCTGTTTTGATCACTCTGGAGACTAAGGCTTAGTCCGGGCTTATTACACCCTGGGAAATTTAAAAAGCGGGGGAGTCGCTGACTCAGACCCGCAGGCACCCGCTGCGAGGAAACTCGCCAACGCTCCAGGCCAGGCGATACCAGCTCAACCTAAGCCACACGTCTCCGCAGGTCCTCGGGGGTTTCTACCAGCTTCATCTGAGCCACAAGTCTGCGCAGCAATTCGAAAATTCCCGCCGACTCTGACGGATCCCCTCACAACCGAGCATAGGCCACGCACCGCGACTCCCTGGGGCGCGGGCCGGAAGCGCCCCCCGGGCCCGCCCCCTGCTCATCGGAGCCGGAAGTTGACGACTCTAGGCCGTAAGTCGCCCTCCGCGGGCCGCATCGTAGCATGTTGCGCGGACCCAGCTCCTTTCTCTGGGTTCCCGTGCCACCCGCAGCGGCCCTGGCTGTGGCTCTGCTGTCGTCGCTCTCGCACTGCTCCTTCCTGGAGCCGGCGGACCCTGTGATTTCGTCGCTCAGCCCATACTTCGGCACCAAGACGCGCTACGAAGATGCCAACTGTGGGCTGCTGCGGGACCCCGAGGTGCCGCGGCGGGACCCGGAGCTGCTGGAGGACACCTGCACCCCATTGCAGCTTGTCGCCCTCATCCGCCACGGCACCCGCTATCCTACGGCCAAACAGATCCGCAAGCTGCGGCAGTTACACGGACTGCTGCAGGCCCGCAGGCCCAGGGATGACAGGGCCGACGCCGTCGGCGGCCGAGACCTAGGCGCTGCGCTGGCCAACTGGCCGCTGTGGTACGCGGACTGGATGGACGGGCAGCTGGTGGAGAAGGGGCGGGAGGACATGCGACAGCTGGCGCTGCGCCTGGCCTCCCTTTTCCCGGCCCTCTTCAGTCACGAGAACTACAGCCGCCTGCAGCTCGTCACCAGCTCCAAGCACCGCTGCGTGGAGAGCGGCGTCGCCTTCCTGAAGGGGCTGTGGCAGCACTACCACCCTGGGTTGCCGCCGCCCGACGTCGCAGGTGACCACCCGGGCCGCCCGGCCAGTGCCCTGCATTGGACACCCCCATTTCCTCCCTAACCACCCCCCCACCAGACCCCAGACTTTCCCAATACCAACCTCCCCTCACTTCTATCTATCCCCAGTCCCCCATCCCTCGAACCTTCATCCCATGGGATGTTCAGGACTTGGCAATCTTCCTTCTCATACACACATTCATTTATTCACTCATCAGGTATGAATTTGACACCTTCTACGTGAAGGATGTTGTGGTGGATCCAGTAGGAAAGGAGACAGACAGCAGTTTTTGATTATCCATTACCAAATTGAATTGCCCCCTCTGAGCAACAAACTTCCTCTCTTTCCTTTCAGGCAGCCTGTTACACAGTTGGGCACAATTTAAATACAATCTTGGACTTTTTCCTCAGGCTTTGCTTCTGATATCTATTTGGTTCTTTTTAACTTATCAGTTTTTCATATGTTGGTTCTAGACCTACCTCTTATAGGAAGCTTTTTCCTCTCTTTTGTTCTTAGATTTACTATAGAGTGACCCTCATCGTAGCTGTGTCCATGGTTACACACATTACTGATTTATTCCATTACTTTTGCAAAATTTGAGAGAGCATATGGTGGGGCCCTTTTATTTTACTGATGGAGCAGCCGAGCCCATGAATATACCTCGCTGATTGCCCTTCATTAGTTCGAAGACTAGAATCAGGCCCAGAATCCAGATCTTCTGTTTTCCCCTCGAATGGTGCTTTTTTCCCTCAGAAAATGTTTAATCGACAGTAATAATAGCAAACACTTAATGCCTGCTGTGTGCCAGGCATTCTTCATTTATTTCACTAAATCCTAATAACAGCTCTTTGAGATTGATAGTATTTCTCACCTAACAGATGAGGAAATTGAGACACAGAAACACTAAATAATTTGTATAATTTCATATATAGGAAATTATACAGGAAATCTGTAACTTAAGATAAGAATAAAAACATAAAACAATTTTGTGCCAGAGAGACGATCAAGTGTTAAAACTTTTCTTGATCAGTTTTAAGGTAAGAGTTGAGGTGAGACATCATTTAGCTAGCTTCAAAGCCCAAGTGAAAAATTAAATAGACTGGTTTGTCATTTCTCCAATGACATCCTTTCTTAAGCAGTGCAACCATTTCCAAGGGTTCTTCCATTGATAGTGTGTCATGTTATTGCTCTGTGGGCGATTCAGTTGGCTGGCATATTTAGTCACTTGTTGAATTCTGTTTTTTAATTATAGTGAGGCTTTTTACATTAATATGAGGGAAAATTCCTCACATATTTGTTAAATTAACTGAATGTAGAACATACTTCAGTATAGCTCAGTAGTATATATAGTATGTACCAAAAAGGGGCTATTGGACCTCCTGGGATGAATGAATTTTTGCCCACAGATGGTGTTGTGGGTTTGGCATTTGCCTGAAAGTACAAAGGCAGGGATCAGAATTGTTCAGGATAAGCCCACCCCTCACCATTTTCAGTTTCAGATTAAACCCTTTGCCTAGCTACTTCATTATTATCTGTAGACAATTGTTTTGCCTGTTGTGTACATCTGGGCTTTTGAGGGAGGACACTGAATGAAAATCTTCTGTAAGATTTTCTTACAGAAGCAGAACAATGCCTTTTCTTTTTTTTAAAGAGCAGTAGTAATTAGAGAATAACAAGGATGTCATATCTAGATCCACCTGGGAAACAAAGTTTGATGCCACAGAAACAGATGACAAAGATCACTTTTTACCTATTTAAGATGTTTCCTTAACTGTAATCCAGTTGGCAGTTAAAATGGTCAGAATTATGCATTTCAAGATCTCCTGAGATGGATACACATACACAGACATATATATATAAATAAATAAATATATATATATAAATATATATATATTTATTTCACACATCCATCCAAAGCAAAATGGTTTAACTAGATTTAATTTTCTGTATACACAAATATTATAATTGCTGTTCTTTTCATGGTAAATTATTAGAGAAATAATTGAGATCTGTGTGTTTTGAATATGACTAAAAAAAACTTAAAAGGCACCCTAGTAATTGAAGCATGATTATGAATGGTTTTCCAATACATAACTGTTGCTAAATTGGGAAAATAATGTAACTTAACAAATTCTAAATGGAAAGTTATCAGGGAGCTTCAGTTAGAAAGTAAACCAAATCAGAAGCACCTAGGACAATGAAATACAAAAGCATTAATGTATTTTGTGCTGTTGTCAGTAGTTTTTGTCCTAAGCAGTCTTTTGTAACATAACACAAGGTTAGGAAGTTAATTGAGAAAATAAAATACTCTATTTAGATTTTGGCTTAAAGTAGAAAAACAGATTCAATCTGTTGAATAATCTCTCACCTTGTAATTAGAAACTGCTAATTTTTAGTTTTTCAAGTTTTCTGTGCCTGACAGAAACCGTACTTACATATACTTTTTTGTACTTTTTATGATTTTTATGTATAATTATTTTTGTTTTCTTTAAGAAAACATTGTTACCTTAAGTTTATTGTGTAATATTGTTACATTTTATTTTCGATACTCTGTTTTCACGAATTACAAATGGGGAATAGTTTTGCCTTATGTCTTTCTTGATTAATATATGCTTATTTCAAACATGCCAACGGATAAATGTTTTTGGTGTTTTTTTCCACACTTGAAACAAAATTTTTAATAACTTGAAATTGTCATTTTATGTCATATATATAAATATATATGTAAATATATATTTTTTTCTTTCAGATATGGAGTGCAACCCTCCAAGAATTAATGATAAACTAATGAGGTTCTTCGATCATTGTGAGAAGTTTTTAACTGAAGTGGAAGGGAATGATACAGCTCTTTATCATGTAGAAGCCTTCAAAACTGGACCAGAAATGCAGAACATTTTGGAAAAAGTTGCAGCTGCTTTGCAAGTGCCATTCAACAGTTTAAATGCAGGTAATATTGCCTGCTAGCTTTCATCTCTGAAAATGAAAAATATGGAAACATGAAGTTACTCTTTTTAAAGGCCCATAGTTGATTTTACATTAAGAAAATAATATGTTCTAGATCAAAAAAATTGTATACCTCTTTCTTCAGTGTGTGATTTTTTTTTTTGTTTCTCTCCTTCTTGACTCTTTGTTTCACCTTCTTCCTGACTCCTCACTTATTCTGCCTTTTCTTCCATCTCTACCTTCTGCGGTCTTCTCCCCTTTTATATCTTTCTCTCTGAACTTGCTTCTTGATAGTTATAATATGAATTGTTCTGTAGCTAAAATAACTTCAATAAGTATACTTTGTTATTCTTAATTCTCAAGTCGGGGACTAAAACTTTCTGTAAGGTTTTTTCTCCCCTCTGCCAAATTTCTAAAATTAACAAGAAAGTTATGTTTTATATAATAAGTCTTTGTGTTAAACGTTTGTTGGTTCTGGTAGGCAGACATACTCTTAACAAACATATTACTTTTAAAAACAAGTTACTGTTTTACAGAGAAAATTTTTTAGTTTCGTTGGACTGAAATTTATACCTCCTCATGGTTTCTTCTGACAGTTCCAGTTCCTCCTCTTTGGATTGTACAGAGTAAGTCTTAATTCTTTGATAGCCAGGGAGAAACTGAATAGTCTCCTCTCCTTACTAAATATATCCAGTTTCTTCAACTGTGCTGCAGATAACATTCTGTAGATATTCAGCCTTTGGAAAATTGTAGAAAATAGTAACCCACAAAGTTTACCTTTTTTCTCTCCAGATTTAATTCAGGTAGCTTTTTTTACCTGTTCATTTGACCTGGCAATTAAAGGTGTTAAATCTCCTTGGTGTGATGTCTTTGACACAGATGATGCAAAGGTAAGTATTACTCTGGCAGTTTCTTTACTTTTCTTGCATGATTTTGCAAAAATTTATTACTTCAAGCGGCTTCTCAAAAAATAAGCAGAGTAAGGAACATTGCTTACTCTGAGTCTTTGACTAATTCATAATTTTCCTTATACATAGAGAAATTGACTGTTCGGGTAGGGCCTACCTACCTGCAACTAGTTTGGGTTCATAACTCTGGAAAACATTTTTCCATTGTAGTTGGATTTCTAGGTCCACCTTATTAAAAATCCATGTAACCCAACATCACATTTTACTGCTGCAAAGGATTGTAGAGTGAATGTAATCCAAATTCTTCTTTTTATAGGAAAGCAAAGCTCAGAGAGGATGAACGGTTTTCCAAATGCTTATTACTTTTATAACAGATTTCATGATAAATGAGTTCTGTGTTCCACCTGGTGATGGCAGTAATTCATCAGCCATTCGTTTGCCTACTTCATGTTTTTTCATCTTCTTAGACTCTAGAAAGAGAAGGGCAGACAGGCGTCTGGCGGCTTTAAGGGAGATCAATTCTGGAATGTTGGGAGCCAGAGAGGTGTGGTAGGAGTGTATTAATTGTTAAGCATTGAGGACTGCAGCATTGGATAGAATTTTGGTGGGTAACGTAGGATGTGTCTGTATGTATGGATCATTCAGAAATATGGACTTCTGAAACTTCAGTCATCCCGAGCATACATATGAAACCTTCAGTTTTCCATATGAAAATCAATTATGAACTTTAGAATTTAACTTCAAACTTTGAAAAGTAGTGTACTATTTGCTAGATAGAAGCAGGCTTTTAAGCTGAGAGTTAATGTACATTTAAAGGTAAACAAGTACTTTATTTTGTTACTCAAAGACTTACGTGACCAGCAACCAGATTAAAAGTGATTTTATGTGATATTGTGCTAATGTGGGACTAGGGCTTAGCGGCTGAGTTGGAAGAAGGGGAAAGGGCTTTCAATGATGATTGTTCTAGGATGCTGAGCACCAGTACTAATAAGTATATTGTAGTTCCTCTCTGTTTTTTTCTAATCTACTTTTTCTCTGTCCCAAGTACCCAATACCCTTCTCATCTCTTCTATAACTTTAGATACTTCCTGGCCTTACCTTCCTTTGAAATGCCCTGCGCTTAGGATGACCTTAAAATTTATCTTCTAAATTGACTTACTTTTAAAGTGAAATGGGCACCATTAATAATTATGCTAATGTAGATATAAATTGAGGCTTATGGTCACCATTCACATGTGTCAAAATACCTCCCTTTTCTCCATACCCAGATTGTACTAGGGAAGAAGGCCAATAAACAGAATTGTAGTGATTTTCAGTATTGTGTAAATGACCGATGGGTGGTATTCTTTTAAGAGAATGATTTATTTGCCCAAGTAACTATAGTTGATGGAATACTTAGCATGTACGTGCCTGGCCACCTGTTATCTGCTCGTTTCCTATTCTGGGTAGCTATACTCATGTGGTCCCTTACTTCTGAAGACTGACAACTCTGCTTTAAATGCAGGCTACTTTCCCTGAAATAAAGACACACATCTCAGATCATAACCAGCCTCTTTATTCATCTTCTCATCACATACTTGTACTTCCCCCTTTCCCTATTTGAATCCCTCTTTTCAAACATTGTACTCTCACTTTTTGTGCATTTTCTCTTTCTCTTCTGGGAGGTAATTTGATACACTGCAAAAACCCTAGAAATCAAGATCTGGGTTAAAGTAACTTAACCCTGGGTTAAAAGCACTTAAACTTTCTGTGCCTTGATTTCCTTATCTATTAAAAGACGAAACTATTAGGTGACTCAGGAATACCCCTCTAATTGTGAGATTCTATACTACTTGTCTTTTTATTTTCCTCTCTTTTCTTTTTAAGATTACCCTTTTATCTCTTTATTGCTTATGAATGCTTCATTTTTCCTGTAACTCATTTTGAAAAATTTAAAACTAACACACTGTAAGAATAATACAATGAACATTCATGTCCTTAACCTGTATTCACCAGTTGTTAACCTTTTTTGCCACATTTACTTTTTCTATAAATAATATATTAGTTTCTATTGCTGCTATATCGAATAACCACAAATTTAGTGGTTCAAAAGAAAATGAATTTATTATCTTAAAGCTCTGGAAGTCAGAATTCCAGAATGAGCCTTACAGGCCGAAACTCAAGGTATCAGCAAGGCTGTGTTCTTTCTGGAGGCTTTAGGGGACAATCCATTCCTTGCCTTTTCCAGTCTCCAGAGGCCACCTGTGTTCCTTGTATCACTCAGACCTCTGCTTCCATTGTTATATCTCCTCTGACTGTACTTCCTGTCTTCTTATAAGGATTCTTGTGATTACATTGGGCACACCTGGATAGTCCAGGATAATCTTGCCATTTTAAGATCCTTAACTTAATCACAAATTCCCTTTTATTATGTAAAATAACATTCATAGGTTCCAGGGATTAGAATGTAGACATCTTTGGAGGGCCATTTATTCTGCCTACTCACATTTATTTAATCTTTTTCCTTAGCAGACATCAAGACACTTCACTCTGAAAATACATGGGCATGCATCTAAGCAAGAACATTCTCCTACATAACGATAATAAAATATAATTTTATATATACATATATAGTACAGTATTATCTAATATATAGTCCATATTCAAGTTTTCATGCTTGTGTTAAAGTCATATTTGTAGCTATATTTTTTTTTTAATTCAGGACCACTCATTGCATATGCTTGTCATGCCCTTTTAGTTTTCTTTAATCTAGGTGAGTGCTCCAACCTTTCTTTCGTCTTTTATACATTGGCATTTTGCAGACATCTAGGCAATGTTTTGGCAGAATGTCTTTGTGTCTGATTTTTTACTTGTGATTAGATTAGGTTTTTTTTTTTTGACAAGAATACTATTTAAGTGATGTGTCTTTCTCACTGCATCACATCAGAAGGATGTCAGTTTGTCAATTCATTGATGATTATGATATGTTTGATCATTTGATTGAAGTTGATGCCTGCCAGATTTCTCCACAGCGGAGGTACCTTTTTTCTTTTGTAAATATAGAACTTCTCATTTAATTGACCATGATTTGAAAATTTGAAATACATGTCAATTAAATTAATTGAATATGAGTTTCCTTTTATATATAAATGCAAATAAGTTACATTCTTCATTTAAAAATATGAAGTCCTCTTTTAATTTACATATTTCCTGGGATTATTTTCTTTCTTTTTCAATGATTTGGTAGAAAATAATTTATCTCTGCTTAGGATTTTCCACTGTAAAATAGGTTTACATGCTAAAACATTTACAGATGAAATAAAATGTCTAGAATTTGCTTCAAAATAATGCAGTGGTGGTTGTAGGGGCAGAACTGAAACAGGATTGGCCAAATGCTGATTATGTTGAAGTTGGATAATGGGTACACGGGGTTCATTATACTACTACTTTCTATTTTTTATATGTTTGAAATTCTTTATTAAAAATGTTTAGGGAGCATTTGAGATCTTGCCTTCTGGCATACATTGTCAGTTTGGCTCAAATAAACTCTTATAAAAGAATTTTTTTAAAAATGTTTAAAAAACTAACAATGAATAGATACTTAAGAAATTCTGAGAATTATGGAGATTATTAGATATTCAAGACCTTGTGAAATGCTGGACCATGTTTGCCTTCATTCAGCAAATATTGTTTGAGTGCCTGCTGTGTGCCAGGCACTTGGTTGAAACTAAAGGCATTGTCCTCAAAGAATGCCATAAGGAGTGAAAGACACAAATAAACCATTGCAAGACAATGGGATGGCTATACGAAAAGTATATATAAGATTAAGTGATACACAAAGGAGGAAGTTGATTTAATGGCTATCAAGTAAATCTTTACAAAAGAAATGACACATGAGCTAAATACTTCTTTGTGAGATAACTTTTTGCAACTTTGTATATATCTTCTGAAATGAGTATGTCTAGATCTGTCTTTTCTGAGTCAGTTTTGGTATTTCATATTTTCTTCTAAAAGTCATCCCTGTAATCCAGGTTTTCAGAATTATTTGTAGAGTTTGCAAATTTATCTCATGATTTTTAATTTTTTTCTTTTTAAAAAATTTTATATCTTCTGGTTTTTTGAAGTTTTTCCTCTGTTTCTGAGATTATTTCCCCATTAATATTATTTATTTGTGTATTTGTGTTTTCAGTTTTCTTCATTACATTAATATAGTGTTTACTAATTTGTTTTTCTAAGAAACAGTGTAACATTATATATTTTCAAACTTTATATAATATGTAATATATAATACACCCAGTATATACTTTTTTTGTATCGAGTTTTTTTTCAGCATCATGTTTTTAAGATTTATCTGTGATGCTGCTGTATCTAACTATACAGTTAAGCGTTGCTTAACAACGGAGATATGTTCTAAGAAATGCAGTTAGGCATTTTTGGTGTTGTTCAAACATAGTGTACTTACACAAGCCTGATGGCATAACCAACTGCACACCTAGGCTATATGGTATATCCTATTGCTCCTAGGCCACAGGCCTGTACAGCATGCTACAATACAAAATAATACAAGATTAAAAACAATGCTATCAAGAGATGTATGAACATGAGATGTGAGGATGCTGCTGGCACAACGCGGTATACTATGTTACAAAAAACTTTTTTTAGTGTACTCTAAAATAATGATCAAAAAGTATATAAATACATGAACCAGTAGGATAGGCATTTATTATCATTATCAAGTATTACGTGCTGTACATAATTGTATGTGTTACGCTTTTATACGACTGGCAGCACGGTAGGTTTGTTTACACCAGCATCACCACAAACGTGAGTAATGCATTGTGCTATAACATTACAATGGCTACGATGTCAACTCAGCAAGAGCAATTTTTCAGTTCCATTGTAATCTTATGGGACCTCTGATGTATATGCAGTCTATTGTCGACTGAAAAATTATGCAGTGCATGACTATAGTTCACTTATTTTCATTGCTATGTAGTATTTCATGATATGAATGATCAGTTTTTTAATGTTATCTCGTTGGTGAACATTTAGGTTGTTTTCAGTTTGTGGCTATTACGTCCCATTTTCTGGTTGTTATTAATGTCAGGAGGGCATAACTAGTATCAGTTATTCCATCGTAGCAGATACAGCCATTTAATATACTGCTGAATTTTATTTGGTAATATTTTATTTCAAATTTATTAAATAATGTTTATAATGACATTGGTTATGGCAGTGGCTCTCATTTGTGAATGATACTACTGGGCTAGCCCTATTCCTCTCCCTTTGGGGGAATTAGAAAAGTAAGGGGAATTTCTATAACAATGACTAGGAGTCACAGTTGGCATTTAGTGGGTGAGAGCACAGGATGCTGTCTTGCAATGCAGTGGTCTGAATTTTCTCCCCTGACTTTTTTTTTTTATTTGTGCGTGTGTGTGCTTTCTTTATCCAGTTTTGACAACAGATTTCTACTTGCCTCCTAAAATAAGCTGAGAAGCTCTCCATCTTTTTCTGTACTCTGGAATAATTTAAATATTAGGAACTCTTATTAAATATTAGGAACTTCCTTGAAGATTTGGTAGAACTCATCGTTAAAACCAACTGTGCTTGATATCTTTTAGGTAGACCTTTGACGCTGTAGTTATTTTTTATATAGTCAGTATGGGTAACATTTTTCTAGAAAAACCACCTATTTCATTTACATACTTATTGTCTTCTGAGATGTAAAACTTTTTGATATAAAGTTTTAATAATATGCACATATGTTTTTTAAAAAATCTCCAATTATGCCTTCTTTTCTTTTTCACTTCCAATACTATTTTTGTTTTATTTCTCGAATAGATTTGGCAGAACTTTATTAATTCTTTTAATTCATTTTTTTTACTAGTTTTAATGTTTACTTTGTCCTTTTTGCTAACTTCTTGATTTAATTGCCTCTCTAATATATGTTTAGTTTTGTTTTTGATATATGGCACTGCCCACCCTTGTTCTTTCTCTTAAAATTATTATGGCTTTCACCTAGGTTCTTGTAGGGGCTCTTTTGGAAAGAATAGCCCATAACTACTGCATAGGCTTCTCTCGTACCCCTGTTAGGTTGCAGGTTTTAGTTCCATAGTTTTAGTGTTTATCTGATCAAATGATACTTGAGTAAAAAAAAAAAAGTTTAACATTCAGAAAAAGGCTACCTTAATTACCACTCCACAGATATTAATCACTGCTGTCAGTTTGCTGTGTGCCTTTTGACCCTTTTCTATGCTACTATTTATAATTTGTATCGTTCTTAGAAATGTAAGCCATGTAGTGTGTTGGTAACAAATGGTATTTTACTGTATTTATTCTAAAATTGCTCTTCTCTTTCAGTAGTGTATCTTGCAGGTATTTCCATGTCAGTATTTGTAGATCTACTATATAAAATTTTTTAGTAACTGCATAGTATTCCTTAGTATGTGTATATTTAGTTTACTTAACCATCTATCTATAAATGATATTTAGATATTTCTGGAAATTTATTTATTTTTTGACTCCAGTAAGCAATGCGGCTATTAAGACATTTTTGTACATTCTTTCATTCCTCTGTGAATATTACTTTATAAGGAATGGAATTAAATGGGTCATAGAGATGTATATTTTCAGAGATTTTTGCCAGTTTGCCCTTTAGAACATCTATACTAATATACATTCCTTTCGGCAGCACCAATTTTCCATATTCTTGGTTTACTTTTATTAGTTTTTTGCCAAACTAATATGTGAACCAAAGTAACTCATATTCTAGTTGGTTTCTGCCTTCCTAAAATTCTTAAAAATTCCTTAGCCACTGTTGGCATCTTTCTGTGCTATAATGAATATTCTTCTATGTATATCTTTGTTTTTTTTTTCTGAATGTAACTTTGCTATCATTTTAATATAATTTTAGAAGAAAAGGTGAGCACATGTCTTTAACCCACTATTCTGAACTGTCATGGATGCTGGATTTTTGACTGTGATTACTAACTCACTTTTGCATGCCAGTTTCTACATTCCCACAATTTAAATTTGTGTATCAACATAAATCTATGTGTCATGATCTTTGAGGCTAATGACTAAATGCTTAAAACATTAAGTATAAACTGAATGCTAAGATTCTACTATACTTTCTGCAGAATGGTATTTAAACAGGGTAACCTTTTTGGAATCATTATTAAATTAGGGAATCTGTTACATTAATAAAAATTAATAGTAATAATTTTTAAAAATTTTATTTTTAGGTATTAGAATATTTAAATGATCTAAAACAATATTGGAAAAGAGGATATGGGTATACTATCAATAGTCGATCCAGCTGCACCTTATTTCAGGATATCTTTCAGCATTTGGACAAAGCAGTTGAACAGAAAAAAAGGTAAAAACTTAAAAAAAATTTTTTTTGATGTTTATTCAGAATGCCCATTTAAGCTTCTGGAAAATATTTTATAATGAGTGATTTTAAAATTTAGATTTTTAAATTGCTTGTGTATTTAAAAAATATTTTAATATAATAATTATACCTATAAAAGAATTGGATGATATATATAAGTTATAAAGTATATAAACCCTCCATTCAACCCAAGAACTAGAAGATTACTAATAATTTACATTTTTTCTTTTTATGTTCCTCAGTGATTCCAATTTCCTACCTCCCCTTGCCTCCTCAACTCCCTACCCCCTATAACTACTGTTCCGGTTTGGTGTCTATCATTCCTTTGCCTCTTTAAAAATAGTTTTATTGCCCAAACAATATGTTTAGTTTTGCCTAGAGTGAAATGTTTATTGTCTTCTGGGATCTTTTTCCCCTCAACATTACATTTATAATATTCACCATGTTGTTGCATATACTACAGTTTATTTATTTTTACTACAGTATTCTATTCAATAATGTGCAATATTTAATAAATACCACAGTTTATAACATCTTCTCTTGTCAGTGGGCATTTGCATTTCTATATTTTGCTATTACAAAAATAGTGTAAGTTTACATGGCTCCCAGTATGAATTGCAAAATGTTTTTATTTTAAATGAGAGTTTCTCTTCGTAAAGCCTTTGTTAACATTGTTAACATATTTTTTAAGATTTTTAAAACACTTTTTATAATTTGAACCTTTTATATAATCTAAACCCCATTTTATTTGACAAATATGCTTCCATGAAAGCTTATACATTCACAATTGGAGACAAAAGTCATGCTGTAAAGATTGATACAGAAAGACGAGATGTTGTAGCTGATTGTATTTGCAATATTAAGTTGTTATATACATTCAGAAAGAAAAAGAGGAGTTTTTTTTGTGTGTTGATCTGATTCTAGTTTATGCAGTTTTCTTGGGTGTGATGGGAGTTAGGTAGGAAAACCAGATTATTTCGTTTCTGCTACCACTTCCATGGGGGAAAAACAGTTAAGGCAAGTTCCATCTTTGAGATAGGCATTAACTTCTTTTCTGCTTAGTTTTGTGAATGGTTTAAAACCCTTTTACTTTATGAGATAACAGATCTTTATTATTTGTTTATTGTTCGTCTTATTGTCGAATGTGAGGTATGTCAAACTTAAAATCATGTCAAAAAGATTCTTAAATAATTTTTGAAGGTTTACTTTTACAATTTGATTCCAGACTTAAAGATAAGTAAGAAGTTTATCATTGGTGTTTGAAAATAAGTATTTATGTACACTGAAAACTACAAAACTTTACAGAGAGAAATTAAAGGTAACCCAAATATATGCAGAACTCTGCTATCTTTATGGATTTAAAGACTCAGATTAATCATCTGTTGACTGAGTGCAATGACAATCCGAGTAGGTCTCTTTGTAGAAATTGAGAAGCTTATTCTAAAATTTATACAGAAATGCAAAGGACCTAGAAGAACTAAAGCAATTTTGAAAAAGAAGAACAAAAGGACTTATAAATATCCAACTTCAAAACTTATTATAAAACTGTAGCCATAGACAAATTGGTCAATGGAATAGTCAGTAAATAAACTCAGATATACATGGTCAATTTATGACAAAGATGCCAAAGTAATGCATTAGTGAAAAGGATGGTCTTTTCAATAGCTGATGCTGGAACAATTTGGATATCTATATGTTAGAAAATGATACATAGATCCTTACTTCATACTATACACAAAAATAGATCATAAATTTAAATGTAAAATATAAAATTGGAAAACTTCTAGAAGAAATTGTAGGATCAAAAACCTATATATAACAACTAAAACTATGAATAGGAGTAAATCTTCATGATCTTGGATTAGGGAAAGATTTCTTAGATACAGCGCCAAAAGCATGGTCATAAAAAATTGATTAAATGGACTTCATCAAAATTAAAAACCTTCGTGTTTCAAAAGGCACTGTTTGGAAAATGAAGACAAGCAATAGACTTGGAGAAAATATTTGTAAGACATATATATATGATTAAGGATTTGAATCCAGACTATATAGGGAAGTTACATCTCACTAATAAGGGGACAACCCAATTTTTAAAAAGCGCAAAACATTTGAACAGACACTTCACTAGAGATGTATGGATGACAAACACATGAAAGATGCTCAACATTATTATATATTAAAACTACAGTGAAATACCATTAATATATCCCCTAAACTGGCAATGAAATAATAGAAAAAATATATATTGATCTTTGCTTCAGATTCCTGACATAGGCCTCCTGAAGCTCTGTAATTGTGTCTTTTGTTCTAATGAGACAACTCTGGGTGGGCTTCTGGACGGCTCTGGGATGAGAGCTGGTTGCTCAAAAGACCAAGCCATGATTAGAAGCTTGGAATCTTCACAGCCTTAACCCCTCTTCTCTTGAAAAGGGAGAAAGACTGGAAATGGAGTTAATAATCATGTCTACATGATGAAGTTGCCATAAAAATCCAAAAATTATGGGGTTCGGGAAGCTTTGGGGTTACTGAGAGAGTGGCGTACCTGGAGAGGGTATAGAAGCTCTGTGCTCCTTCTCACATACTTCCCCTGTGTATCTGTCCCATCTGGATGTTCATCTGTATCCTTTATCATATTCTTTGATACATGGAAAATGTGTTTTCCCCAGTTCTATGAGTCATTGTAGCAAATTAATTGAGCCTGACTAAACCTGAGGAAGGGGTTTTGGGAACTGCCGATTTGTCGCCAAGTTAGAAGTTGTGGGTAACCTGGGTACCTGATACTTGAAAAACGACACCTGAAGTAGGGGGCAGTCTCGTGGGACTGAGCTCTTAACCTGTGGATTTTGACTCTATTTCCAGGTAAATAGTGTCAGGATTGAGATACATTGTAGTTGGTGTCACAGAGAACTGCTTGGTGTGGGAAAAACCCAGACATTTGGTGACCAGAAGTGTCAGAAGTGTTGTGAGTGTGGTAGTGGTATGCGAGTAAAGGAGAAAACACAGAGGAAAAGACTGAGTGTTTTTCCTGTTCATTGGCTAAATTTTTTTAAAAAGCATTGTCCTAAGTGTTGATGAGATTTGGAGAAACTGGGAACCTCATACATTTCTGGTGAGAATTTAAACTGTACAGCCACTTGGTAAAGTTTGGCAACTTCTTAAAAAGTTAAACATATATCTATTATATGATATAGCAAATCTAAGTACACTTCAAAGAAGTATACACTGCTGTACACTTCTTTTGGGTACTTAGGACTGGATTTGCTAAATGTTTACAGCAGTATTATTATAATAGCCAAAAACTGTGAACAGTTCAAATGTCTATCAACTGATAAATATTTATACACAATGTGGTATTTTTTTCATATGATGGAATACTACTCAGCAATAAAAAAGAATGAACTGCTGATAGATGCAACAAAATGAATGACTTCAAAAACATGCTAATTATAAAAAGCCAATTGCATAAGATTATATATTGAATTATTCTGCATATTTGAAATTTCTAGAAAAGGCAAAACTTTACAGATGAAAGTGCATCGGTGATTGCCTGAATCTGGACATGGGAGCAGAGACTGACTGCAAGTGGTTTTAAGGAATTTTTTTCTTTTTAATTTTATTTTTATTATTTATGCCTACAGCACCTGGTCTTCCTAGGTGGTCTCCCATCCAAGTACTAACCAGCCCAACCCTGCTTAGCTTGTGAGATCAGACATCGGGCTTGTTCAAGGTGGCATGGCCGTAGACCATGGACTGTGGCTCCACTGGGGCACGAACCCAGGACCTTCTGCATGTAAAGCAGACATGCTAACCGCTACACTATGGAACCACGTCCAAGGGAATTTTTTAAGGTGATAGAAGTGTTCCCAAACTGGATTGTGACGATTGAATACACAACTGTTATATTTACTACAATTGATCTAACTTAACAATTAAAACAGTTGAATTTCATGGTATTTAAATTATATACCAGTAAAACATTTTAAAATAGTATATGTATTTAATGAAAGGAAAAGGGGAAAATAAAAGAAAGAAATAATTTTTTGGTATAAGTGGAAATAATTTTTAAAGAATTTACTAATTAAAAAAAAAATGGAATCTGAGAGTTTTTTTTACAAGATGGTCCCAAAATGTTTATGACATGTAATTGTTAACAATGTGTTTTTAAATTATTAGTTCACTTCCTGCCTTAATTAAATATATTGGAAAATAATTCAGTTTTTTTTAATTAAGGCTCTTACAGTCATATAGAGCAAATACTTTTTAAAAAAATATTATTTTTTAGAGCACTTTTAGGTTCACAGCAAAATTGAGTGGAAGGTAAAGAAATTTCCAGTATTTCCGTCCCCCCAACCCACATATGCACAGCCTTCCCCACTATCAAAATCCCGCACTAGAATTATTTTTCTTCAATTTTATTGAGAAATAGTTCATATACCGTATAGTTCACTCATTTCAAGAGTACAGTTTAACAGTTTTTAGTATATTCACACAGTTGTGCAACCATCACCACTATTTAATTTTGGAACATTTTCGTTGCCTCAAAAAGAAATCCCATGCCCATTTATTCTCTCAGCACTAGGCAATGACTAATCTACTTTCTCTATGAGTTTGCCTTTTCTGGACATTTAAGTAAATGGAATCATATAATAGATGTTCTTTGTGACTGGCTTCTTTGACTTAGCATAATATTTTCAAGGTTCATACATATTGTAGCATGTATCAGTATTTCATTCTTTTTTATGGCTGGTAGTGTTCCATTGTATGAATATGCTGTATTTTGTTTATCCATTGGTAAGTCGATGGATGTTTGGGTTGTGTCCACTTTTTGACTTGTAAGTAATGCTACTGTGAATATCTGTATACAGATTTTTGTGTGGGTATATTTTCATTTTGGTTCGGAATGTGCATAGGAATGGAATTTCGAGGATGTCATTAATTTTGACTATCAGAGATTGCTAAAGAATATTAAAACTGCAGATATGCACTGATTCCTAGATGTGATCTGAAGATAAAACATTCTAAGTTGAGGTGGGCCTGTTGATAGTAATCTAGATCACCTACTGGAGGTTTTATTTGTTTTGTTTTTATCTTAAAATTAAATTTCAATTTTTTACTTATTTCCTCAGAATTTGCTTATCTTACCCACAAGTGAAGTACAGAGGAGAAAATACAACTAATCGATTACTCCATTATGTTAAGTGGTAACTGTGTTATATACTTAGAAGTTAATGATAGGCCAGTTTTCATGCATGATTTGTGGACTCAGAGGCAGTCTGATGTAGTTGGCAGATATTTGGATTTGGTTTGAGTCCTAGGTCTGCTTTATTGATGCTGCAGATTCCTTACTTCTAAAAAGGGGAATATCTCTCCTGTGGATTGCTTTGATAATCAAGTGAGATACGTCTATTAAAACATTTAGTATAATGCAATGTACAAATACGGTATTGTTGTTGTATATGAGGGTTCTTTGGTTGAAACATGTCTGTAAGGTCTTAATGTCAGACTTTTACACACCTTCCCCCACCACTTTTATTATTCACATAATAGAAACAAGTACTTCGTAGGACTTATTCTCTTCAAATTTTCATGGTCTTGAGCTGATTTATTAAACTTAATTTCCTTTTCATCATCAAGATGGAGAAAATCTTTAAATCTTTATTCCTTTTGGATGATTACTCCTTTATTGTATATTGAAAAGAAGTCATTCAATAGTATTTTAAACACTTATGATACATGTCAGGCGATATTTTAGGAGCCAGATACAATGATAAGACAAAGTCATTGTATTTGTGACTCTTACAATGTAGAGAAAATAGAAATGCATATAAAAGCCATGGGTCATGGTGTAAATGTTTACGTAAGATTGTGAAACAGCATAAAAAGTTAAAGGACAAAGAGTTTGACCTTGTCAAACAAGAAATCATTTTGGCCTCAGAGAAGGGAGGAGAGTCAGCAGCGATTGTGAAGTAACTAACAGGTGCTTTTCACGGACTGGTTATCTCTATACTAAAAGACTGAGGGTTTTTAAAAAATATTATTTAGCTGAATCAAGATTAAATCTTAAATAGGTAAAGAGAAGAAAGTATATTTAGGGATCTATCAGATTTCTTTCCAAAAAACAGATTGATACCAATTTTATGAGCAGTGCCAACATTAAGAATACTTTTAAAGAAAACCAGCATACACTCAGCAAAGAGAGAATAGGATTTTTTAAAAAATCAGTAGACTTTACTTTTTAGAGTGATTTTAGGTTCATAGCAAAATTGGGCAGAAATTACAGAGTTCTGTATACCACTTCACATACACAGCCTTCCCTACCATTACTATCACACACCAGCGTGGTAGAATAATATTTTAATAGAGTATTTTATCAGATCTTTTCTATTTTTGTGTTTTTTTAGATCTATCAAAACTTTAAAAATATTCTTCATCACTCTTAAAATATTTTTGTATTTGACTTTAGAGTTTATAAGTAAGTACATTTACATATGTGTATATGTCAACAATATTTTGTCATTAATGTTTCCTAAGGAAATGTTTTTCATTTAATTCTAGAGTTTCCTAGCTACTTTTAGCCTTCTCTCTCCTCCTCCACCCCACAGTGAGGTTGTACAAATACACAGGCTATCTTTTTATATTAACCTTAAATCGGAGATATTCTTCAATGTTTCTGATATTTTTCAACATAATTTTAATAGCAGATTTACTTGACAGGAAAAATGAAAATTGCAAATAATGTTAATTGACAAGTAACATTTTGGTTAAATATAACCAGCCTTCCAAATTCAGGGTCCTTGACTCTTATTAGGATCTTGACTTTCATTTTCCTTCTTAAACAAATTGTGATGAGATTAAAATTAAAACCAATAAATTTGCTGTTTAACTAGCTATTGCTATTTAAGCAGCTGTGATTAGAAAAGCAGATTGAATTTACTAAAGAAATGAGATATATCTGTATTTTATTCTACTCTTTCTTTCCCCATTATCTCTGTTATATGTTTTTATCTTTTTAGATTGGGGAATTCAATAAATCATTCCTGCTTTTTCAAAATAAGGTTATATTCTGGACTGTAATTGTTTGCCTCATGAGATCTTCCATTTTGTCAGAGACACTCTCAGACATGAAAATTAATTGCTATAAGCATTTGTTATTGTCATTAAATCTCATTTTCTACCTTTTCATTGACTCAAATCCCTGATATTTTCAGATTTCACTGAATAATGGTCTTTTAAATGTTGTGTAGTTCCACATTTTAACATAAGATGGCAGCATTGAAATAAATGCATAAAATAGCTCTTTTGGTCAATTAGCCCAATGTAATGGAAGAGCTTTGTCTTTTAAATTTCTTAGAAATGTATTCAGAGTCTAGGTCTTTAAAACCTGTTTTTGCTTGGGTTTTTTTTTTTTGCTAATTTTTTAAGTCAGAGTTCTATGGAGTTTAACTCAGTGTGCCGGGAGTCTGTTTTAGGGCTAGTTATTAAAAGACACTGGCTAAATAATGTAAAAATTAATATAACTACCCTGGCTTTGCTCTGAATTCATATTCATATTCAAATGTCCAGCTGTCTGGAAAGAAACTTTTGACTCATTAGACTGTAAGTCTCATATCTGGAACTTTATTTATTTCACTGCTGTCCCCTCAGTGCTTAAGAATAAGCCTGGTATGTAGTTGGTGCTCAATATGTATTGAAGGAATATCCACAATTCTTTTTCTTCTTTAGTCCCTATTTTAGTCAATGTCACCATCATCCTCCTAGGCATCTAAGCCACAAATCTGTGCATCATTCTTGACTCTGTCTCTCTCATCTTTTACATCTGCTCACTGTGTTGTACGGTTTTCTGTTCTATTTGTTTTTTTGTTTGGCTTCAAGTTTTATATCAATTCTTTCCACTTTTCTTCACCTCCACTGCTACCATCTCAATTCACACTAGTATCTTTTCTCTCCTAGATTTTAGCAGCTGCCTCCTAAGTGCTTTCCTGATTTCAGTGTTATTCCCATTCAACTCTACTACAGCTTATTGTGTAGGCAATAGAAGGTGTACAGAGATGAATATATTTAAATTATTGTCTCAAAGAACTCATGATCTAGTTTGGAGGATATTTGATTAACAACACTAAAAAACGTGCTGAAAGAGAATTAATTTGAACTGTGGGATTTGGTAAAAGCTTTCTGAGAGGGAGAAGTCTTTGAGATTGGTTACCGAAGACTTCTTTCACAAACTTCAGCATATTAGCTCTTAATACATGTTTTGATTTTTTAAATAGCTTTACTGAGGTATAGTTGATGTAAAGTGAACAGCACATATTTAAAGTGTACAATTTAATGAGTTTTTACATATGTATACCCATGAAATCATCACCAAATTTAAGATTATAAAATATACATCACATGCAAAATTTCTTTGTCTTTCTAATCTACTTCCCACTGCCCATTCTAACCCAGGCCAACCGTTTATCTGCTTTCTATCACTATAGATTAATTTGTATTTTCTAGAATGTTATATATTGGAGCCATATAATCTGTACCTTTTGGTTTGGCTTCTTTCACTCAGTGTAGAGTTATGGGATTTATCTATGTTGTGGGTATCAGTAGTCCATTCCTTTCTAAGGCTGAGTAGTATTCCTTATGTGGACACACCACAGTTTCTTTATCCATTCTCCTTATGATGGACATTTGGGTTGTTTCTAGTTTGAGGCTATTATAAATAAAGCCACTGTGAACATTTATGGTCTTTTTATGGATTTGTATTTTTCATTTCTCTTGGATAATACCTAGAGATAGAATAGCTGAGTCATATGTAGGTGTATGTTTAACTTTTCAAGAAACTGCCAAATTCTTTCCACTATTATATGAGAGTTCCAGTTATTCTTCATCGTAGCCAACACTTGGTATGGTAGGTCTTTTTAAATTTAGCCATTATAATGGGTGTTTAGAAGTACCTCTTTCTGATTTTAGTTTGCATTTCCCTAAAAAACTAGTAATATCTTTTCATGTGCTAATTTACCATCCATATGTTTACTTTGGCGGCGTCCAAATCTTTTACCATTTTTTTTATTGGGTTGTCTATCATCTTATTGTTGTAAGAGTTCTTTATATACATATTCTAGGTGCAAGTCTTTTCTGAGGTTTGTGCTTTACATATACATTCTTTTTGTTTTTGTAGTAATGTCTTTTATGGGCTGATTTTACCCCACTATTGAGGCAGTTTCTCCTGAGCATCTATTTGGTACCCTATATATTTTGAGTTTTTCCTAGTTTGGCTTATGGGAACACACACTATTCTTGGTCCTGTTTTAGCTTTGAGAATTTTTCCACTGTTCCTTTTTAATGTTTTTTTTCCATGGATACGGATAGTTTTCTCACATGCACGTGCTGATCAGTACTAGTTGAAAACTTGTGGGGACTCCCTATAGATCTCCCTTCTCTGGTACTTTATCCTGTGAATTCCAGCCAGTGTAGCCTCCCTAAATCCTCAATCCTATCTCATTTTCTCAGGAACAGTGCCATGCTCTAGTGCTGCAGCCTGGAAACTCTAGGCAGTAAGCTTGGACAGTTGGGGTTTACCTCATTCCCCTTCTCTTGATCTTGCTCTGACTATTGTTGAATGTCTGAAAACCGCTGTTTAGTATATTTTGTCTGGCTTTATAGTAGTTTAAGACAGAAAGGTAAATCCAGTTTCTGTCATTCCATCTTGGATGGAAGCAGAAGTAATTTCTATGTATTTTCGCTTGAGAAAAAACTTTTATGCTTGAGTCATTTTAGTTCCACATTTATGTTATGCTGTCAAACAGATGCTTCTCCAAATGCCTCATTGGAGCTGATGTTTCAATCAGATATATAAGAAGACTTAAAAAAAATTATTTTTTTCTGGTAATTTTCTTCCCAAAGTATCATATCTCTGGCAGCTCATGTTGCTTATTTGTGCATTTACATAAGCATAGGGATTATATGGATCATGTTTAAAGACACAAATTACATAACATTAGTTGAGTGTGAACCGTGAATTAAGAACTTAGAAAGATCTAAACTGAGTACATTTAGGGGGAAAAACACGCAATTATTAGTTGTTTCTGGTTGAGCTTTTTCAGTGACTTGTACTTTGGGGTGTTTTACCTACGTTGAACACACAATTGTCAACTCTTATTTAACAACATAATTTTAGATTTCAAATTAAATTTAGTTTTTAATTGATGATTTAATAAAATCTCCTTAGCAACTTATATAAGTAAAAGATTCCAGCTGGGTATTTCTATATATGCATTCACATAAATTATTCATTTTCTTCCTTATATTTACATTAAAACTACAGTTTCACATTTTAAAAAGAAAAGCTAAAATGTACCTCTTTTAAAGTACTTTTGTCACTTCTCAGAAAATGTGACATACCAAGTTTAATGCATTTTTATCAGGGAGACAGCAGAGTTAAAGATGTCCTGTTCCTTGCCTCTGTATTCCTCGTTCTTTGGGAGATTATTCTGCTAAGAGTTCAAAAGAAAAAAAATCATTACAAGTGAGAGATGCAAGTTAATTTGAGGAATGTAACCAATAGAAGTCCTTTTATTGATGGATCAGAATATGGAGTCAGAATATAGAAGAAACAAAAAGATTCAAGAAAAATAGGAAAATTTAAAGCAAATTATAGAATGTCTGACTATTCTTAATTTGATATTAAGTATTTAAATATAAAATATAAATTTAATTAATCTGTTTAGGCATCATAAATATAGGACTCAGGATAAAATTATTAGACTTCTCTGGAATATACAAGATGCAGGAGATATAAACCAAAATGGGACGGAATTGTAGGTATACTATTCTTCAGAATGTCAAATTGTAATATAATACATAGCACAGGGGGATTCTTTGGGTATAGAGAGTCCGAATTCCCAAAACTGTCCAAGTTTTTATTGTTATGTATGTTTCTCTGGGATGAAGTCCCATTCCTTTAGTCAGGATCTCAAATGGTTTTATGTCCCAAAAGTTAAAAACTACAGTAGGTATCGAATATGCCTCATTACTGATTGTCTTGTTAGTTCCTCCTTTAAAAAAATATGTGCATCTTCCTGCCAAAGACTGTATTCTTTTATTAAGGATAAAAACGTGGTCTCTTCTGTTATGCATCCTGAACCTCACAACTCTATTTATTGAATGGTCATGACAAAGCCACATGGAACCATGGAATGTAGCAATCTTTATACTCTCAGCAATCTTCTGACAAAAGTATATACAGTGCCTTAGTAATCTAGTAAAGTGACTTTTTTTCACATTCTTTCCCCTTTTGTCCTCCCATACATTAATTTCTCTCTCGTTCTCACCCCTATCCGCTTCCTACTCACACATACTCCCTTACTCCCTCATTCAGACATATACACACTCTTAGCCATTTGCTGTTGCCAATATTTTGGACTTAATCAAAGAACAGCTTTGCTTTGAAGAAGGTTGGGAATGAAACCCAGAAAAGTACTCATACCATCCTTGGGACTTTGGTCTAGTATTCAAGGACAAGCTGGGGATTTGGTTCTTTCAGATGTCAGTTGGGCCTATGCTAACTGGAGAAAGTCAGTTACTAGCAGATATATAACAGTTCTTAGAGTAATCTCCATTATGGGAGAGAGCAAAGAACTGTGTTCCTGAAATGGGAACAACTCACTTCGTAGAAATTACTGATTTACTTTACAGACACCTGGCACATAACTTGAATGGCCTTTGATGAAAATTGGACCATAAATAAATACTCTTGTATATTTGCTTTTATATCTTTAGAGTTACAAAAACAAACAAAACTCTGCTGTATTTGTACACACACACAAATTTCACAACTCTTTAGCCTCCACTAATTATCTAAGTCCCCATTTGTGGTGTTTGGGTATAATTTACAATAGAAACACAATATGTTTTTCCATTTAACACTTATGCTACTTTGTCAAAGAAAATTGAAATGTGAGTAAGTCATATAAAAAGGCAAACAGGTATAAGCATGGCCAGCTGTTTAAGTTTCCTCCGTGTCTTTTCATGGCTTGAAAGTTCATTTCTTTTTAGCACTGAATAATATAGTCTGGATGTACCACCATCTGTTTACCCATTTGCCTACTAAAGGACATCTTAGTTGCTTCTAAGTTTTGACAATTATGAAAAAAGCTGCTATAAACATCTATGTTCAGGTTTTTGTGTGGACATAAGTTTTTAATTTGTGTAAATACCAAGGAGCACAACTGCTGGATCGTATAATAAGAGTATGTTTAGTTTTATAAGAAACTGCCAAACTGACTTCCACAGTGGCTCTATCATTTTGCATTCCCACCAAGAGTGACTGGATGAAATCCCGTCATCAGCATTTGGTGTTGTCAGTGTTCTGCATTTTGGCCATTCTAATAAGTATGTAGTGGTATCTCGTCATTTTAATTTGCAGTTCCCTAATGACGTATGATGTTGAACACCTTTTCATATGTATACTTGCCATCTGTATATCTTTGGTGAGCTGACAGTTCAGGTCTTTTGCCCATTTTTTAATTGGGTGGTTTTTTTCTTATTGCTGAGTCTTAGGAGTTATTTGTATGTTTTAGATAATAGTTCTTTATCAAATGTGTCTCTTGCATATATTTTCTCACAGTCTGTGTCTTCTCAATCCCTTCGCATTTACTTTAGTAGAGCAGAGTTTTTAATTTTCATGAAGTCCAGCTTATTAATTATTTCTTTCATGGATCATGCCTTTGGTGTTATATCTAAAAAGTCATTACCATTTCCAAGTCATCTAGATTTTCTCCTTTCTTAGCTTCTAGGAGTTTTATTGTATTGAGTTTGACATTTAGGTCTATGATCCTTTTTGAGTTAATTTTGTGAAAAGTGTAAAGTCTGTGTCTAGTTCATTTTTTTGCATGTGTATGTCTAGTTTTCCAGCACCACTTGTTGAGAAGACTGTCTTTGCTCCATTGTATTGCCATTACTCCTTTGTCAAAAATCAGTGGATTATATTTATAGGTGTCTATTTCTGGCTCTCTATTCTGTTCCATTGAGCTATTGGAACAGAATAGCTGTTCTTTCACCAATACTACACTGATTTGATTACTATAGCTTTATAGTAAATCTTGTAGTTGAGTAGTATCAATTTTCCATCGTTGCTCTTCTTCAATATCATGTTAGCTATTCTGGTCTTTGCCTTTCCATATAAACTTCAGCATTAGTTTGTCAAGATCCACAAAATAACTTGCTGGGATTTTGATTGAGATCATGTCAAATCCAAAGATCATGTTGGGAAGAACTCCACGTTTCAACAATTTTGAGTGTTCTATCCATGAACATGGACTGTCTCTCCACTTATTAGTGCCTTGATTTTGTTCATATATTGTCTACAAGAAAGCCACTTTAAAAAGAAAAATACATGAAGATTAAAAGTAAAGGAGAAAAATATAACATTGCTAATTAACACTGATCAAAAGAAAGTGAGAGTGGCTATATAAGTTTCAGACAGAGCCAACTTCAGAGCAAGGAAAGTTATCAGGGATAAAGAGGGGCTCTGTTGTCAGGGTGGAGTAGTGACTTCTAAGCTCTTTACAGACTAGAAACTGGAAGTTCTAGTTATTTTATTTTTTTTTTATACCCAGAGTTTGATATTTTGGCAGTTGAGTTTCAAACAATAGATATTGTAGAAATCACTTTACATATTGATTAACCATCGTTTTTAAGTTTAAAAGCATTCTGACATTCTTAGCTGTAAGTGGAACCCTGATTTGAACAGTATAGTTTAAAATGGCTGAAAAATTATTGGCTAAGTTCTTCTGAATTTTATACCTCATAATTATGAGTTAGATGTTTTACTTTGACTTTCTTAAGGGACACTGAAGAAGATTGCTCTATTATATTTATTCTGGTTTTAATACTTGAACCATTAAGGATTACTAAGTTGAATTTTGGCTAGGAAAAAATAAAATATTGAAGAAAAAACAGTTATGTTTGAGACCAGTGATTTGTAGTCTGAGCTGTTATTTAATGGGAATACTTTTCAGTTAATGCAAAAAATAGTTAACATTCTTTTAGATCTTAGAATATATTTAAGAGTGTGCTAAATTTTGCTTCTTACCCTTAAAACCCAACCTAGACATTTAGTGAGCTCTGATTTTTTTTGAAATGCAGAAACCAAGAAGGAAGAATTTTTAAATTGTATAAAACATGTAAGTACTTAGAGATAATTTTTAGGCCACATCAGGGTTTCAGTTTTATGTTCATGTTGATAGCATATTTTATAAAATACTGTAAGGCATTCTTTTCTATTTTATAAGCTCTTTTCCTGTGAGATAAATTTCCTCAAACCTGATTTTTAATGGTCTGCTTTCTTGAGATGTTTTAAAAAGATATAAAGAAAACCAATCATGTGTTTTCTTATTCTGTGTCCAATAAAGATTTGTGCATGTACATTTAGGAATGATTTATATACTTCTTAAAGTGATAATTTGCTTCAGGTGGTTATATTTATGTTGTTATAACACACTTGACCAGCAGTGATATCACTGACAAAAAGCAAAAAAACATGCACCATCACGATACAAACTTGAAGCATCTTCTATTGCTGTATCTTGTAATCAGGTGTTTTTGAAATGGGCAGAGGGATTTTAGTTACATCTGGGAAATGGGAAATAATGATGGGGAGGTTGGTTGGCAAAGAGGATCTTTATATATGGAAAAGAATGCATGTAGGGAATATGAGGAAGATGACAGTAGGTCTCGATACAACCTCAGAATCCTCCTTAATGCAGTGTTCCAGATAGTTATTACAAACTGATTGGAGTTGGAACCTATTTGGCTTAGACATTGGTTTTATTAAATTAAAAATGGTCATTTGTGGACATATTCCCTTCTTTTATGCTAGAATAAAAATGTAGATGCATACACCTTTTATTACTCAGCAAACTGAATTCAAGGTGGAGAGTATAATGCAACTGAGTGCCTTAGAGTTATTGAGTGAGAAAAGAGTCTCCATAAGCTCATAGAAACTTGGTTTCTTAATTTTCGGGATTAGTTAGTCACAGACTATGTTCCTGAAGCAAGATTTCTTTTCTCTCTGTCTTTGTTCATCCTCTATTCCATATTTATTTCAGATTAAAAATCTGGGAAATGTAGTCTTTGCCTTTTATACATTCTTGGAGAAGAATTGATATCTTGTTTAAGAGATAACCCATTTTCTTATTCTGTAGGATTTAACATGTTGCAAAAAAGTATTTTTGAAATTGTGCAATTCAAATTAGTATGCCAGGATCTTTGTTTCCAAGCACTAACAATGTAGTTTTCTTCAGTTAATATGGTGAAATGCCATGTTTCTCTGCCCAAATAAAAACAAATTTGACTTGAAATGATTTTAAATCAGCAATGGTTTAAAGTAAGCTAAGGTGACTAAATTCCTCAATCATTTTCTCTAGCCCAGATGTACAAATATTTTTCATGCAAGAGGGCCTTAAGATTTTTCCAAGTGAATTTTTTGTGTGTAAATTATATTCATGAAACTTGATTTATGGTATGCTTGTATTCAAGTTCAAGCTAAAAAGTTAGTTTTTAAATAATTTCAGGTGTTGCCTTGCTTTATGAAACAGTTTTGAAAAACTGAACTTATAAATTAGGCTGACAGAGACTAATATTTTTTGAAAGGGTTTAGGTTAATCTTTTACATTAAACTATTCCGATGAATTTAATGGATGGTATTTTCTAGTGAGTTTAATTGGTGCTTCAAAGATAACTTTGAAAGCAAGTAAGTTAATCTCATTTTTTCATCTGTAAAAAAAAGGATGACAGCTACATCATCGGGTAAACCAGCTACTATACTAAGGATACAGTGGGCAGCATTTCTATTGTAAGATTTACTAGAAATGTATTTAGAACATAGCTCAAACACTTCCTCAGTAAATCCCATCCAATTCTTCCCCAGACGGAAGGATTCACTCCACCTCTCTTGGGTTCCCCTAACACTTAGACAAATGGCTAATCTGCAAAAGCTAGAAATATGTTTTATTTGTATTTTGTCTTTCACCTTATCACCTTTTTTCTTTCCCCTTCTCATCTTTTTTACCTTCCTAAAAAAAGGAAGGAAGGGAGGGAGGGAGGGGGAAAAAAGAAAAAGAAAAGAAAGAAAAAAACAAAAAGAAGAGAAACTAGCATGGTACTCGACACTTGGCAGGGACTTCTAAGATCTGTCACATCTAAACAAAATAACTAAATGGATCTTTGAAAAGTCTCTTTACTATGTTTTAGAAAATTGGGTGCAGCCTTTTTATCCAGGACCCTTTTTGTATGAATGGAAGCAGCATCAGCCAGCTACTTTTTCTGAAGTTGCAACAGCGTCTGCTGTGTGTACAAGACTCTTTAAGAAACAAAGAGTAGACAAATAAAAAATAATCACAAATGAAATCGTGCTCATTTATCCTTTGTATTTGGCATTACCTCATTTTTTTGGGGTTATTGTAGAAATATATAACCTACAAAATAGTGGATAACTGTGAAATATTATGTTAGTTTCTATGTATTTTTTGAGTATATATGTCCACTATACTTTTATTTTATGTAGGGATGTTTTTCTGTTTCTTTTTCTCTTACTTTCTTTTCTTTTGCTAATTTTACTGTGAATTTAATTGTCCTGAACATTTAGAAGAAGACTCAGGTCAGATTACTAACCTCACAGAGCTCGTGTGTGTGTGTGTGTGTGTGTGTGTGTGGTGGTGCTGGTGGTGCTGGTGGTGGTTGTTCAGAAATATGGTGGGTTGCTTTCTGAGATTTTTGGTCCCCTCCCCGTATTTTTATCTGGACCTACTCTTCCGGTATCTGCTGTCTCCCTACTGCTCAGTCTTGACTACACTCCTAGCGGTTTCTCCTTACTGTGGCCTCTGTCCTAGAATCGAGCCTTGGAGAGCTGTTTAGAGGGTTCACTAGATTTCTCCAGCCCCAGAAGAGTCCTAGAGGTAGTTCTCCCTTGCATTCACCAAATACTAGAGTGGGCTAAATCTTTTCCAAGTTCAGCTGCTAAGTCCATCTGTTTTTATGTGGGGAATGAGGAAGGTTCAGCAACTGCTGTAAATGCTCTCCTCCCAGAAAATCCAGATGCACTAAATTTGTAATGTGTGAGATCATGATAAGAAGTCAGATGGTTACTTGTGTTTGAATAGGTTTACAAATTATATTTAAGAACAATAGACATTTTTTTTCTATAAAAGTTGAGAAAAGGCTAAGCAGTCATTTGCTGCTGTTTATTAAAAAAAAAGCTTTTCCAGGAAAAAAAAAAATCATAGAAACCTTGAGAAAAAAAAGGTGATTTAGCTCAGGGTGTTGAAAACTGTTATGTTTCTGACAGTGTATATAAACTCCACTACCAACCACAGAGGCAGTATAACAGAATAGGTTGCATCTCTCCCCTTTTGTGGCTCTTCTGAATTTGGTGCCAAAGTTAGATCTTTGTAAAACATTGAAGGATTACATGAATTGCCATTCACTGTTAAGACTTTGTTTTAACTGAGAAATTTACTGAATATTGTCTTTATTCCCTAGGTATAGATAAAATAACATTTGAAGTTCAGAAGAGCTCCATGGAGTAATCAATATTTACCAAGGGCCTGTTTGCTTAATTTCATTCACAGAATTGCAATACAGTTTTGAAATACATGTCTGCTTCAAGTTCCTTAATCTATAAGTAAAGACATTACTCTCTCTTTAAACTTAGAGAATAATATGTATATATAGTGTTTTAGATGGATTTGCAATACTACAGTGATCCTGAATTTTGGAACTTTTAGTGTAGAAAGTTCTGTTCTCTACCACACAGAATTTCAGCCATATTGTTGAGTTATTTATATAAAAAATATATATGTATAAAAAGATGAGAAAGTTGCATAATACTTCTAAGTGTAGATATTATGGTCTATGATGTGAATATATATATATATTTATATACACACACATTTTTTTTTCTCGATTTCTCATTTAAGGTCTCAGCCAGTTTCCTCTCCAGTCATTCTTCAATTTGGTCATGCAGAGACCCTTCTTCCACTGCTTTCTCTCATGGGCTACTTCAAAGACAAGGAGCCCTTAACAGCTTACAATTACAAGGAACAAATGCATCGGAAGTTCCGAAGTGGTCACATTGTACCCTATGCCTCAAACCTAATATTTGTGCTTTACCATTGTAAAAATGCTAAGACTCTTAAAGAAGAATTCCAAGTGCAGATATTATTGAATGAAAAAGTGTTACCATTGGCTCACTCACAAGAAACCGTTTCTTTGTATGAAGATCTGAAGAACCACTACAAGGACATCCTTCAGAGTTGTAATACCGGTGAAGAATGTAAATTACCAAAGGTGAACAACACATCTGATGAGCTATGAGTAACTGGAGAACATTTTTAATTCATCAGAAATCTATAGGGAGTGATTACACGCGTGGAATTAGGTAGGCAATCCCTGGTTACAGAAAGCTTTCACACAGCTTGGGTGTTTCTGTCGTTTCACAGAGAAGCATTAAGTTTCCATCTGAGTCTAGACATGGATGTGTAAGAAACAATTCTTCATTGGAGCAGCTCTTGTAAGGGAAAAAAAAACCTATTCAAAGAAATAGCTGGCACTGCAAATGTTTACAGAAATTAAATTCTTCCTATTTGTATAAGAAATCTCACATTGAGAATGTTTTCAAAGTGATACTTGAAAGTGCTGGAGTAACAAAATATGTCAGTTGGATGACCTATAACTTGGTTGAACTATTTCTAAGATCTTTACCAGTTGTGTTGAAGTTCTCTCTTTTTGCCTCAGGTAGCACAGTTCTAGTATTGTATTTCTTAATCTGAAATATTGTGACACACTGGAAGTATCACTTTGGAAGAAAGCTAACATCTCTCTATTTGAGAATTTGAAACAATATTAAGAACAAAGTCTGATTTAAAAGGACACTTTCACTGAAGGAAGACAAAAAGTACAGTAAAATAAATATTTTTGTTAATAGTATTTATAACGTATTTGAACATTTTTTCAATAATTCCTTTTAACCTCCTAGTAAATCCTGCAAGGCCAGTCTTTAATTATTTTCATATCTGTTTTACATATATGACAATGGAAGAACAAAGAGGACCATTCGCAACAAGTCAGATGGATAGAATCAAAGTTTCTTAAATCTATTGCTTAGCAATTTTTCACATTCTTTCACTTTGCTTCTATTTTAATATTTTGTTATTATGTAAAATATCTTTGGTTGTTTAATTTCTTTTTCATTCTTTTTTTTTTTTTAAATAAAGACCATCCAGGCCGGCTTAGTTTCACATATATGAAACCATTTCAAAAAAATAGTTCTGAGCTCTGTCAAATGCCATGAAAATGTTTGCTATAATAGTAAACAGAATTCTTGTGACTTTACTACATTTTTTCTGCTCTTCGTGTTGATATATAATTAGTAATTAATTGATGGCGAAAGGTTGAAATTTCAAGCAGCTTTGACTAAATCAGGTAATATAAGGCAATTTTCTTCTAATAGAAATTTCCTCAAATTTTAACTTAAAGAAAAGTGGAAATTCATTTTATTAAAAATCTAAAAAATAAGTATCATGACTATATATTGAAATTATAAAAGAAGAAGCATAGATGATTATCTGATAAATACTGTTGATTCATCAATATATTGCTGATTGTTCTTACAAAAATGTCTGGTGTTTCCTTTTTAAAAAATTTTGTAAATAGCCAGATAAGATGAACATTCATGCCTACTGCCCTTTTTATCAAAATTAACATTATAGCATTTGGTTTAAATCCAAATAAGAATAATTGAGGACTTTTGTATGTCTCTTTGATGCTGTTGCCCTCACTCCCTGACTAGAGGTAACCACCAACATAAAATTCAATATTCACCATTCCATTGTATGTTGATTCTGGAAACTTGTAGTATTGTGGGAATTTTAAAATATTCTATAAAAGGACATCCTATGCATATCATTCTTGAATGAGTTATTTGTTTTAGCTGTTGTATTTGTTTTTTGATCCTGATCATTTGTCACAAATTAATACCATCAATTCATTAACACGTGTTGAGTACTTTTTATGTATAAACACTAGACTCAGTCTGTGAGCATATAAAGTTGAATGACCTTAGTTCTGTCAAGGGAATTCTCTTAAAAAACCTTAAATAAATTTACTTGGTGTCTGACACATTAATTTTTGATTCATAAACTTTTTATAGACTATGAAGTTTTATAGGAATTGTTTAATTTCGGTGGTTAAATAGAACCGTGGTGTTGTCTTTGTAGTCATTGGTATGTAAAATATTTCAGGATGGGGTTAAGTGTGGTTCACTTTTGCTAAAGTTACAGAGTTTGTGATAGTCTTCTGGTGCTATTATTCTCATTTAGGAAATGCCTGAAACCAAAGAATGCCATGATAAAAATTAAAGGTCTTATCTAGGATTGGATATAGAAAAAGTCGAACATTGAAAAATAATTTTTGGATAACAAGAGTTCATTAATAATAGATGACCAAATTACTCAGTTAAGCCAAAATTTAATCACTGTTGGTTCTGACATTTTGGTAGATTAATAACTAGCTTGTGGATTTGCTGTTTTTCTGTGTAATCTACAACTTAATGTGTGCAGTGCATTTGTATTTACTGTTTTTATTTTCATCATTTTGAAGTTTCTGCTCTCCAATAGTAATCATTTACTTGACACCGTTTTTGTATATAATCTGGATCTTAGTTTTAACACTGAAAGCAAAACTCAACTTGTAAAGAAAAACAAGCTTCGTTTTTTTCAGGTATAATCAACTTTTATGATATATTGAGTGATTTTCTTTTTGTAGACTGCAGAACTGATGCAGGTCCTTAAATATTTGGGAGTTGCATACAACCAAACCAGAATATATAAGTTTTGAAATATATTTCCTTAAGATGGTATTTCATTTGATTCATTAATGATACTTGGAATATGAACTGTCTTCTGCCAAATGTAAGCTGAAAATAAATATTTGCATTATCATATAATTTGCCTTTATCTAGCTCTTTGAACTTACTTAACAGATCACTCAATTTTCTCCTAATCATTCTTTTTCTCAAGCATTTCCTCGCACTCACCTAGTAGCTCAATCCACTTTTAAGCACCTTCACTTTAATCTATTAAGCTATTTTTTAAAATTGGAGTCTGTGTGTGTGTGTGTGTGTGTGTGTGTGTGAGAGAGAGAGGGAGAGAGAGTGTGTGTATTTTTGAGAAAATTTCACAGCAAGAAAAAAAGGTGTCATGTTTTTCCAATTAAAAGATTTATAGCTTGAGCTTTATACCTGGCAACTTAGGAGGTTAACTTTTGAAACTGTTTTACTATTTTATCATTACTGAAGTAACACATTTAAAGATAGAAGGATTCTTAATTTTATTATTTCTAAAACTTAATTCATAATTCAATATCCTCCATATTCTATTACCAGATTTTAAACCATTATTTAGAACAAGTAGTTCATGTTCTCACTTTTGTTTGTCGTACTGGGAAAACAAATATTTGTTCATTAAAATGATAGCCTTTCAAAAAAAGAAAAAGAAAAAGCCTTCCAAATTGAATAGTACTCCTGATATCATGAGAAAGTTTCATTAGAAGATTTTATATTATTTCTGAGGTATCTAATATGGAAAATTCAGTTGGGATGACAATCTGTAGATTTTCTCTGCTTTTTTTTTTCTCTGCTTTTTTCATTAGAGTTCATTCTACCAGGCTTGGTTCTGATTGTCTTTTGACTGAACATTAACAATTTAAGTGCTTTTGGAAAACTTTTTAACAAATATTCTCATTCTGGAATAGAAAGTCAAGTTTTGATGTAAATTATAGGAAAATATACTGGTGAAATATATCTTTAGATACATACAGATGAGAAAGTTCTATTTAATAAGAAGCATTCTTAATTGGAGATAGGAAGAACAGTAATTTTGCTCCTGCCGTAGTTGCTCTTCTTTTGGAGAGATTATTTGGGGTTTTTTCCCTTACAATTTTTTTTCCTTTCCCTTGCCTTGCTGAGAAAGTGAGAAGACTAATCTTGGTGAGACAAGACAGTGCTTTTTTCCTTCTGTCTGCAGTGTTGCTCCCTAAAATTCTCTGGCACTTTTTACAACATGGAGATTAGGATGAGAGCCTGGTTTTCTAATTTGGCTGTTTTAGATATAGTTTTGTAGTCACCTTAAGGTGCGCAAGCGTTATCAGTGGTGGGAAAAAACAATTGAGTTTCATAGCTTTTCTTGCTACTTTAGTGCTTGATGACTGAAGAGTCTGAGGAAAGATATGGAGATCCTTGAGGCAAAAGATTGAAGAAATAAGATAGAAACAATCCCCTGCCTTTTTCTTGCTGGAAGATAAACAAAACAGAAAACTCCCAGATGTAGATAGGGAATCAGAAGTATCTGGGATTCTACCTCTACTTTAGTCTGGTTGTACAGTGCCAGGTCTTTCTATATATACTAAATTTTTTCCCATATATACCTTTTCACTTAAAGGAAGCGCTTTATGGCTTCTTTTTGAGATATCTGAGTTGCCAGAATACTAACTACTCTTATGCTTTGGGGTCATTGTTAAGTAAAATAGGGTTACTTTAACCACAAGCACTGTGATAATGCAACAGTTGATCTGATAACCAAGGTGGGTACTATGTGACAGGCCAGACGTATACAATATAGATACACTGGGCAATGAATGATTCACATCTGGGTGGGAAGAGTAGGACGGCATGAGATTTCATCAGGCTACTCAGAACAGTGCAATTTAAAACTTAATTGTTTCTTTCTGGAATTTTCCACATGATACTTCAGATTTCAGTTAACAGTGGGTGACTAAAACCACAGAAAGCTAAATCGTGCAAAAGGGGGCCTACTATACTTGTTTTTCAAGCCTAGCTTCTATCAGCCCAGCTCTTAAAAAATACAAGCATGGCTGGAAGACTTTCTTCCAACCCATGGGCCTAGATGAGCTTCAAAGAACTGCTTTCTTTAACAGGTCTAAAAACTCTGGTTACTAAGTATTTTATGAGTACTTTTGTAGATATGGGTAAATGTATTTGTTAGGATTTGCCCCAACAGATGTGTGAAGTCTAGTTTTAAAAGAAAGATCATCTCGTGTTACATTCATAATGTAACAGGTGTTTTATAATTCTCAATACTTAGCAATGTACCTGATGTTAACTAAGTTATCTATAAAAAAAAAAAATAATGCCTGTGAAATAATAGTTGTCATTCAGTAAGAGAAATATGTACCCCGGCCAAACACTGTAGAAGGTACTTTACCTGTTATTCCACTTATCCTTCATTATACACTATGAAGTTGATACTAAACCCATTTTACAGATAAGGAAATTGAGGTTGAGAATGCATTTTTGTTGTTGTTGTTTACACTTTAAGCACTCTTCAAATTTTTATATCAATGGTAAAAGTGGAATTTGGACCTAATGCATTTGGGACATTTCAGTGTGTAGACTGAGTAATGTACACTGACTGTAAACTACTTAAATATCTTGATTCTGCTCACCACTGCAATTAAAATGCTTTTGAAGATGTTTGTCCTTCTCTGTTGCTGTTGGCTATAATTGCTGAGGCCAAGAAGTTACATGCTCAGCAGGAAATGGAAGGGAGACAAAAGTAATCAGAGCCTCGTATATGTTGTTTTCCAAGATACATTAATTACTTCTATCTCCTCAGGCTCAGCTGACTGTGTCATGCTTTAGAGGGCTTTCTGAGTTAACCAGGAGGATAGGACAGGTTAATTGATTGTGATATTACAGAGCATCCCTTAGAATTGTATTTGTAGTATTTCAAAGCAAAGCACAATTGAGACTTTGTTGGAGATTCTAGATTGTTTGAATTCCAGAATAATGGAAACTATAGTTATATTACGTACTTATTTTCCCTTCCATTGCTTCATTCAGTGAAACAGCTACTAATGTCAGTCCTCATAGCCTCACTTCCATAACTCACCTGTCAAGTCCATAAAGCCAGGCTCATTGAGCACACAGCAATGGCAGCAGGCAGATGCTCTACCATATATTCATGATGCAGAATTCTAAGAGAATTCAGAATGAAAAAGGCAAGATTTACTGCAAGTTGCATATGTTACACCATGTCAGTGATCTCTGCCCCACTCCATCATATAAATTGAGTGTGATACTTTAACCTTCATTGAAGTAACAATATTATAGCAAATACTACATGACCACACCACCAATAATTTGGCTTTTTTGTTTTTTGTTTTTTGGGGTGTTTTTGAGGGGAAATTGGTATGTAACATTATATTAGTTTAAGGTATACAATATAATAATTCAATCTTTGTATACACTACAAAATGATCACCACAATATCTGGTTACAGTCCGTCACCATACAATTGACCCCTCTCACCCCATTTTGCTCACTCCCCAGCCCACTTCCCCTCTGATAACCACTGATCTGTTCTCTGTATCTATGAGTTTTGTTTTTTTTAGATTCCACATAAAAGTGAAATTATAAGGTATTTGTCCTTCTCCATCTGACTTACTTCACTCAGCATAATACCCTCAAGGTTCATCCATGTTGTTGCAAATGGCAAAATTTCCTTCTTTTTTATGGCTGAGTGGCATTCCATTGTGTATATACCACATCCTAGTCATTTATCTATTGATGGACACTTGGGGTATTTCCATATTTTGGCTATTGTAAATAATACGACAATGTATCTTTTTGAATTAATGCTTTCATTTTCTTCAGATGAATACCCAAAGATAGAATAACTAGTTCATTGGTAGTTCTATTTTTAATTTTTTGAGGAACCTTCATACTGTTTTCCATAGTGGCCACACCAATTTACATTCGCACCAGCAGTGTATGAGGATTATCTTTTGTCCACATCCTCACTAGCGTTTGTGACTTCTCATCCTTTTGATAATAGTCATTCCAGTACGTATGAGGTGATATTGTGGTTTTTATTTGCATTTCCCTGATAATTAGTGATGTAGAACATCTTTTCATGTGCCTGTTGGCCATCTGTGTGTCTTTGGAAAAATGCCTATTTAGATCTGCTCATTTTTAAATTAGATTGTTTTTCTGCTACTAGGTTATTTGAGTTCTTTATGTATTTGGCATATTAACTCCTTATCAGATATGCGAATATGATTTGCAGATATTTTCTCCCATTCAGTAGGTTGTCTTTTCATTGGGTTTATGATTTCTTTTGCTATGCAAAAGCTTCTCAGTTTGGTGTAGTCCCCTTTGATTATTTTTGCTTTTGTTGCTTTTTGCTTTTAGAGTCAAATGTAAAAATTTGATGCCAAGACCAAGTCAAAGAGCTAACCAACTATGTTTTCTTCTAGGAGTTTTATGGTTTCAGGTCTTCATTTGAATCTTCGATCCACTTTTGAGTTAATTTTTTGTGTATGGTGGAAGATAGAGTCTAGCTTCATACTTTTGCATGTGGCTGTCCAGTTTTCCCAGCAGCATTTTTTGAAGAGACTGTCATTTTTCCATTGTATATTCTGGGCTCCTCTGTTATAAATTAATTGACGGTATGCATGAAGATTTACTATATCTATTATATATATTATATATAATATATATTATAAATAATATATAATATAATTTAATATATAATATATATAATATATATTACAAGTAATATGTAGCCCAAACAGTATTGTTTTGATTACTAAATAGCTTTGTAGTATATTTTGAAATCAGAGAATGTGATACCTCAAACTTTGTTCTTCTTTCTCAAGACAGCTTGTCTATTTTGTGGCTTTATACAAATTTTAGATCTATTTATTCTAGTTCTGTGAAAAATCCCATTGGTATTTCGATAGAGATTGTACTGAATCTGTAGATTGCTTTGTGTAATATGGACATTTTAACAATAATGATTATTTCAGTCCATGAGCACAGAATGTCTTTATTTATTTTTGTCTTCCTCAGTTTCTTTCATCAAAGTCTTACAGTTTTCAGTATTTTATCTCCTTGGTTAAATTTATTCCTAGGTATTATATCCTTATTGATGCACTTGTAAGTGGAATTGTTGTTTTCTTGATATCTCTCTCTGATAGTTTGTTATTAGTATATAGAAGCACAATAGGTTTTTGTATATTGATTTTGTATACTGTAATTTTACTGAATTTATTAGTTCTAACAGTTCTTTGGTAGAGTCTTTAGGGTTTTCTACAGATAGTATCATGTCATTTGTAAATAGTGAGAGTTTTATTTCTTCCTTTTTGATTTGGATGCCTTTTCTTTTTCTTGTTTGATTGCTATGACTAGGACTTCTTATACTATGTTTAATAGAAGTGGTGAGAGGTTCCTGTCTTGTTCCTGTCTTGTTCCTGATTTTAGAGGAAAAACTTTCAGCTTTTTACCATTGAGTATGATATTAGCTGTGGGTTTGTCATATATTGCTTTTAGTATATTGAGATATGTTCCCTCTACACCCACTTTGTTGAGAGTTTTGATCATAAATGGTTGTTGAATTTTGTCAAATGCTTTTCTGCATCTACTGAGATGAGAATTTTTATCCTTCATTTTGTTCGTATTTGAACGATTGTGAATATTGAACCATCCTTATATCCCTGGAATTACTGCCACTTGATCATGGTGTATGATCCTTTTAATGTATTGTTGAATTTGGTTTGCTAATATTTTGTTGAGGATTTTTGCATCTATGTTCATCAGGGATATTTATCCATTAGTTTCTTTTTTTGTGGTATCCTTGTCCAGTTTTGGTATCAGAGTAAGGCTGGCTTTGTAAAATGAGTTTGGAAATATTCCTTCCTCTGCAGTATTTTTGAAAGAGTTTGAATAAGATAGAAATTTAACCTTCTTTGAATGTCTGGCACAAGTCACCAGTGAAGGTGTCTGTTTCATGGAATATGTAGCCTATTTTTTGAGGCCCTTCCTGGTTTTCTTTTTTATTTTTCTTTTTATTTTTTATTTTTTTGAGCAGAAGCGGTATGGCAAAGTATAAACTTACTGAATCATCTTGACCAGAAATCCAATTATATATTTTTAATATTGGTAGCTACTTTCAAATTTAGGGAAAATTATTGAACTTCTCTAAACCTCAGTTTATTCATCTGCAGAGGCTGTTGAGCTAAGGTCCTTAAAGTCCATTCCAATCCTAAACTTATATAACCTACAACCTATTTTTGTATCCGTGTTCACTCAGCTAGTTTTGAGTGCAGGAGACTTGGAACCCATGTTTTTTGCTTTCTGACTCAAGAGCTGTTTCTGCCATACCCCACAGCTGTCACTGTAAACATAGCAGGGAATCAAGAAATCAAATCCATGGCATGCCATGTCCACCCAATTCCGTCTTACTAGAATGTTGGGGGATTTCTCCAGTTTTTCTCCAGGCAGAGCTGGCTCTTATACCACTTTCAGGGTTTCCAAATAGAAGATTAAATAAGGTTTAAAAGTAGAACCTCTCTGATGAACAAGTTGATTCTTATTCAAAGACCAAAGGACAGCAATTGAGAAAGAAACTTTTTAGCATGATTATTACAATTCTGAAAACTGGGAGCAATAATCAGTGTAAGCATACACTTGATGCAGAACAGGAAGAGTAACATTAGGGAATGGTTCTTGGGTCATAAAAACAATTATAATTACCACATCATCAAGGAAGTAGGTCCTAGCCAAAAGTAATAATACTAATAATTCTTTTAGCTTTTTATTTACTCACTAAACCAACTAAAGAGATAGTTTTAAAAGTCACACGAAACCAGGAACTTTCAGAAAACTGATAACACTTATTTCAGCCAATTAAATCCAGGCTCCTGTTCTGACATCTAACATCTTCGAGTAGCATACAACTATCAATCCATGGACAAAAGGAAGTGCTGTACTGTGTTCGAGAACAAAACAAACCCGGGGTATACTGTGACCTCTGCAACCAATTAGCTATGTGACTTGAGGAAGGTGACCTACCTTCTTTGTATCTCACCTTTTTATTTTCATCTGGAAAATGAAGAGAGTTCCAGAGAGAGACATTAGTGATAAAATAAACAAAAAAACACTCATATCATATGGTCTGGAGTTCTTTTTTCCTCTTCGAATTCTATCCTTTGTTTTTAAACACAAAGGATCCTGATCGATTGAATTAGTTCAATTTAAGAACCCCAAAATAAAACAATGTAAGCAGGTTAATCTAAGTTGGTTTCATTTTAAAGATCATGGGGTTAGGTGAATGGGAATTTTAAGTAACAACTCAAAAAATCAAGCCCTACTATGATTTAGAGGAGCCTATGCTAAGCTCTCCCTTTACTGTGCCTCCAGTTCCATTTTGAGACCTTTGTTGGCATAATGGATGATCTGGATTGGCCTGGAAAGGAAGTATCTGGTGGAGCATCTTTTTGTTGTCTCTAGCATTGGCCTTACCTCAGCTCATGACACTTGAGTGGATTATCATTGTTTTAGGCTAATCCTATGCTAAAATCTTCCTGCTTATAATATAAGGCAGGTAAATCATTTCCCCAAACAAACAAGTACAGGCTATCTCTTGCATCTCTTCCATCTTGTGCAAGCCACTTTTTCCCTAATCTAGATCAAATGCTAATTTTCTATTTTGGGCCAAATGACAGCCCAGTGACAGAAATATGAGGTTCATAATGACTGGGAACTGAGGGAGAGGGACTGAGGCTTTGTGCCTTTTAAAATCTAAAGAGGCTTTGACAGCAGTCGGAACCTAGGCCACCAGGACCTTTTCTTTCTGACCCCAGTGCTGAAGAAAGTGAAACGGGGAAAACAACGAAAAACATCAACTCTCTTGCTGTGTGCTAGCTCTGGAAGCTTAAACCTCCCTACTGCTCCCTGCCCTCCCCTCGGTCACACCCTGCCCTCAGGATGGGTCAGGGTAAAGGGCAAAGCCCTTGACAGGAAGGGAAGGAAGGAGTTAAGCTCTGAGAGAGTAGAGGGCAGGTTTGAGGTGCACGGTGTCAAGGGCTTGAATCCTCTTTATGGTTGTGACTAATTGACCTCTCAACTGGTGTGGGTGGGTTTTCAGTATCAGAACAAGTGTCTAGCACACAATAGGGGCTCAGTGAAATAAATGTTGAATGAGTTAAAGTGCTGAACAAGGTATGGTGGTTGTTGCTTTTGACTGTCTCCTCGTTCTCTCCTTCTGATGGGCTTCTTTAGGCCAGGAGTCCTGTTGCTCACACTCACCTCCTGAGAAAGCCTGGAGTTCAGCACTAGGCGAGGAACAACATGTTCTCTTGAATGTGTTGCTTCTTTGCTAACCTGCTAGTTCTTCCTGCACTCTCTTTCTGTGCTGTTACAGTGGTCAGGTCGAGAGAAACCTGGGTACAGATGTTAGGAGGAAAGGGCTTGAAAAGTTCATTTGCTCTTAGGCCCTAGGCCTGTCTTTAGCCACAAGGATCTCTCACAAGGGTCCGCCCAGCTTACTACATTCTTAAGGGGGGTGGGGTGCAAAGTCTTATAACATGCATTTGCCTGGCCTTGTCTTTTTATGCTTTTGGTTTTTGTTTCCCATGAGAACCTAAGGAGGGAAGGGGGCCAAGAGTAAGGAAGGGAAAGAAGAGAGAAGGGGAAGAGAGGCATTTGAAATCCTAAGCCCCAGCCATCCCTCCTTCTCTATGTAAATCTCTGCTTCTTTTAAATATGACTTACATTATTCATGGAAATCTGGAGGAAGCTGTGGTCAGAAGCTGAAACATTGCCCATATATGTGCCAACTTACTGTTTCATTGAATTCAGACATGCTGATGGGCAAGAAAGAATAGCAGGAGGAACTAAGAGATTGTGGGCTTACTGTGCTAGGCCCTTGACTAAATCATTCACCTACAGTCTCACTAATCCTCACAGTAACCCATGAGGTGATACTATTATTATTTCCATTTTACTGATGAGGAGAATGAGGAGGCTCAGAAAAAAAGTACCTGGCCAAGGTCAGGAAGTGTTAGGTCTAGGAGACAAATCCTAGCAATCCGACTGGAGCTCATGTTCTTACCTGTTAAATGTCTCCCTCCTCCACCCCTGCATAATGGGGAACAGCCAACAATGTGCCTACCGCTGCCCAGCCTAGCTGATGCACAAGAAACATTTGCTTCTGAAGGGGAAGGAAGTTCACCACCCACACTGCATGGTTGCTGTTTGGGATTCCACCATAGATAGACTTCCTTTTGACTTAAAGCTTTGTCCAGTGCACTAAGTGACGTGTCAGGTTGCATCAGCCATTTCATTCTTAAAACATTTATTGACAGATATAAATAGCTACGTTTGTAGTATTTACATGTTATTTTGGAAAGGGCATTGACCTATAATTATTCTTATCTGGAATATTGCAGCAAAAGAGCTAAAGAACGTGGATGTGGTAGGACAACTCAAAACCAGAGGGAATAAGTATATTTCTGTTCTCAGTGAAACAGTGCTTTGTTGGCACTAAACATGAGTTTCAGTTCAGACGACAAGCAAGTCAGCCAAGGGACAAGAGTACCATATTTCTTTTTAATAATCGAATTGAGTGCCCTTGGAAATCACTAGGTCTGTCCGATGCAGGAGGAAAGACATAGAGAAACTCTGTATTCACCAGAATTATAATTTACTTTTAGATGATAAAAAAAAAAGTCTGTGGAATATATCCAAGGAAATACTTTAAGGCATAACAACCTTATATGCCACGCACATGTATCTTTAGCATATAATATGACTTCATTTTTCATACAGAATTGGCTTTTTAAAATAACTGGTTTGAATTCTGCTGAGCTAGGAAAGTGAAGCTCAAATTTTCTTCACTTCTTCTTTCTTCCCCTCCAGATATTTATTAATGTTAACTAAAGCTGATTCATTCTCAGATGCTCCATTCAAGAGAATTGTGCAATAATTTAAGTTACAATCATGTCAAAGGTCACAGCAAAACAGAATCATAAACAAAGGTAGTTTGTAGGATTATTCCCAAGTTAAATAATAAAGAATTATGGTTTTCCTGCCCATCTCTAGATAGAGATTGGTTTCTAGTACCTGATGACATTTTTCAAAGGGAGCCAGGAAATCCATTGTCTCCTAGTTGATAATCTCATACATATTTTAGCAGAATTCATCTAAATCTGATTCCCAGAATTTGAGCTTCATCCTTCAAGCATTTACTAAGTGTCGACTGAGGCTCCACTCCCATGTTAGGCACTGGAAAAATGACATGATCCTATATCAGGAAACTCGTAGTCTGCTGAGGGAGACATCCTTAAGATCATTGCAATACACGGTGCAAGTGCTATAATAGAGGTATAGAATGATCAGCTCTTCCTGGGATGGTCAGAGAAGCTTCCTCACAAAGGTAGCCTCTGAGCTGAGCTATGAAGGCCGAGTAGCACTCACATGGTGAGAAGAGGCAGATGGTCCCAGGTCTCAGCATGGAGTAGAGCTGTGTTTGGGGAACTGCAAGAGCATGTCCGTTCATTTCACAATTATAAAACTTTAATATTCTTTTTCTTATTACTTTCAAATAAACAGTACATTAGTTAGACATTTATATAGTTTATGAAATGATCCTCCTGATTACTCTCTCTTCCCTCTGGCTCTACACCTAGCCATTATATCACTGCTGACTGTATTCCCTATGCTGTGCTCTGCATCCCTGTGACCATCTATCAACTACTAATTCGTACTTCTTTAACCCTTCACCTCGTTCCCCTAGTCCACCAATCCCCCTCCCCTCTAGACGTCACCAAATTGTCCTCTATATTTCTGAGTCTATTTTTGATTAAAAACTTTAATATTCTTGATTTAACTCTGAACAAAACAATCGTAGTACTTACTGGTTTTCACGAGGAGTGTGAAAACAGGGTCTTTGTGTTTGGACAGATCTAGCTTCAAATCCTATTTGAAGCATGTACCAGCTGTAATCTTGAGGATATTACTATCTCTCTCTGAGCCTGTTTCCTTATTTGTAAAATTAGCATAATACTTAGTTCGCATGTTTATTAGGGGTTATGAGAGATCGCATATATAAAGACCTATAACAAGTAGGATTGCCAAATTTGGCAAATACAAGTATAGGCCATCCAGTTAAATTAGAATTTCATCAAACAACAAATAATTTTTTAGTGTAAGTATGTCCCAAAGATTGCATGGGACATACTCACACTAAATAATTATTTGTCATTTATTGGACATTCAAACATAACCGGGCATCCTATATTATTTTATCTAATGATGAACTCTAATAATAAGTGAACTCTAACTCAATAATTTATGGCAGAATAACTGTTTTTTATACTGGAAAACACTGACTTGGAGGAAAAAGGAGTTTTGAAACAAAAATATAGACACTGCAGAGTATTTTGTTGTGGATGTACATATGGGTGTGGGATTGGGGGGAATAGTGGGAAAGGTGAAGGGTATTAATTAATGTTAGTAATCCAAAAACTTCTCCAGGATTGATGAACATATTCTCTTAAGAAGAATCTTTTTCAAGTTGGTTAATGAAAACAAAAAAAAAATCAAAGAGTTTGCAAGAATCATTTGTTTAAAGGCTATGCCAATAGGATCTGAGTTTTTTTTGGAAATTTACATCTTCAAACATTTCAGCAAACTGGAGTGATATAGTTGTTGGCCTTTTTTCAAAGCATAAAAATAGCTTTTGGGCCCTTAATGTGTCAGACTCTATATTATTCTCTTCTCTCTCCTAATAGCACTGCCAAGTTTCAGATCCTTGTCTAGTGGGTGGATAGGGGCATTTGGATCAGCTAAAAGGTCACTAAGTCTAGCACTTTACAGAACACTTAGTTTATGCCCGGAACTGCGGGGAGGGATTCAAAAGAGAATAAGTCCCCTGCCCTCCAAGAGTTTATCACCCTATTGAGTCTGGAAAAGAAAATATAGATAATTGCTAAATCGAGTCATCTCCTGTAACATGTGTTCTTTGAAGGCCAAGTCAGCTTTATCAGTGTATCCCCAGAGCCCAGTGTATCCCCAGAACAGTACCCGACAAACAGTAGAGGCCCCATAAACATTTCGTGAATACATTTAACGGTGCGAGCTGATTTCACTAAGGAAGATAATGGAGTAGTTTAGTCTGAAATGGGCCTTAAAAGAAGGTCTGGCTGAGCAGAAAATCATTTTAATCATCATCATTCACTGTGAAACAGGCGCCGAGCAAAGCACTTTATGTAAATTCCACTCAGATGTTTCTAACAGCCCTCAAAAGTGTCCAAAAGCCTTTGGGTCTACTTGGCCCCAAAGCCCGTTTTTCTTCTGTAAATCAGCTTGAATATTATCTGGTCAGGGAGACGACCAATCTATGGAAAAGCACTCCTTCCTGTTACTCTCTAGCTTGGCCCCTTGTCCTTTCATAGCTCTTATGGCAACTTAATGGGAATTTATTCAATATTTTCAGGCTACCTACTGGTATGCAAAAGGCTCCAGGACATTTTTTAAGTTAAAAAAATTACAATCCAGTACAGTTTTTATACTATAATACTTTTTGTGTGAAAAGAGGAGGGAAATATGAATATCTGTAAGCATTTTGTGTTTTTTAAAATAATGGCAGGATAAACCAAAATTAATAATAATTACTTATGAGGAAGGGAAACTAGACTTTTCTAAATGTATCTTATTTAAAATTTTTATTTGTGACTAGGAAAATGTTACAATTAAAAAATAAAATTAAGTCAAAAAGAAAAATACACAATCACTAATATTCAAAAATAAACACAAACCCCCAAAAAATCCCTATTGAGTATCAAGGTGGTGACATGCTTACACTGAGAATTTTTCCACATTCATTTAAAACACACTATTTTAGGAACTATTCTAAGGGCAAAGAGAATTTTAAAGAAACTTAAATTATATTCAGTAGCCATTGTTAGTGGTTATGTTGGTTTTTAAATTTTGATACTATTATTTATTTATTTATTTATTTATTTATTTATTTATTTATTTATTTATATAATTTATTGTGTTATAAGGAATCAAATTTTTAGCCTAAGAGAGCTGCAGATATAAAATATAAGATCAAAGATATTTAGTAAAATCTTTGCAATTTTAAATTTGAATTGAAATTACTAGTTTGAACTTGTGATTTACTTTTCTCTTCATAAAAAATACACATATTTAATAGCTCTGTCCCCTGAGACCTAAGAGCAATGACAACCTAGTAGCAAAGACCAGATCGTGTTCTCCAAAAACCATTTCCCACCAGAAGGAACCAGGGCACCTTGAGAAATGGCTGATTCCTGGTCTGGGGCAGGAATTTACAAAATGAGCCTGGCATATCTTTTGTGCGCAAAGCAAGGAGGTGCTCAAAGACTGATCGAGTCATGTCAGATGGACTAGACCAACCTGCATGGGCTTCTCTGTGGCCAAAGATGAGGTAATTTGATCATCAAAAAAGAATAACTGCAATTGATTGAAACACATTAAATATAGAAAAATATGAGTTTGTAATACTTTTTTAAAAATCCAAAAAATGAAACTATTCACCATTGAAGTAGCTAGCACACTAACACCATACTTTAAAGGCTGGTCATTAAAAGGAAAGAATTAACATTTACTTTGCCTTGTACAAACCGTAGTCTTATTTGCAGAGTTGCCACACAGGCCTGGAACTGCCCATTTTAAAAATCCTTTTACATGCGAGAGAAACCCTTGTGTGTTTAACTCCCTTTATTGGGGTTTCTGTTATGTACAACCAAACTTAATTTTAAGCAATATAACATGTATAAATGAAACTCTACATTTTCTTGATTAATGAGGTTACTTTCTTCCCAAATAGCTAGAACTCCTTCAGTCTTTGCTCACTATACAGTTCCCTCTGTCAATTTCTTCATCGAAATAATAATTGTAAATCAGAGATGTACAAGTTCAGCTAAGAAGAAGGACTAGACAGACTCTTTGTTCACAACAATAAAATGACTACAACATCCATGGCAACCTTTTCATGCTGAAGGTGTCCAGAGGAGAAATAAAAACTATTTTAAGGATGACGGGGACAAGAGAAAGATGGTAGTGGAAATTTTGTGAAATAATGACATTTTTTTGTGCAAAAGTAGATGAAAGACCAGAGGCTAGTGGCCATGCTCTGAAAGATATGAGCTATCGACTTCAGATTCCACTAATATTTAATCAAGAGTGCTCTAGCTTAAGCCTTGGGGTAGAGGATTTCATATACATTTGCTGATTTTATCACCACCGATTTAATCTCAAGTTTTCATTTTAGCTATGTTTTCCCCCTTCCTTTATCAAATTGTTATCAGTTATCAGTGAATGTCATCATTTTACCTCTTTTTTTTAATTCATTTATTTAATTTTTTATCACCACTCTTCTCTGGAAGTGCTAATGAAAAGTTAAGGTAGCCAGAAGCAAAACTAGAGAAGTGTGGTTAGCAGAAAAATGGAAGTCCAAAGATGGCTATGTTCTAATCCCCGAAACCTGTTAGATTAGATGGCAAAAGAAAATTAAAGTAGCAGATAGAATTAAGGTTGCTAATCAACTGACTTTAAGAGAGGCAGAGAATCCTGTATTATCCAGGTGGGCGCAATATAATCACAAGTCCTTAAATATAGAAGAGAGAGGAAAAGGTCAGAGTGATGCAGTGTGTTAAGAACTCAGCCAGCTGTTGCTAGCTTTGAAGATGGAAGGAGACCATGTTCCGAGGGACGTGGGTGGCCTCTAGAAGCTGGAAAGAGCAGGAAAACAGATTTTTCTGCCTCCTCCTCCAGGAGGGAGTGTAGCCTTGGTGACACTTGATTTAGCCCAAAATGACCCATTTCAGACTTCTGGCATCCAGAACTGTATGAAAATAAGTTTGAATTGTTTTAAGCCACCAACTTTGTGCTAATATGTTATAACAACAATAGTAATACACCTGTTTATGGCCACAAATTGAAAATAAAAATCACTCTATAGATGATTCTGCAGATTGGGTGCCTCAAAGGTGTGATGACAATAGAGTTCAGAGCACTCAGTCTCACGGAGGCCTGGTTATTACTGAACCTAAAATGTTTTGAATATGTAATGGTGCACCACCTGACAACAGCATTGGTGGGAGGCCATTCTTTGCAGGGCACAAAGTAAGGGGCGATCAGGTCGAAGGACTCTAGATGTTATTAGGGATTTGGGTATTGCCTGAGTCCTAGATCCAGGATCTGCTTTGACGGGGAATTACTGTAATAGCTCAAACTCTGACACCTTTGTTCTTCCTACAGCCCACCTTCCTATTCTGATTTAAATCTCTGCATGAGAGGTAAAGAATACATTTTATTTTATGCCTACATTTTTTCCTTTGTAAATCAGCTGTTTCTCCTGCATGCAGAACATTTCTAAAAAGAAAAATTAAACAAAAAATTAACAGGCTATGTCTAGGCATTAATTTTATTATTATTTTTATTAGTGAGTATATGACGGACTCATGAGTTCCATGCACTGTTGTATATCTTCACATAAGGAAATTGTTCTCCTGTTAATTTATCATTTGTTTATTCTGCCTTGTGTTTTAAGTATAAAACTTATTTTTGTTGTTGTTGAACCTTTAGTCTCTGCCCTACATATTTATTGCATTTTCACCTCTCGAGTTTTCTTTTTTTCCCCTCGAGTAACTGTTTATTCCATTACCCCCTCACACACATACATGCCCTCCTCTCAGAAACACTGTCCCCAGGGTGTCAATTGCCACGAAGTTAAAATTATGGATATTTAGGAGGATAACACTGCTGATGAGTCATTCACAAAATTCACATTGTGCTTAGTGAGGAAAACAAATACCATAAGGTGAAGCTCGATTAATCATTATAAAATCAATAAGGGGACAGAGCACACAGAATGGATCCTGAATTTCTAGCCAGTAGGTCTTTTAAGTAGAAAGCAGAGGTGAAAACAATGAGCAAACTAACAGATGAAAAACAAGCAATTCAGAAGAAAATAGGTTCTCTCTGTTTTTTTCCTATGCTTTCTTCCTCTTAAGCTTATTCTCCAAAATTACTGCTTCATTTCCTTTCCTGTCAATGTGTGACTAATTCTGGGATAGTAACTTGTTTTCAATAGTCCTATTATCTCCTATTGCTTTTGATTTCCAATTCCACCTCAGCAAGCTCCTTTCTTATCTGTTGTCGTCCATATTTCATTTTTTTTGCATAAGAGCCACATCTTTCTAAATCTTATTGAGAGGGCAAACCTGATGTTTTCTAAAATTAATTAGGTTTCCGGTAGAACTATTTTCTAAACACATGTTCTTCTGAAAACAAGTGCTAGATTACCCTGCCCTCCCCCCTCCCCCACACACATACTTTTTAAAATATTGATTATCCTTAAAAAGGGAGAGCTCTATTCAGTTCTGATGAGTGTTTATAATCATGGAGAAATGGTCAGTGTTAGAATCTTCCATTTGCTTCTTAAACTGGAAGACTAGATATGCTAACCACCTAGCCCATCTTTCTGTTAGCTTGCTACTTGTTTTTATTCTGAATCTGTGCATTCTAAGGGATAGAGCCCTAGTTCTTCTGAGATATGGTTTCTGGTCTTCAAAATTGATCACCCCAAGGAGAATAACCTCTAGCAGTCTGTAGTTCTGCCCATATTTACCCTTCCCACCTTCCCCCACTTAGAGCACATCTGTTTTGTCTCTGGGCTTCTCATTCCAGGCTTTGATACGCAAATATTCCTGACATCTGGGAGATGGCTGAGCAGCATTTCTAGTTTCTAATGCCACTATAACTTTTTCATCTCTTCTCTTTGTGTTCATGAGTATTTCAACAGGAAGTAGGAGAAGGGTTTCTGGTTTCTGCCTTCTGGAAGTTGTGGTCGAGAATCAATGGAAACTTGTCTGCTGGATATTCAAACATTTCCCACTTTCTAATTTCTTCTATTCCCAAGTAGGAGCCCTTCACTACAGCTATCCTGGCTTCTTCCCCTCCTCTCTGAAATACCATCCTCATTCCATAATCACCCTCTTCATAGTAGTTTACAGTCTGGGCTTCTGCAAAGCTGACTCTGCGATGGAGATTAGGATGCAGGGGCTGACTAGGGAGTGCTTGTGGAAGGGACAGGCAGGAAGCAGGATTAGGCAGAGGTTGAACTGAGGTATAATGCCAATGAAGACCTCAGGCAGCCCCCCAAGGAGCTCTGAGGCTGGGATGGTCCTTGTAGATATCCCACTTTGGAACAAGGGAGCCAAAATTTTATATCCTCAAATGATCATTCTTTCAATGTTGTCATGCCTTGGAGGAGGTATGACCTGGGTGAGGCAGTTTAAATAGCATTGACAGCTGAAGACCATCTTCCAACAGCACTCCCAGCAGCTGAGGGGATGAACCCTTCACTCCTGAAGGGGGATCTGGGTAGTGTAACAAAATATCCACCTCAGGCCAGTCATTGAGTGAAACAGCCCAATACATTGGCCTCTTGAGCCTTAAGGTACTGAGTTGAAATATCACAGAGTGCTACCCTTCACTTGGAATGATTAATGTACAAGGGTTAAATTATAAACTTCTTGCAATCAGTTAGAGTAAGATAATAACCAGATGGTCTTAGATTGGAATCAGCATTGTTTTGAGTACTTCAAGCTAAAAACATTTTTGATGACAATTGGTTAAGAAACTACAGAATATAATCCTTTAGGAGTACGTAGTTAAAACTAATTAGGAGTTGCCTGCTTTGAGAGAAGGAGACCAGGAGAATTAATACAGACACTTCTGGATTTGCAAAGAGAATTTACATTGTCTTTATTGTCTCCCTAGATGTCATGCAAGAGGCTGAAAGTAAAATGACCATAAACTGTAAGTGCCTATGGACATGATTTTTGTTTTGTTCAACTGTGAAACAAATCACCATTCATGTCCTATCACTTTGTAGGTCAGCAAGGCCACATGAATGGAAACTATGCTTTAGTTACTTGATATATGCTTCCTCAAAGACAATTAATGACTAGTGATCGAAATAATTCAAATCAGGGGTTACAAAACTCACTTGCCTACAGAGATCAGGGAGCAGAATGGTGGTGCTTGTGAACTGGAACATAAAGATTCTGATTAAGGTAGCAATCCCTCCTCAACAGCAGTTTCCTCCTGTCTCTCTGTGGGGATCCAGGCCCAAAGCTGCCAAATAATTTGATTTTTCAAGAGACTGTGGATGAAAAAAAGGAGGGGGGCGTCTAACCTCACAGAGGGATCTGAAGATAAATTCCTAACTGGGCAGGTCATGGTGGGTAGACATGCTCTAGGCATATTAGCTTCTTAATAAAAGGTTTATTTTTGCCTTAAGTAAGCTCTGTCCATTGTTCTTGTGCATCTAGGTTAACACACCTTTGAAATGCCAGAAGTAATACCCCTCAAAGGGGGTGTTTACCCTCAAGAGAGCATATTATCTTGTTAACTATCCTATAATCTAATCCCCACCTTGCCTTCTCCAATCTTCCTTACATCCCCTCCTAAATTTCAAATGCAAAAAAGAAGCTGCAAAACTATTATTCTGCAAAGCAATGGAGATCTGGCTCTCAAGTATATGTCACCAGCTTGGCTCAAATAAACTCAAACAAATTCTCTACAGGTTTGGATGTTTCTTGCATCAACAGGAGTTACTCTCCTTCTTCCTCATTCCAGTCATGGGATTCCATTGGGAGAACCATGTTTTTACCTTACCTCAATTTCCTGTCCACTACTGACTGGTCTGGTCCTGAGTGCCTGACCCAAGGCAAATAAATCAGGGCTCCCTGAGAAAGAGAGTCAGGCCCTCTTTGGTGGCAAGAGCTGGCAGCAGTCTCATGGAAGAAGTTGGTCTGCAGTGAAAGAGGGAAGCTTAGCTCACCTGTAGAGAGAAGCAGAGCAAGTGATGGGAAGAGAGAGAGGGAGGGAGTCTTGGGTGCATTTGTGATCCTGGCTCTAGTTGTTTCTGAGGCCTTGCTGCATCCTTGCACCGCCTTCAGTCTGTTTGTTCATGAAAAGATGCTCAACAGCACTAGTCATTTGGGAAATGCAAATGAAAACCACAATGAAATAAATACCACTTTACAAACACTAAGGTGGCTATAATTAAAAAGACGACAGTAAGCTTAGGTGAAGATGTACAGCAATCAGAACCCTCATTGCTGGTTAGATTGTAAAATTGTGCAGTCACTTTGGAAAACAGTTTGGAAATTCCTCAAAAAAAATAAACATAGAATTAACCTGTGACCCAGCAATTCCACTCCTAAATATATACCTGAAAGAATTGGAAATGTGTCTACATAAAACTCGTACATAAATGTTTGTAGCAGCATTTTCGTTATGGCCAAAAGGTGGAAACAACCCAAATATCTATCAAGTGGTAAATAGACAAATAAAATGTGCTACATTCATACAATGGACTATTATTTAGCCTCAAAAGAAATGGAGTACTTAAGTATGCTACAATGTTTATTAATCTTGAAATCATTATACTAAATGAAAGGGGCCAGTCACGAAAGATCACACATTAACTGTATGATTGCACTTATATGAAATATCCAGAAGACAAATCCATAGAGAAAAATTCAGAAAGATTAGTGGTTGCCAGAGACTAGAAGGAGAGGAGAAAGGAGAGTGAATATTAATGGGTAGGAGATTTCTTTTAGGGTAGATAATAGTCTAAAGTTTTATGGTGATAATGGTTCCATAACTCTATGAATATACTAAAAACCATAGAATTGTACACTTTAAAGGTATGGATTTTGTTATGTGAATTATATCATATAATTAAAAGCAATTAGGCATACTTGCTTCACAATAATTTTGTCTCTGTTTGGGGAATAATGTCAGTATTTCATTTAACTATCTTAGTTAATAAAAACCTAGTTACTATCAAGAATCAGCAAATCAGTATAATAACCAGCAGCTACAACAACATTTATTACGCAGTGGAGAATGTGGTAGATAAATGGCTTGGAATGTAAAAAGAGGCTTAAAACAAAACAAAGCAAACTTAAAAGGTTGAGGGGGCGTGTCAAAGTCTCTGCCCTGGGTATGGTCTGGCAGCTCTGTATCAGGGCTGCCTCCTGTGGCTCTTCACATAGTTCACTGCACAAGGACACAAAGCTACCAGAATGAATAAGGGCTGAGATTAATCTGTTTTCTGCCCCGAAAGCCATGTGCCCTTGTGCACCTCAGGGTGCATCTCCCCAAAGAGAGCACTTTTTTCTAATCTGCCCAAAGCTGCCACATAGCCTAATTGTAGCCCTTGATAAAGAAAATAATAAAGCAAGAGATAAGTGGTGACAGACACCAAAAAAGAGGGTTATCACTAAGGAGTGGAGCAGTTAAGTCTTCCTGAAAAAAAAGTGAGGCTGGAATTGGGCCTTGAAGAGAGAGTCCAAATTGAACATGTAAGTAGGTACGGGGGGAATGAGGAGGACATTTGAGGTACTGAGAGAGGTAAGGACACTGGAAGGCATGGGGCTGTATTTAGGGAAAATCCTGTGTTTACTGAGCAATCACTGGGGGCCAGCCCCAAGCTAAGCACTGAAACTAAAACATCACTAACACAAAGACTCTGGCCAAAAGGTCCAAAAAATCTAATAGGAGAAAGACGCTAGTAGTCACACCCCCGTGAGATGAATGCTGATGGTGTAATGTTTCAAAGCCTCTAGGTTCTCTATAAGCAGAGAAATAGTGATTATGCAGGTATTCGTTTTCATTGTCTAGATGGCCAAGAGATCATTCTGGCTGGTGAGTGCAGCAGGAAAAGAATGTGACTGGAAGCGTTTTCCTATATAAATAAAACAGATTAGGGAATTCTCTGCTTGAGGACCTTGGGTCTGTTAGACCTGGAAAATAGGTTCTCTGAGGCTGAGTTATTTTATGGTTATTTAGTTGTCCCTGAGCTACTGTCTCATATCAAACTGGATATGAAAGAACTGTCTAAGTGGCATATCCTATGTTTCATTTTTGCTCTAATTTTATATCCTCAAAGTTAAATGTCAGAGAATTTCTTCTCATTATTTCAGTAAAAGACAAGAGAGGACAGCTTAGTTCAAAATTCCTTGGTACAGAGCAGCTGAATGGAGCTCAGATTCGTTCTTGAAGACTAATTAGTTATTTAGTGATAAGGAGAAATTAATGGAACTTTCATACAATTTAACTGTGGAGACGTGTGGAGAGGTAGCTATTCAGAGATCAATATAATTGAAGCATCAAGTGCATTACCAATCTGGATCTATACTAATTTTTTCTGGAAAAGTTGCTTTATAACAATTGGTTAATATTAATGGCTTCAGGATTCCAATGAACTGAATATTTATGGGATCCAGTTCAAAATTATGAATCCTACCATGTTAGAAATGATCAGACAAATAAAGTCTATGTGAGAAGGTCAAAAGTTTACTCTAAACCAGTTTCATCCAATCAGTTTCTTATATCTCATAGTCTTTTCTGCAGATGACCAAGAAGCTTTAAATCCAGCTTGAAGTACCAGCTTCATATTATTACGAGGGTGATAATATCATAGGATAGTGTGAACAAGAAAAGGGCTCTGTCATAAATCTGACAAGTTTAGTGATGGAAAGTAAGCACACAGAGAACTGATCATAAATTCCTAACTGGGCAGGTCCTGCCATGGTGGGCAGTCACATCCCAGACCTATAAAAGGTTATCTTTGCCTTAAGTAAGTCCATTGTTCTTGTGCATCTAGGTTAACACGCCTTTGAAAAGCCAGAAGTCACCCTCTTTTCCAGACCTCTCTGAGGTGAAACCACCCTTGAGGGATCACAGTCTTGTTAACTACCCTCCAATCCCAGAGCTTTCCCTGTCTTCCTCCCACCATCCTATAATCTTCCTTAGGTTCACTCCTTAATTCCAAATGTATAAAAACTGCGAAGCTCACTCTCAGAGCATTTGAGATCTTGTTCGAGTCAATTTGGCTCAAAGAAACTCTTAGGAAAATTCTCTACAGGTTGGACATTTCTTAGGATGACAACAGAAAAGGGAACTAGTCAGAATGTCTATGTGGCATCGTCAACTAGTTTGTAGAATGCTGGAGGCCCTAGTATTACCTAGTTCTCATCTCATGGGAAATGGGAGAGGCTGAAGCGGGCAGGCTTGCCCTGGTCCTGGACTACCTAGTGGCCCCACTAAAACTGGAAGGCTTTCCCGGGTCCCCAGACTCGCCTATGGCCTGGCTGAAGCCAGTGGTCATGTGCAGTCCACACAGGGACACCTCTTGAACACCTGGCTCTGGTGGCTGAGGGGACTGTGTTTCTGGGCCCCACAGGACTGAAACGATGAGAGAGACAGTTCTTGGTAGGCTACCACACCCAGGGCACAGCCAAGTAAAACCTATCCCCGACTCTTCCTATGAAAAACGCCCATTTACTTGTCAGGAAGCCTCAGCCTGAGAGGCAGACTTCAGGTTTACTACATGTCTAGAGGCTACGGAGGAGTTCTCAGGAAATGTAGGTGGGGGAGTGCCATCTTTGCATTCGCCCTTGGCCTCACTACAGCTCACTGATTTCTTCCAGAAACGAGCTTATATACTCATCTGGAGCCCTAGTTTTTCGCAACCATCCCCAAAGGGACATTTCCAAATTGCCAGGTCCGAAGACCAGCAGGAGTCACTGTGGTTCCACAGGACTTTTAAAGTATTTGCCCACTTTAAAAGTTGCTGTCTAAGGGTCTGGCTTCCAATCAGCCTGGCATCCAATCACTAGATGCTGACTGTTATGCCACGCTCTGGAACACTGCCAGGGCTTGGCACCACCTCAGCAACTAGAACCTACCAAGAACGAATCAGGCTACTTAGACAACTACAAAGGTGTCAGGAAGAACAAAGAGCTGGGGCTTGGTTGAACGATAAGGCTCACTGCATTAGCAAGGCCACTCCTTTGTGACTGGGTGAGGTGGCTGTTTTACCTAATAGAAAGGATCCAACACAGAAAGACAAGCAAAATGAGGAAATAGAAGAATGTACCCTAAAGGAAAGAACGTGATAAACCCCCAGAAAAATAACTTTAATGAAATGGAGATAAATAATTTACCTGATAAAGAGTTCAAAGTAATGGTCATAAATATGCTCACCGAACTCAGGAAAAGTATGGATGAACACAGTGAGTCTTCCTGGCACCCCTTAGCTCTCTTCCGTCATTAGTTCCATCCAACCTAAGAGTCTGCAGTTGATCTGCCTTCAGGACAACTGCCTTGAACATTCCCTCCCTGTTGGTTATTTACCTCATTCACCTTGTTAGGTTAGAACTTCAGTTTTTAACTTGGAAGCATCCACATTTATATTCATATCCTGGCACCCCTGTATGTTCTGGTCATGATTTTCAGGGGGACACGAGGTTTTAGGGAAGAGCCTGTTTGCTGGCTTTTTTTCTGCTACCTTTCCCCAGACACGTTTAGGTTTGCCTGGCTTGTTAGGCAGCCCCAAAGATGGCACCAGTTTGATCAATGATGCTTCAGTAATGAAGAGCTTTGTTGGGGTACACCCCAGCATACTCCTGGTTTTTATGCCTTTGTGTGATCATTTCCCCTTGAGTGTGCACTAGACCTAGTGCCTCTAAAAAAATAATGGGATGTCATTCCTGAGACTCTCTCTTTCTCTCTCTCTCTTTCTCTCTCTATCTCTCTCCCTCTCTCTACCTCCCTCCCCCCTCCTTTTCCCCCTCTGGGATTTTTCGCTCTGGGAGTGCCAGCTACCATATTGTGTGCAGCCTGTGGAGAGGCTCAGGTGGCAAGGAAATAATATCTCCAGCCAACAGCCAACAAGAACCTGAAGCTTGTTTTTAAGCACACGAATGAGCATAGAAATAGAACTTCCTCAGTTGAGCATTAAGATAACTGCAGTTTCCAGAAAACCTGTGAGAGACCCTGAGCCAAAAGCATCCAGATTCCTGACACACAGAAGTTATGAGAAAAGATTTTCATTTTAATTTGCTAAGGTTTGGGAATCACAGGTTATGTAGCAATCGATAACTAATACACCTAACAAACAAGTGAATGGAGCTGTAAGAAGTCCTGACAGGCCAAAATAATTGTGGGATACTGAGGGTTCTGCATTCATGGGAAGGGCCAAGAACTACATCATTCTATCGATCTAAATCTAAGGTTCACAGATGTTAAGCAACTTGTGAAACCAAAGCCCACAGACTTCACACATTTATGTTCTTGTGAATCTAGTAGGAAACAAGACCAAGAAGGTCAAATTGTATGAATTTGGAGCGGAAGCAGTTGATTTATTTTGTGATTTTTCCCCCCATTAAGTAACTTGTGTTCCAGACACTGACATGGAAAATTGGTAGCATCTCTATGCAGGGCAGAGGAATGGCAAAGTTGGGATGTTGAAAAGTCAGGGGGATGAGGCATCTAGCAAGGCAGTGAATGGTTGTTTTGTTGTTGCTGTTTTTTAGTTTCATTATTTATATCCTAGAAGTTTTCAAAAATAAACTTTGACATATTATAGAAATACGTGAGCATTTAATTCAGCATGAAAATGAAGTGAAGTGAGGACTTCTTTTCTACCCTACCTTTCATTGACTGCATTTTCTTTTTCCCACATTTCCTTGTCTACTGTTTTATATATGTGTGTGCATGTGTGTGTATAAGTGGTTACTTTTAAATACTTAAACACGTAATTAAATTTAGACTTTCAATAAAGTCTAAATGTAATCGGTCTTGCTATTCTCCAAACATAAAAGGTAAGACACTTAGTTTACATTTACTTCTCTCCACACTCTTCCTTTCAACTCCCATGTTACTACTCTGAAAATTTGGCTCCAGCTTGTTTCTAAACATATAATTTTTTAAACTTATTATTCATTTTGATTTAGCACCATATTTTTAATAATTTATTTGCTCACTGTGACTTTTTGCATCCTTCCTTTAGATTCACTCTTTTTTTTTTTTTTTTTTTTTTGCTGGTGTATATCTAAGTGTAGTTCTTTCAGAAAGAATCTTTGGATAATAAACTTTCTAAGTATTTGTATATCTGAATGTGTGTTTATTTTGTCTTTACAATTGGATGATAATTTGTCTAGACATGGAATTCTGGGTCCAAAATTACTTCCCTTTAGCACATTGACTTCTGGCCTCTAGTGTTGCTAATAATCTCATTCTCATTCCTTGTGCATAACATGCCTTTTCCCTCTGATAGTTTTTAGCAGTCCATCCCTCTGATAGCTTTTAGAATGTTCTCTTTATCTCTGATGCTGTGGAATTTTACATGATATATCTAAAAGTATATCCTCAATTTATTCTGCTATACACTTAGTGGAAATTTTCCATTTGAGGACTCATTTTTTTTTTCCCCCTTCAGTTTTGGATGTTCTTGCTAGTATTGTCCCAGTATTACTTCTTCACATTCCTTTGATTCTCTGCTTCTGACTCTCTATTAAATCTATACTGAACAGTCCGGATGTGTACTCTTTGAAGTTTTCTATATTTTTACTCTCTCTATCTCTATGAGCTGTGTTCTGGTAGATAAATTTTGTCTGACCTTCCAGTTTACTCATTCACTCTTTAGCAGTAAAGAAACTGCTGTGAAGCTCATCTGTTATATTTTTTATTTCAATAACCGTATTTTTTATTTTTACATTTCTAGTTGATTCTAGTTCTTGCAAGTTCTAGTTTCAAACTTTTTCTTGTTTTGTGGCTTTTATTCCCACTTAATTTTATTTCTTTGAGGATTTTGAGAATATCCTCGTTTGGGGATCTCACCAGTTACCCCAGTATTTATAGGTACTGAACAATAAAAGTTTATTTATAAATGGATTAAATTGAAATAAATGTTCCAAGAGCTAGAAACTTCTCAGGAAGGGAGAAACAAGAACACTCTCCTCATTTCTCTCTTTTCTTATTTTCTGTCCTTTGAAAGGATAGCACATGGAGATGAAATAAAGAGGTTTCTAAAATGCATTTGACCCACTTAGAAATAGTTTTAAGAAATTTTATTCCTTCAGAGAAGAAATAAGAAGGGTTTTTTTTTTCTTTTTCTTTTTTCATCTCAGCAAAGCTTGAGAAAAAGCCCAAGAACAAATAAAACAAGGACTGCTTGTTAGGATGAAAAGTAGACAAACTACTATGACGAGGCAGACTAAGACAACAACGTACAAAATCACGATAGCCAGGACTCTTAGCACCCACAAGTTTACAATCTGAAGCTTAAACAGCAACACAAAACCAGCTACAAAAGGTGAGAATAAACTCTGTCTTTAACATTTGAAATCCAAGATTAATAATCAGCTAATGTTGTAATTTGGATTGGGAAGAAATTTAGTCCACCTCCCTCCCCGCCCCGCTTAGTTAATTATTCTTGTTTGAAACCTGAGTTCTGGGAGGGTTAAGTAATTTGAGTTTCTTGGGGCTACATTGCAAAGCCTCAAGTTTGTCTTATTGTTGCTCAATATGAAACAAAACAAAATATGAAACAACAAGTTCTAATTAGGCATAGTGAATATTTAGGCCTGCTAATGTGGAAGCATCCTATCACAGGCCAATTTCACAAAAATAAAATAAATGGTTGCTTTTTGATAATTTCATCATTGCTAATTATATTTCCCATTTCTCCTTATGCCCCCGAAGTGTATTTCACTCTATAAAGTTTGTTTTCTATATAGTTGATTAATTCCTTCTTTCAGAGAAAAGACATTTTGAAATAATCATTGATAAATTAAAATTTTGTCTGACAAATCGGAAATACCGCAGACAAGACGGAAAACCACTGTTTGCTCTGCCAGCAACTTCTTAGATCATGTGCTATTCGAGTAACTTACCTCCTGTATCTAAAAGAGGAATACATTTTGCTAACAATAAATTGGCAGTGTTTAATGACATCCTTAAGTACTTTTTGTTTTTGTTTTCCTATACGTCTTTTGGAAGAATTGTTCTGTCACTACATCGTGGCAGAGAAAATAAATTTATTAGGAAGCCCAGAGTTTGTTTCGCGTTATAACCAGAGCCACTATCAAAATATATTTGTTCACCAGAAAACCTGTCTTACAAGTAGATTTTCATTGTGGTTGAAAGAAACCTTTTTGCCAATGAGTCAGAAGAAACATCTTCTAGATTCTGTTGGAACCAAAAATGCAACGTAAACACACAACGCAAAATACAGATGACGTATTATAGAATTGTACACTTGAAACCTATGTAATTTTATTAACCAATGTCACCCCAATAAATTTAATAAAATTTTAAAAAATTAAATTACTAATGCTATTTTGTCAGAAAAATTTTTGTGCAGTACAAATGATGGATATATGTTAACTATATTTATGTTTTTCATCTACTTAAGGAAACCACTATGCCAAAACAACCACGGGCCTTATGTCGTGTCCAGGGTTAGAATGCATCTTTCAAAAGTTAAATTTGAAGCCTGAGAAAATCATACATACCCATTACCCAAATCTCTCCTTCTAGTTGGTGGAATGAATTGCTTCATTGAAACCTAACAGATCCCCTTGTTATACATTAGCTCTAAATGGTTAGTCAGTTTCAAAATTTTCCAAAAATGATCATAGAACTGACTCAGGCTTTCTAAGTATGTCAGGTTAGGGTCGTTTTGTGGTTTGGCTTACAAACCTGAGGTTATACCAGTCTTGACTACAACCACCAGTTTTGCCCTGGCAGATTTAATCGTTCGATTCGGTTTTTCAAATATGCACCAGGTACTGTACTAGAGGGAAAAGGGAGAGAGATGGTAGGAACAGTCTCTGCCCAAAGTCCACAGTAACTTCTCACAACACCTTGCTTAAAACAGTCTCCTTCTGATTTTGGAAATATGGTGGACCAGGCTAATGCCAGTAAAAAACCAAACATTCTAGTGTAAATTTCCCAATTACCATTTATACAGTATAGTTATATGAAGCTTTTCCTCTCTAAAATATGCAGGTAGAGAGGGGCAACATTATTTTTTAAATAAATAAACAAACAACCTATGGGATCACCATGAGAATCTCAGTAAACAATCATGTATGAGCATAGTGCTAGGCTGTTATTAAGCACATAATAATAATTGGTTGAATACTAGTCCAATACCTTATATTCTATAGGCTATATCAATCAGCTATGGCTGTGTTACAAAATAGCAGTCATGCCTCCTTTTTACCTACCAGTTCAGAGTACATGTCACTTTCATGACAAGCAGTTTGGACGCCTTCCAACCCCCAAGGCTCTGTTCATCAGTCTCCACAGAAATCCTTTCCTTTCCGGATAAGAATGTCTTCTCCAGTACAAAATTCAGGTTTAAAACAATGACCATTTATTTTTGCTCAAGAGTCTACTAATTATTTGAATGGTTCTTCAAGTTGTGTCTGGACTCACTCATACATTTGCAGTCAGCTATGGTACATTTGTAGGCAGCTGTTCTGATTTTTGACTGGGTTTATTCATAGATTTGGGTTTCAGCAGCATGCCGATCTAGGATAGACCTGGCTGGAATGAATTAGCTCTGCTTCATGGAGTCTCTCATTCTTCAGCAAGTTAAACTGGGCTTGTTCACATGGCAGTCGCAGGGTTCCAGGAGATAGACTAGAAGCAGGCAAACCTCTTGAGGCCTAGGCTTGGAACAGGTGCATCATTACTCTCACCCCTTTCTAGTGTCTAGAGCATATCACAAGGCCAACTCATATTCAAGGGAATTGGAAAATAGACTATCTCTTAATGGGAGGAGCTACAAAGTCATATTGCAAAGTGCATGGATACACAGAAGGGAGGAAAATTGGGACCAGTTTTGCAATTAGGTTACTACGTAGGCCCTCAATTACTGTGAGAGAATGCACGAAAGTAAAGGAGTTCATTTATAAGCAGCTGAATAATGATGATGTATTTTGGGCTTCCATTTCATTTAAAGTTTAGGTTTGAAGTTTGAGTTCTTTGATTCTTTGGTGGCATGCAGTAGAAATTGTAGCTAATAATGTATGTATATGTATGTATGTATATATGTATGTACGTATGTATATGGGGAATATGGAATAGCTCACAGAATCTAAGGATGAGCTTCAGCAAGGACAGGAACTGTGGACCACTCAGAATCTAAACAGCAAGAATTAATCCATTTGGGGATTCAAATTTTCTGGATAGAGAGTCCAATTGGCCTCTGGGTTAGGTGCCCGGACCTTTGTCAAGGGAGGGACAGGCACCTTGACTCTAAAGTCTCACCAAGATTGCAAGCAAAGAGGCCGGATAGTTCTCCAAATAAAAGGAATCTACTAACAGATGAGGAGAATCAGAGCAGACAGTTACAACAATGTCCTCTTCAAATTTTAAACTGCTTCATCCTAAAAAGGAAGATCTGATATTGCTTAAGTCTCCACTAGTGTGAGCATGAGGGAACCAACTGTCGTTTCTCTTCTTACCGCCCCTCCCAGTGAGTAAAAGCTGGAAAGTAACCAAAGACAAAGAATGCAGATCATGCAGAAAGGGAAGGTAAAATGGAGGTAGTTTTTCTCTATTTAGTTAATGGAAAATGACCACTCATTTCTTTAATTTAATTCTTTGTCTACCCTGGTCTGATCAAAGCATAGCTTTTGCTCTGCTTCAAAGAACTTGGGAAATGTGGGGCCAAAGAGAAGATACGTCTGTAGGAGTTGTGTAAGTTAGGAATGCTTCTGGCTGCTGGTGACTTTACCCATAGGACATTTATTGTTACTGAGCAGAAAGTCCCAAAGTAGGGGTCCCAGGATAAGCCCAAAATCTCACCAAAGTCCTCAGTGTGGCAACAGTGTCTCCTCATAGCTACAAGATGGCTGCTGCAGCTTCCAGCGTTATATCCTCACAACACAGAATCTCTAGGAGAAAGGAGAGAGGAAAGAGCAAAAACGGTTTTCCTTTGCTCGTCTCCCTCTGCCCAACATTCTTTAGTGTAATCCTTTAATACCCTTACATCTTCTTGACCATCCTTAAGCCAATTGCTGTAGAAGGAATGCGATCACCATAATGAGCTTAGACCAATTTTAGTTCAATCTTTCAGGTTGCGCACATTACCACTTGTATCTGATGTCTATGGTGCCCCATTCACATTGCTTTGACCTTGTCTCTAATTCCAGATGGGGCTGGGGTCAGGGCTGGCTTCATGGGGCATGAGACCTGTGTAGTTGTGTAGGGCTCCTCATTTGGACAGGCTGTATGTTTGGTTTAATGCTCTTCTGTTGCTCTCTTGAAATTCATTTTGCCCTGGGCCCTGCAAATTATCTAGCCAGTCCTGGCTGGGATGGGCAGTTCCACATAGACCTTGACTCAACTCTCCTTGACAGCCTCTTGCTTAATGCATACAACCTTGCTTTCTCTCCTAGGCTTCTCCAAAACTACAGGCACCAGTGGGTGTGTTCAATTAGTTGGCGGACATGGGTAGCTTGGAAAGGTGGGGAGGCTAACACCCCACTCTTTAACCAGTGCAGGACAGAACCAATGGAGAAATGCTCCTGCATCCCATTCTTCAAGGGGCATTCTACAAGTTGGTGGTAGACTCCAACTCCAACTCCACTGCCCACAGCAGTGATCTTGATAATGTACGTTTCGATTAGATTTTCTTCCTTCTCTGTCCCACTCTCCCCAAACCCTCTTTCCTGATCCCTGGCTCACCTTCCAAATAAACACCTGCACACTCATCTTGTGTCAGACTCTGCTTTCAGGAGTATCAAAGCCCAAACATCATCTGAAGAAAATCAGAGTTTCCTATCAAAAGTAAGGGTGTATGGCCATTTGCCTGTTGGTTAAGCAACAGTGTCAGCTATAGTACTTGTAGGATAATAAAGAGAAACTACCCAGATTCTATATCCCTGGCTTGCAAAAGAGAAATCTAACATTCACTGAGTACCTACTGTGTGCCAGATTCTGTGCTATTTTTAGGTTTCTTATTTCAGCCTCACAACAGCCCTATGCAATACTTATCATTATCTCCATTTTATAGAGAGAATACTGAGGATCAGAGAAGTCGAGTGATACCCCCAAGGCCAGTAAGTAGAAGACTTGGAAATCAAACACAATAATCTAAGTGTTCTTCCTACAGTGTCACCCTGCTGAAAGGAACGACATTTGATCAATAGGCCAACTAGCTGGCACTGTGGGAGGCAGGTGTTGCCTCTGAGCTTTATGACCACTTATAAAGTATAAAGCACTTCCTGAAGAACAGCTAGTGGGCAGATATGCCAGCAAAGGGGCAGGCTTTCCTCTCAGCTTTTGGTTCTTCTATAAAAGTGTTCACAGCAGGGTTTTGGGAACAAACGGTTGGGGCCAGAACTTTGCTCATGTGGTTTTTAATTTTTTTATTTTATTTTTTTTTTAAGCAATAACAACCGGGCAACTGTATTTTCCAAGCCTGGCTAGACAGATCATTCTATTTTGCTTTGTCACTTTCAAGGGAGTATCCTTCAAACTCAGTGCTGTGTAGCAGACTACATTTATAGAGTGTTCTGAATAATGAGGTCAGGCAAACATCTGAAGAGACAGATCACAGACTACAGGAACACCACTGTCTTTTTCCAGGGTAAGCTGGGAAAAGAAATTAGACGCTGTGCTAGACAACGTCTATGGCACCAGCTGAACTGGTAAAGTGTGCCAGTGCTTGGCTGGCAGTCAGGGACATGACTAAAGACAGAACTGTAACGTTATTGTTCTTGAAGGATGTATTTTTGGTACATAGCATAAAAGGTGTGACCCTCTTCTGTGGAGCAAGACAAAATGGAAATTTGCTTCGTACCAAGTTGCTGTCACATGATGAAGGATTTGAGTTATTTAAAGTTCATAAATCATGTATATAACTTCAGAGAACTTTCCAGTAGAGACCCTGAGATTTGTTTTTATTTTAATCATATACACGAATGATCTCAATATTCTTAATATAAACTAGAATTTGATATGTCAGTACCTCTTGCTGATTTTTTTATGTCAATTTCCCTGAGTTTTTTTCCCCTGACTGTCATCTAACAAGACATGAAACAGTGGTCTCTAACCTTTGTTGATTGTGTCTCATCAATAATAACCCCTGTGCATTGATCTCAAATATATGTATATTTATGTATTTAGAAATTATATCCCTGTACTGCTGCATTGATAGCTTATGAACAAAATAAAACAGTCCAGAATTAAATTTTAAAGGATAAAATAAAGGTTTGATTATCTTAAAAGTACTTTTGAATTACTTTTTGAATAGTATAAAAACTACAAATTTTATTTAGTAATAGTATAAAAACCATCGCTAATGAGAACAATATGATAAAATATACTTTTTTCTTTTAAAAAAATGATTTGTGACTCTGTGACACTGCAATACAAAATTTAGGACTAGTTCAGTTTGTTACAATACTTGTCTTCTTTTAATCTTTTTAAAATTGAGATATATACTTTATATACCATAAAATTCACCCCTTTAAAGTATACAATTCAGTGTTTCTTAGTATATTCACAAAGTTGTGCGATCATTACCACTATCACTTTTAAGAATGTTTTCATCACCTCCAAAAGAAACCTCATACTTATAAGTAGTCACTCTCTTTTTCCTCTTCCTCTAGCCTCTGGCAACCGCTAGTCTGTTTTCTGTCTTGATGGAGTGGCCTATTCTGGACATTTCACATAATAGAATTGTATAATATGTGGCTTTCTGTGACTGGCTTCTTTCACTTAGCATAATGCTTTCAAGGTTCATCCATGTTGTAGCAGGTATCAGTATTTCATTCCTTTTGACGGCCAAATAATATTCTATTGCAGTGGTCCCCAACATTTTTGACACCAGGGATCGATGTTCCTGTGAGAATCTAATGCCTGATGATTTGAGGTGCAGCTGAGGCGGTGATGCTAGCACTGGGGAGTGGATGCAAATACAGATGAAGCTTCACTCGCTCGCCTGCTGCTCACCTCCTGCTGTGCGGCCTGGTTTCTAACAAGCCACAGACCAGACCATGACCGAGGGATTGGGGAACCCCTGTCTTATTGTATGGACATACCACTTTTCTTTACGTCCTTATCAGTTGATGAACATTTGGGCTGTTTCCACTTTTGGGCTATTATCAATACTACTGCTATAAAGATTTGTGTATAAGCTTTCGTTGTGGATATTTGTTTTCAATTCTCTTGGATAAATACTTAAGAGTGGAATTGCCAGTCTAACTTTGTTTAACCATTTGAGAAAATCCCAGACTGTATCCAAAGTGGCTACACCATTTTAAAATCCAACCAGTGCTGATATGAGGGTTCCAAATTCTCCATACCCTCATCAACATTTATTATTCTCCATCTTTTTATTATGGCCATCTTAGCGTACATGAGCAATATCTCATTTGATTTACATTTCCCTAATCACTATTGTTATTGAGCACCTTTACATGTGTTTATTGGTAATTTGTATAGTTCATTTTTAAATTGAGTTATACAACTTTTTATTGTTTAGTAATAAGATTTTTTTGTATATTCAGGGCATTATACCCTTATTAGATACATGACTTACAAATATTTATTTTTATCCTGTGGGTTATCTTTCCACCTTCTGATAGTGGACTTTGCAGCACAGAAGATTTTATTTGGGGAAGTCAATTTATCTATTATTTTTCTTTGGTTGTTTGTGATTTTGGTGTCATATCTAAAAAAACCATTGCCTAATCCAAGGTCATGAAGCTTTATAACTATGTTTATTTTTAAGAATTTTATAGTTTTAGCTCTTTCATTTAGGTCTTTGATCCATATTGACTTAATTTTTGTATGTGATGTGTGGTAGGGATTCAAGTTCATTCTTTGAATGTGGATAGCCAGTTGTCTCACCACATTTGTTGAAAATACTATTTTTGGTCCTGTTGAATTGTCATGGTATTCTTGTCAAAAATCAACTGACCATAAAAGTGTGAATTTGTTTTGGGACTCTCAATTCTATTTCACTGATTTACATGTCTCAGTACTTAGTTTTTATTGTATGGCACAGCTGAAAAGATAACTTGACAAGATTTTTAAATCAAGTGGGAAAAAATGCATCATTGACTCCTTTTACTAATCATTTTCTGTCATGTCCACCAATTACACCAATGTTTGGCTGAAAATCTGGCTAATGGGTTTCCATCTTTTTGAGTTGTTCTGCAAACCAATAGCAAGGTATTGCATTCCTCCCCGCTACATACACACCCCATTTAACACATAGATACAGAACTCAATAAAACTCTTCATTTAGAAGATTTAAAATATAGGTTAGCAAAATTTTTTTTCATGTTTTCAAAAATGCAACCATGAGAGTTTTTAGAAGGTGTCATTAAACAGTTGTAATTTTAGCAACTAAAACTGTGGGACAATGAAAAAATTTTCAAAGGTTCATTTACAAAATGATCTTCTCATAGCTCAAGTTTGTTAGCTTGTTGTTTAAAGAGGACTTAAGTTTCTTATGTAAAGCATGTACTAGGAAGTGTGAGAAATCTCAGCTCTTCAATTTTGTCTTTATCCACTTGTGTTTACATTATTAGTATCCTCTTCAATCCATAGTTTCTTTGCAGTAAATATTTTTAAGTTATGTTTCCATTTAAAAGACTATGTTAGTTAAAACTACATAATATAACCTATTGGTTTTTTTTCTTTTTATTAATTTCTTTGTCTACCTTTATTATTTCCTTCTTCCTACATTTTTTAAGGATAATTCTGGTATTCTTTTTCAAAACTCCTAAGTTGGGTGTTATTAATTTTTAGGCTTTTTTTTCTCCCTAATGTGTTTAAATTTTTCTCTAAAAGCTACTTCAGTTACATCTACAAGTTTAGGTAATATTTTTATTATCATTGGCTTTGCAGAATGTTCTAAGTTCCATATAATGTCTTTATTGATCCATAAGCTATATGTGATTTTGAAATTCCTAATATATGGGGGGTCATTATTTTGTTTTTATTTATTTTTAAGTAATGCATTGTTGTCATAAAAAGTAATCTGCATACTAATGATTCTTGAACTTTGTTGAGACATATTCTATAGCTAATAACTGGTAGATTTTTGTAAATCTTTGCCCAGAGTTAGTCAGACTGCAAAGTTTGAGAGCACAGCCTCCACATAAGACTACCTTTACTTCTGATACCAACTATAAGGAGTTTCAGCCAACTACAATATTAAGAAAAACAGACTCCAAAATTGCCCTCACTACTGACACCAACTATAACTTCAGGGTGTGCTGAAAACCACCTTGAGGTTTATAATTTGCCTGGAGGACTCGCAGAGCTCATTTAAAGCTCTTACACGCATGGTTACAAGTTATTATGAGGAAAGGATACAGCTTAAAATCAGCCAAAGGAAGATACCTGTAGGCCAAAGTTTGTGTGTGTGTGTTGGCGGGGCGGGGGGCGGGGGGGAGCCTATCAAATGTAAAGCTTACATTGTTCTCTCCTGTGGAGTCAAAGTATACATTACCATCCTGGCATCAATGTGAGACAATGTGCACAGTATTGCCAACCAGAGAGGCTCGCCTGAGCCTCAGTGTTCAGAGTTTTTTAAATTAAATTAAATTTTTTTTAATTTAAAATGTTTGACATGTTGATTTAAAAAGTGTTCCGAGTTTGTATTGGGGCTCCATTAGGTAAACATGATTGAGTTATCAATTGCTTGCCCACATGTTTGAACTCAGTCTCCAGACTGACTTATACTATGTAACCCAAAGTCCTCACTCTACAGTTTCTGTCAAACAGTGAAGTAAAGCTTAGGAGTTAAGTGTTGGAATTTTCTTATTTATGGAAACCTCTCTTTAGCCATATGAATCCAACCCAAGTTTCCCTGGCTCGTGTCTCCTTCTCCCCAGTGGGCGAGGGCAGATCTCTCTTTTGTAGGCCTAATTGATAAGGAAATTGGATCTTTGTCAGGAAAGTGAGTCCCTGTCAAATTCTTTTTTGCTTCCTAGGAAACCAAATATGATACTTTCTCCTTTGGCCCTTTCCTTGAGCCTCAGTATTAATGATTTCTTCCTCTTTTTTGCTTCATAAAGTTTCATTGCTGGGTTATAGCACTTATTAAGTCTGTTTTTCTTCTCTTTGTTTGTTTACTCTTCACTAAACTGTGAGCTCCTATTTCATTCATCTTTGTGTCTCTAAGAGAGCCTAATCCAGAACAATAACTACTATATTGAATGAACTGGAGCTGTGAAATACAGATGACAAGCAGGAACAAGAAAAAGACAAAGCTGGTACAAATTTTATATAGACCCAGTCAATAGTATTTCTATAAAAATTTGGACTCTAACATAACACAGGGAAATTATCTTTAAATGCGCGACACAATTTAAAGAAATATTTTGGAAGAGGCAGAAGACTAAATTCTTGAGGTTCAACTCATAATTTCTGCAATCCATGTGTTTTTAAAATGTGTGTATATGTATGTTTACAGCTAGCAAAATTATGGAGTCATTTAAACTTACTTTCCATTCTAAAAAAGGGGACAATAAGTTCTATAATGTATGTTAAAACATACTTGCCATATATTGTGATCACTTCTAATTATTAAAGGATAATTATTTTTTAGTTGTCTAAGCGTTTAGAAAATACTGATCAAATATGTCTGACTACATATTCAGTTTGAAATATTATTACTAATACATTTGATTCTTAAATTTACACAAAGACAAATGTCATAGGATTTCACTCTCATGCAGTGCTCTCTACAGGGAGGTAGGTGCATATGCTGCAATGTGGATAGGAAAACTCTCAAGGAGAAATTCTGTAATGTAAGTGCCTGACATTAAGCTTTTTGATTGCGGTGTAAGTGTCTGACATTAAGCTTTTGATTGCAGTGTAAGTGTCTGACATTAAGCTTTTGATTGCCAAGGTGTTAATTTCAAAGTCATCCATCTCAAATAAACACATTGCCAGCTTTATGACACAGTTACTAGTAAAACAACTAGATAAGGAAACAGGTCCCCCACACCCATGCATGAATCTCTCCTTTTAGAAAGTCCTAGGTAACCTAGATAACTGACCACTTGAGCAACACCCTCTTCTCCGGTCCCATATGCTAAGTCTCACTCTTAAGCTTTAAATTTTCCAGTAAAAAGTGAGTCCATGATACCCTAGGCACACCACCCTCAAACCCTTACAAAGGCAGAGCCTAGGTCTGCACTTCCTCCCTCCCTCTCTACCCACCTCCTGACTGCGTGGTCCTCGGGCATGCCATGTCTTGTATACCCTCTAGGACCTGTTAGTAACACATCTTGTTCTTCGAAGTTCGCTGGTTCTGCTGAGGTGTGTCCTGCAATCATAAAGAGAACCACAAAGATCGGTCCAGCTACTACACTGGACCAGGTGGTGGTTGGGGATGTGTCCATGGGGCTCGCCAAGAGTAAATGTGTCCTGGGTGAGTGTCTCAGGCATTCCTAGGCCAGAGCATCACTATCAGGCTGAGACTGACACAACAACCTCATTTTAAGTAACTTTGGATGTTTCCAGGTACCAGAAGAAACAAATACAAACGTTTTCCTAGAAAACATGCCCTTAGATCAGGTCTTAGGCAACTCTCACAGAGAACACAACATACTTGAGCGTATAATATTAAAAAAGAAATTAAGGAACGTTCAAGAAAATAAGCTACCATGAATGAGAGACAGCAGAAACAACAAATGATAAAAGCAGCCTCATAAAGACTTCAGATATTAGAATCATTGGATAAAATGTTTAATATGCTGACAGAGATAGAAGAGGTCAAAAGAACAAGAAGATATAAAAATAACCAGGCAGTTATGAAAAAGAATCAAATGGGATTTCTAAAACTGAAAAATATAAAAATTGAAATAAAAAAGCAGGCGGAAGCATCAAAGAGCAGAGTAGCCATAAGTGGTGCTGAAACCAAAACCAGCCAAATGAACACAGGCCATTTCTTCAGGGCTTGCTATAGCAAGGGCATCAGCCATCATCGCTTGAGTGTGGCAGAGACTCAAAGGCAGGCGGGGAATGAATAAGCTGTACAGTGACAAAAAGGGAAGGATTTAGGTATTCTCTGATTAGAGATTATTGGTACAGGGAACCTAGATGTGGCTCAATAAAAGCGGTCGTTTTCTGTGACTGGTTTTGGAAGTATATTTGGCCTTCTTTGGTTGGTCCTCAGTTGGAGGCTAAAACAAAAAATCAGAAAGTTGGCAGTTACCAACCAGGTCTTGACTGTTCGGGGCCAATAGCTGCAGAGGTTGTCGTTTGGCTTCCTGGGCTTCTCATATGGGGGAGTGGGGAGGAGGGACAGGGAAGGGGGCACATGGCAGGCCTGACAAGCTCAGTGACCAGAAGTAACCACGCAGGATGATCTGATTGCAAATTCCTAACTGGGCAAGTCATAGCAGGTAGCCAAGTCTATAGTTGCCTTAGCAAAGGTCAATCTTTACTTTAAGCGAGCCCTGTCCATTTTTCTCATGCATCTAGGATAACATACCTTTGAAATGTCAGAGTAATTTTCTTTTGTAGACCCCTTGAAGGCACAACCACAGGCACCAGAGCACACAAGACCACAGAACCCTCATTATTATCTCATTCCCTGCATGCCACCTCTATGTGATGTAAATGTTAATTACTAACTATCTTGCACCTACCAATGTAAAAGAAGTACATGTTTTTCCGTTTTGTAATTTATTCAGTCCTAGAGATTTTCTCACTTTGCTTTCTCTTGCCTTTTTAATCTACCACCAATAGATTTCATGCACCTTCTTTATGTTTGCATAAAAGGAACTAGAAAACTGCCATTCTCTGGAGCATTTTCTCAATCTGTTGAGATTTTACTTCTGGGAATCTCCTCAAAATTTGGCTCAGAAAACTTCTTGTAAAAATTTTCAATAGGGGGGGCGTTCTTTCCTTGACAGAGTTCAGTTATGATGTATGATGTAGCCATTGTACTTTGTATATTCAGTTTCTTTCTGTGAGAAATGATGAACTAGAAGATAATATGAAAAAAGTTGCAGCCCAGAGAGAAAAAAGGTAATATGTAGAAAAGAAAGGTTGAAATGTGGTAGATAACATAGAAGGACAAATTTAATGTCTTATCAGATTACTAGAATGAAATAAAGGAGAGAATGGGGCACAAGAAGTATTCAAAGAAATAAAGCTGAAACTTTGTCAGGATTCATGAATGATTCAGATTTATAATGTTCAATAAATCCCTAGCAACAGAAATACATGTGGATAAATATAAATAAACATTACCTGTACTAAATATAAATTAATGTGTTATTTTTGGAGTAAAAATAGTAAGAGGTAAATAAAAGGCTGGACAACAATAGTATGTAACCTAGAGACTATTCTGAGTCATACTTTATAAAGAATAAAATATTGATTAAATTTATATTTTAAGTATGTATGTAAAAATTCTAAGGGAAACCACCAAAATAATAGAACTTAAATGTCTATGTTCCAAACTGATAAAGAGCAGAAAAATGGAATGAGAAAAACTTTAAATAATCCAAGAGAAGGAAAACGTGAAAAAAAGCAAAACAAATAGAGAGTCTATACTATGTATAAATAATAATAGGGGAAAAATAAATCCAAATAAATCAGTAATTACAATAAAAATTAATGGCAGGAACTTTTTAGTTAAATGCTTTGGTTTTTTAGACTGTATAAAAAATGAAATCCAAACATGTGCTTTTTTCAAAAGCATAACAAAAAGAGCAGAATAGAAAAAAGTAGAAAGAAATAGAATGGATTAAAAAACAAACAAACAGGCAAATACTAACCAAAGGAAACCTGGGGTAGCTTTGTAAATGGCAGTCAAAACAGGATAAAATTTTAAAATATTGTCATTAAGTCATCATTTCATAATAAAATGTTAATTCACCAGAATGAAGGTTGCCTCAGCCTTCATAATGTCAATAATTTAGCCACTTGGTTAAAATGATTCCATTTTATATTTTCATTATATTTATTTTTACTCTTAGATCTAAGGATCTTTTTGAGTTATCTTTTCAGCTGTGACATACATTAAAGACCAAGTATTGAGACGTGGCGATCAATGAAATAGAATTGAGAGTCAAAAAAAGACCCATACATTTATGTCAGTGGATTTTTGACAAGGATGCCATGACAATTCAACAGAGGCAGGAATAGTATTTTCAGTAAATGTAGGGGAACAGCTGGCTATCCACATTCAAAGAATAAAGTTGAATCCCTACTACATACCATATACATAAATTAACTAAAAATAGATCAAAGATCTAAATGAAAGATCCAAAACTGTAAAACACAGATGTAAAGCTTTACAACCTTGGATTAGGCAATGGTTTTTTAGATATGACACCAAAAGCACAAGCAACCAAAGCAAGGGCTCTGGAATCAGATCTAGCTTTGAAACCTGTGCCACTTATTGGATTTATAATCTTAGTCATATTGCCTTCTCTCTTTAACTCAGTTTTATCATCTGTAAGGTGAAGATAATAACTTCCTTATACTGTATTATAAGAATTAATTAATGTTTTTAAAGCGTTTAGTGTAGTGCCTACACACAGTAGTCACTCAGTTATAATTATCATCATCATTGTTAATATTATAAGAAAAGACTGACAAAGAATAAAGTGTTCTAAGAGTGTGTTCTATACTCTAGGATATAACCCCTCTGGGCTTTCTGATTCTGAAGGAGCAATTTTTAACAACTCTAATTTGTAGTTAACTCATTACAATAGAACATGCTTCTTGTCTGTAGCTACACAAATCCTGTCCTGTCTTTTAGAGATTCAATTGACTTTCTGCTCCATCCCTTGTGGAATAACCAGTTTGCTTTTATTTGCACATTCATTTCAATATTCCTGATCTATAGGCTAGAATGTACTTGCAATATGCAGGGCATATATATTTTGTACAAGTGTTTGTTGTACACTTTAAGTGGGTGAATTGTATGGTATGTGAATTATCTCTCGATAAAGGCATTACAAATCTCTCTCTCTTTTTTTTTTAAGTTGCCTATCACTATTCTGTTGGTTCTAAGTCCAGTCCGGTGTGATTCCATGAAAGAACCCAGATAGGAGCAATTCAGGCCACCCTTCTGGAACTGGAGCCAGGACACAAAAAGCTGGTGGGAGGACTCAATAGATATGAGTTGCAGAGCCACTAGGGGCATCTGGTTGACTACAAAGGCATGGGGCAGAAGGTCACAGAACACTCCACAGAGGAGGAAATAAATACAAGGCCAAGTGGTTCCCAGTCCAGGTCCTCAAACAAAAGAGACTTAGAAAATTTCAAGCAAGTTACTTCAAAGTGCGGAGGCCTGAAGGGTCAGGGCTAAGGTAAAGACCTCTTTTGCTCCAGTGTAAGAGCAAGTACCACCACCAAGAAAATGTTTCTTTCAAAAACACTTGCCTTTAGTGTTAGTTGAGCTCAAATAGCATCATTCCTCCCCCGTGGAATTTCTGTGAATGTATGCTAATTAAATTGAAAAGCTGAGTACAGCAAAATTTTAGAAAGATTTTTAAAGTCTGTGCTATAAAATCCTCATCTTTTCTAATTCTTTGAGTTGTTAACCTCTATACAGCTTTTTAGCTATATGCTCTAGGGTCTTTCACATCTGCAAATCCTCTTCCTAGATCTTTAACACAATAAATAGATCAGATTTCCCTAGAAGATATTCTTCCTTGCTAGTGTTATTTTCTTTTCCAGGAAATCTTTTACATCTGTGTTGCAAAATAGCAGTCATACCTCCTTTTTACCTACCGGTTGAGAGTAAATGTTACTTTCATGACAAGCAGTTTGGACGCCTTCCAACCCCCAAGGCTCTGTTCATCAGTCTCTACAGAAATCCTTTCCTTTCCGGATAAGAGTGTCTTCTCTGGTACAAAATGGATTTTGCACTCTTTTGCCCTAACTGCCTTCTCCCACTACTCTCTAGAGGTCTAATTCTTCTAGCAAGGAGGTTGAATAACCATTTCTGACCTGCTACACACATCCTTTCCCACACCCGTGCTGGATTAATATTTCTCCTATCTCCCTGCTTCCGTATCTTTGATGGTATTCTTGCCTGTACCTGGATTTCTTCTCAGTCACTTCCCTTCCCCTCATGTTACCTCAAAGAAAGAGGGGTACCAATTTAATCACAAGGCCGAGTTAAAGTACTACCTCTTTGAAAGCGTGATTATAGCCATTTGTTTGCCTTTCTGAAGCTGCTAAGAAAAGAATCACAAGTTAGTCCACATGCTCTCAGCTGGCAGATAGACGTTGAAAGGGACTCAGCTTTGTATCCAGCCACCAGATGAACTTGGTGGCAAGCTATTAAAAAAAAAAAAAAAGGCAGAGATTATACATGGAAGGGTGTAGGGAAAGAGAGGAAGAAAAAAAAAATACCACCTTTTGCAAGAAATGTGTTTTCAAAAATTCCTCCCAGTAGAACTGTCAAGGCCACATATTGACTTTCACGAGCTCTATGCATTTTGCCTTAACGAGCCTTCTTCCACCAAAATGGATTCTCACGAGCCCTAACATTTTCTTTTTTTCTAGTATGGGGGAAAAAGTGAAACATCTCTTCAATCCTACATTCATTTGTTTTTCTTCTGATTTTAAAAGAAATTAAAACATTTTGGTGAACCTCTAAAAGTATCGTCAGGGCCTAGGAATTGTGCCTAATGGGTAGTCGGCCCTGAGACTCTATCTTATAATGTAGCATATCTTAAAAGATAGTTTAGTATAATGGTTAAGAGTGGCAGTCCTGGAGCCAGGGTACCTGGGTTTGAATTCTGGCTCTGTCCTTCTCTAGCTGTATGACCTCAGGGGAGTTGTTTAATGTCAGTTTCCTCTTCTGAAAAATAGAGATAATACTATCACATAGTTATTAGGTTGTAGCTAAGATTAAATGGGCTAATATGTGTTAAGACCAGTGACTGGTACATACCACTATGTGCTTTAGCTATTGTCTATAATAGGTGCTTAATATATTAAATGAATATGAATATTCTTCTTATGCCAAAATGTTATTTTCAGCAACGCCAAACCACCTTAAAAAAAGTATGTTAAATCTGGACATAATTTCTATTTTTGAGAAAGAGGAAATGAAAACAAAACTTTCTAGGAGATGAGGCAAAATGTTAATAATACATGAATGTATCTTTTTCTAATTTTATCAAAATCACTAAACCCTTTTCAGCTGGAAGCATGTCAGAGGCCATCCAGCCCAGCCTTCTACCCAATGAAAAGACTCCTTTCTATGACACGGCTCTTTGAACACTTTCAGGAACATGGAGTTGAATCTTTCATCAAGCATCTTATTGTATCATTCAATCAGATCAAGTCTCAGAATATCTTCCATATACACTGGCTAAAATATTACCTCCCTGCAACTTCTATCCATTGATCCTGCTTCTGCCTCTTTGAAGCTACTTAGAACCAGGTCGTTCTCTTTCAGAAAAGCTCGAAAGTATTCTTAGACGGAGTTCAAGTATTCCTTTGTCTTCTGTATTCCAAGGTAGATTCCATTGTTCTCATCCATGCTCTCAGAACCATTACTTACAAATTCTGACAACCTGATCTTTCTCCACTGAGCACAATCTAATGCCACCCTTAACATTTGGCTCCCCAAGGTGAACATGGCACCCCAGCTCTGCTCTGACCAGGCAGGGAGGGAACCCTGAGGCCATCACCTTCTTCATTCTGGTTGCCTTTCTATATTATTAGAAATATAAATTAAAATTTCTTGAAGTATTTTGGTAGTTGCATTTTACCGTTGGTTTATATTAAATTAGAGATTAAACTCTCTAGGTTCTTTTTATATTAAAAATTATCAAGCCAGGTTTTCTTCATCCTTTATAATCCATTTTATAAACCTGATTGGATGACTTTACCTTATTACGAATATTGCTCAGAATCAGCCTATTAAATCTTGATTTTCTTTTAGTAACACATTAGTTTTCACATCCAGCTTTTTACTATGTAAAAACTGATAAGCATACTTTTTCTGATTTCACGTAAGTTACTTATATAGATCTTGCGTAAGGCAAGATCAGACCACTCATTTAAGGGACTGCCTCTGACTTGACATATTTTTTGTAACACTTTTATAGTTACCCAACCAATTTCGAATATCCTAATTACCATTATTTAACTGAAATGTGTTCATCTTAGCTACAATGTGATCAGGAAAGACTTTGTAACAGGCCTATTCAAATCAACATTTAGTTTGTCTAGACCAGTAATTCACAAATCAGGGTGCCCTTCAGAATCACCTTCCTTAAGATTCTAAATTCTAAAGTCCTACCCCAGAGACTGAATTAATAGGTTCTGTGTGAGTTCTGAGAATTGGCTATTTTTTCATTTTTAAAATTAATTAATTAATTTTTTTGCGGTGACATTGGTTAACGAAATCCAGTAAGTTTCAGTGAGCATTTTAACAGTAAAGCATATACATATATTTACACTGTGTCCACCTCCCAGTTAGATTTCTTTCTGTCACCATATATTTGACCCCTTTTACCCATCTACCTCCCCCTTCCCCCCACCCTCTGGTAACCACTAGTCTATTGTCCATGTCCATGAGTCTCTGTATGTTTGTCCTATTTGTTTGTTGCTTTTAGGTTTACATCGCACATATAAGTGATATCCTGTGATTTTCAACTTTCTCTGTCTGGCTTATTTCACTTAGCGTGATTATCTTGAAGTCCATCCATGTTGTTGCAAATGGCTGTATTGAGTAATATTCCATTGTATAGATGTACCACAGCTTCTTTATCCAATCATCTATCATAGGACACTTCAGTTGCTTCCATGTCCTGGCCACTGTGAACAATGCTGCTATGAACATCGGTGTGCAAATATCTTTTGGGATATGGTTTTTCAAGTCTTTGGGGTAAATATCCAATAGAGGGATTACTGAATCATATGGTAGATCAGAATCGGTCATTTTAAAAATGACCAAGTCATTCTGCTATAGCTAGTACCTGGGAACCAAGTGGTCTTGCTAATCAAAGTACCGTCTATAGATTGGCAACAGCAGAAGTACCTGGGAGCTGTTTGGAAAGGCAGAAACTCCTCTCCTACCTCAGACCTACTGAATCCAGAATCTACACTTGAACAAGATCACCAGGGGACCTGTAGGCGTATTAAAGTTTGAGGAGCACTATCTTAGCCATTCCCACAAATTATCTCTAATTACTCAAGAAGAGGAAGGAGAAGAAAAGAGAGAGAGGAATGGGGAAAAAGAAGAGGAAAAGCTCTGCCTCCTGCATTTATTTGAAATTTGGACTTGGGAAAATTATTTCACCTCCCATTACCTCAATTCCTTTGTCTATCAAATGGGCATGGTAATCATGCCTACCTCACAAAGGTGTTACAAGGATTAAATGAGTCAATGCATGTGAAACACTGAGAACAATCTTTGCCTGGAGTAAACTCTCAGCGTATCTGTTCTGGGTCGAATTGTGTCCCTCCAAAAGATATACTAAAGTTCTAATCCTCGGTACCTGTGAATGTGATCTTATTTGGAAATAGAGTCTTTGCAGATATGATCAAGTTACAATGAGGTCTTTAGGCCAGGCCCTAATCCAATATAAATGATGTCCTTTTAAGGACAGGAAAATGCTAAGTGAGGATACAAGGAGAAAGCCATGTGATGAGAGAGGCAGAGATTGAAGTTATATAGCTGCAAGCCAAGGACCACCAAGGATTGACAGGTACCATCAGAACCTAGGAAGAGACAAGGGAGGATCCCCTACAGAAGAAACATGGTCCTCCTGACACCTCGATTTCAGACTTGCAGCTTCCAGAACTGTGAAAAGAAATTTCTGTTATTTTAAGCCACCTAGGTTGTGGGATTTTGTTACAGCAGCCTTAGGAAATTAATACAGTACAAGCATACCTCAGAGATGTTGCGGGTTTAGTTCCAGACCACTGTAATAAAGTGAGTATTGCAATAAAGTGAGTCATAATCTTTCTGCTAGTGGAGGGTCTTGCTTTGTAATTTGTAAAAAATGCAACATCTGTGAAATGCAATAGAGCGAAGTGCAATGAAGCAAGATCTGCCAGTGTCTTAGGTGTAATTATTATGATTGTTACTATTATTACTATGATGTGTCAGCACTGGGCTGAGCCCTGGGGAGACTGTGGTGAATAAGACCCACTCTCTGCCCAGATTATAGCCTGGAGCTAGCTGTGCCCAGAGGGTAGGGATAAATGGTATTATTTCCCTCAGATGGGCCATTCAGAGGAAGACCACATGAGAGAGCAGGTGGGAAGGCACTAAGCAGTCTTGAGGGTCCAAAAAGACTTCCCAGGGGGGATGTGATCTCTGCTGAGGAACTGGTAAGGTCAGGTGGGTAAGAAGGTTCATATACTGTTCCAGGCAGAGGGACAGTATTTAAAGCCCCCTGAGATAAAAGAGAAAACCAGTAACATCTCTGAAATCACATCTGCCATTTCTTTCAGCCTGTGGTTTGTAGGTTGTCTGGAGATGAGAGAATGAGTTCCTTTAAATAGCCAAGTGTCCTCACTTTTCCTGACCACCTGGAGCATCATGTCCCTTCTTTATAGTGAGCACTCTTCACACTTCATTCGAAGACTCTTGTTGGAAAGAAGACAGCAAAATGGCACTTGAGTGATTCTGTCACTGCCCACCCTCTTTAGCCCTTCCTTGTTCTCTCTCTTGTTCCAGCATTGTGCTGACATGATCCTTCTGTCCACTTTAGTATTTCCACACAATCTGGGTTATAGCGTACCTGATATTTTTCAGATGAGGGTATGTCAATTCTTGGATTTGTCCTTAATTAAGCAGCACATCTCACCTCTTCTACCTTTCTGTAATGCATGTTCTTTCAAATATATTTCTTCATCAGAAAGCTACAAGGATACAAGGAGAAAGCCATGTGATGAGAGAGGCAGAGATTGAAGTTATATAGCTGCAAGCCAAGGACCACCTGTGGCCATTTTTTTTTTCTTTAGGACTATGAAGAAAATTGTTTTTATTCTTATTGAACTTATTTGCAGTTTTTAATATTTTCATTTTTAGAACCTTCTATCCCCATTAAACATATAAATCTCTTTAGAGACTTCTAGTCATGGATTCATATATGTCTTCTGTATTAATTTTTAAAGTTTGTTTTTCTAAAGTTGGAGATATATTTGTTCATCCATTAATTAATATTTATCGAACATCTACTAAGTAACAGGCATATAGGCCACTGAACAAAACAAGGATACATGTCCTTGTAGAGTTTGCTGTCCAGTGAAGATTTGTGTCTGATTAAGTTATACATTCTGTTTGGTTTTTGTTTTGTTTTTGTTTTTAATATTATGAACCCTAAGATGACACAGAGTCACTGTTAGAATCCTGACAGCAGAGAAATATAATAATTAAGTGTTATTATGGAGAAAATTCTGACAAAGGGACTATTTACAAAGTTGTGAGCAAAGTTAAGAGAAGCCGAGAGCTAGCAACAACAGGATGCTGTTACCACTCCTGTGTCTAGAGATCAAGGAGAGAGCTGTAGCTGAAGGTCAGGGTCAGCCAGCAGGAATGATGGCAGCCAGTACCAACTCACAGCGGGGCAGGGAGGGAGCAAAAGCAATAAGTACCTGTGATGGTTAATTTTATGTGTCAACTTGGCTAGCCATGGCACCCAGTTTTTAGTCAAACAGTAGTCTTGATGTTGCTATGAAGGTACTAACATTTAATCAGGAGTCTTTAAATAAAGCAGATTACTCCCATAATGTGGGTGGGCCTTATCCAATCAGTTGAAGGCATTAATAATAGGAAAAAAAGACTGTGATCTCCTAAGGAGAAAGGTATTCTGCCTCCAGACTGCCTTCGGACTCAAGGTTGCAACAACTCTTCCCTGGTCTCCAGCCTGCTGGCCTATTCTGCAAATTTTGGACTTGCCAGCCCCCAGAATTGCATGAGGCTATTCCTTAAAATCTTTCTCTTGCGTGCGTGTGTGTGTGTGTGTGTGTGTGTGGTGCAAATATATATACACACATACATATATGTACATATGTAGACCTGCATACATATAATTACATACATACATACATTTATGTATATATAACTACATATACACACATATCCTATTGCTCTGTCTCTCTGAAGAACCCTGAATAACACAACTCCTAACTGTTCCTCCTATGCTTTGGCTTCCTGCCAGTGCCTGCCAAATGCAAGCAAGCTGGGGAAAGGGGAGCCCATGGATACTGTCTGCAGAGATCAGCTTCCTGGGGCACGAGTAAGGAGGAGAGGGAGGATCTGGAGGGGCAAATCAAGACTATCCAACAGCGACAGTTACTTTCCCGCAGAGAGGCATTTTAAAATACAAATCTGGCCGTGCTACTAATGGCTTAAGGCCTTTCACTGGCTCCCCATCACTGTTGGAGCAAAGATGAGGCTCTTGGTCCACACGGCTGGCTGCATCTTTTGTAACCTAAGTCCTCCTTTTCACATCAGCCTCGCCTCCTGTCTCTCCCCACCATCCACTTAATGTTTCCGTGGTAATTCCCTGAAGCACTTGTGATTCCCTACACCAAGCAAGTTTGTTCATGCTGCTGTGCCTCTCTATACACACCTCTCCATCTGCCTGGGCTGCCCTTTGTCCCCCATCCACTTGCAAAGTCTCGCTTATCCTGCCAAATCCAGCTCACATGTCACATGCCTTATGAAGTCTGTGAAGTCTCTTCTATTTGCTCAGGCCCCGAGTTCCCCCAGCATTCTTCATTGTTACCTCTGTGTGACACAGAATTCACCAATTACATAGAATTAAGTTATTTATTATAGAGGTCTGTCTTCTCTACTGCACTGTCAGCTCCATGAGGACAGTGATGGGTGTGATCTCTCTCCATATCTCAGCATCCAGCTCAAAGCCTGAACCCACAAGAAGTGGTGAGCACAAGCGATCCATGAAAGAAGTTCTCAGGCTTCTCATTGAGATGTAGATGGACACTCTTTTTAGGACAGTTTCAAATGGCAACTCTAGTTTTTTAAAACCCATACATTCTGAATGTATCTGCATTTCTACACATCAAACATATTCAGACAGGCTAGGAAATGTACTGGAGATTTATTTATTGGCAAGTATGTGATGTCAACCTCACTCATACCAACTACCCACAGTGTGTAATGAAACACACTGAGCGACATTCTTCAGTGGCTTCTGGCAGAGTGAAATGCATAAAAAGCAATTTAACAGTTGGACAAGGCTCTCTTGGTTCATCTCGTCCTGAGGTCTCAGCACCAAGTCAAGCTGTTCTAAAGCCCTTTTCAAAATTGTTTTGTCAGTTGTATACTAGAGATTCATTTCACGAAGTTCTGTTAATGGAAGGATTGCACTTGACACACAGATTTCTGTGTGTGTTGAGGGAGCGTGAGGGGAAACCATAAACGTGTTTATTTAGTCCAATTTTTTTAGTACAATCCTTATTCATGTTCCCTTGAAATAAACTATAATGTCCAATTTCAAATCGGTTTCTCTCTAAGCATAATATGGAATTCTGCACTGCCAGGAAATACTGAAAGGCTGTATTTCAAGCTGAAGTTCATTGCAGATGCCTTTCCGTTCACCACGAATGAGCCTCTTTTTGATTGCTTAGGAAGGCAGGGATCAAGAACAGAATGGCTAATATAGTCGTCCCCCCTTGTCCCCAGAGGATATGTTCCAAGACCCCCAGTAGATGCCTGAAACCTCAGGTAGTATTGCATCCTATACATACTGTTTTTACCTACATATTCATATCTATGACAAACTTTCATTTATAAATTAGACACAACAAGAGATTAACAACAATAACTAATAATAAGATAGAACAGTATAAAAATATATTGTAATAAAAATTATGTGAATGTAGTCTCTTTCAAAATGTTTTATTGTACTGTATTCACCCTTCTTGTGGTGATGTGAGATGATACAGTCAATGCTTGTGTGATGAGATGAAGTGAGGTGAAAGAGACATTATTAGGTAAAATAAAGGTTACTTAAACACAAACATTGCCATACAGCAATAGTGAATCCAAAAGCCGAGACAGCTACTAGGTGACTAATAGGCAGAGAGTGTATACAGACAGCATAGATAAATTAGACAAAAGGATGATTCATGTCCTGGGCAAGACGGAGCAGGACTGCTTGAGATCTCATCACACTACTCAGAAGAACACACAATTTAAAACTTATGAATTGTTTATTTCTGAAATTTTTCATTTAATATTTTTGGACTGCAGTTGACCGTGGGTAGCTGAAACTGCAGAAAGCAAAACTGCAGATAAGGGGGACTGCTGTATAATCGCATAATGAAGGAGAATAACTCAATTAAACACAGTCCTGCGAGCTTAGTAAACTTTGTGCCATTTCACATAACTAAATTTAATGCCTAAAAAATACTACTCTACAAACATTTAATTGGTGATGTACATCTGCAAGGCACAGAGCTGGTTGATGAGAGGAAGGAAGCTTAGTGAGATGTGTTTCTGATTTCAAGGAGCCCACAGGGGCATCTAGCGCCTCACAGTCAACTGTAACTTAAACCAGAGAGATGCTGGGATAAGCTCAGAAACCTTTGCAGAGAAAGTGGCATTTGAGCCTTGAAAATGGTAAGGTTTCAACAGGCAGAGATGGGGAGAATGTCATTCTTGAAAACAAGAACAATGTGAGCCAAGGCATAGAGTGGATCACATCCGGGGTCTTCTCCGTGAATGGTGACCAAGTCTACAGCATTAGATGCATTGGGACAGGTGATTAGGGGAATATGGCTCAAAATATGGCTTGGGAGTCATATCATAAGGGCCTAGAAAGCCTCCATAAAGAATTGTAGTCAGGGGACAGTAGGGAGGCATGAAAAGTTTTGGGCAAGGACATTGGCACGATCTGATTTGTGCTTGAGGTCAGTGACCCTGGGAGCAGGCAGTGATGAATGATTTTAAAGAAGGAAAGATTGAAGAGCTCTCTCTATGCTTCTAACTTTTCTTCTAATACCTAACTGCTTAGACTTTATAGCATGATACACATTAGCAGGTACACATCATGCATCCATGCCCATCTTCTTCTATCAGAAAACATGCTTCCTGTTTCAGTAAAATTATTTCTTCCCCCTCTAATTAGGAAGATAATCTCTATAATTATAATATGTGTAGCATCTTGCATGCAACCAACTTGAGATTTTTGCCCCTTCTAGTAAAGGCTAAGAGTGTACTGTAAAATATTTACCTATTTGGCTTAAAATTGAAATATGAGCTTTCATTTTAAAATATGTGAACTTTTAGATCTAACAATTTCATAGATGGAAATTTGCCTTAAGGAAATAATCAGGCTAGCCACAAAGATTTATCTGTAAGGAGTTAATCTCTATATTGTATATAATAATAAAAAATTGGAAGCAACCGAAGTATCCAAGAGGAGATTGGGTAAATAAGTTATGCAGCCAATTAAATATTTTTGAAGAATATCTAATAATATGGGTAAATGTTATAACGTAGTGTTGAGTTTAAGAAGCATATTATAAAACAGTATGATTTCATTTAAAAAAAATAAGGAATTCACAAAAAAAGATTGAAAGGTTATTGACCAAAATTGTAACAGTAGATATCTTTGGTTGATGAGTGACTATTATGGATGACTTTTATGTTATTCTTTATGTTATTCTTTGGCCTTTCAAATATTTTCTGAATTTCCTACAATGAATATGTATAATTTTTTCTTATCAGGAAAAAAATGCTATTTAAAAATTGCTTTTATGCTAGAGGGTGGAGTACAGATCAGAACCATTTGTAGTTACTTTGCATCTCTTGGAAGAGTCTGGGCTTCAGAATCTCTATATGAATGGGAGGATTATTTCAGATAACTTCTAAGATCCTTTACAACTCTAAAATGTCTTACCATGTTATCTGAGCTTTTCCTGTTCCCACTGCACCAGGTAAATACCTTGTCATAGCACCCATCATAAGGTAACTAATTCTCAGTTATGTGTCTGCCTTTCCCCAAAGGACTGCAGTGCCTTAGAGGAAGGAACAATCTTTTATCTCCTATGTTTGTCAGGAGCATTCTGGTTTCAGTTGACAAATATATTCCTCAAACTTACTTAAGGAAAAAAAAGAAAAGAAATTATAATTAGTTATAGCACTAAAAAGTCCAGGGGTAGATCTATTTCAGGTATAGCTGGATCCAATATTCAAATGACGGTACCCAGAATCTGTCTCTCTCAGTTGTTTCTATTGGCCTCCTTGTGAGGCCACTGACAGCCCCTCACATGATCACAGCTTCGTCCTCTCGATAGTTCCGCAGGAGTCCCAGACTGCTGCTGTTCTTTAGTCCCATGCACAACACTGTGGCCAGGAGCTTAGAATATACCGAGTACCCCTCCTGTCATTGTGCTTACTGGTGGTGGTCAGGTGGGGGGAGGGACAGGGTGCAAGGGTAGACTCACCTGAAGGAATCAAATGAACCAAAAGTAGGGAGTGAGTGGTTTCCAAAGGGAAATCAAGATGTTATCACCAGGACAGGGGAAAATGGATTCTGGGCAAGGAAAAAAGACAGCTGTACCTCTAACATTTTACATTGTACCTTACCGTCAAGTGAGTAAGGCCTCAGTAAAGCTTGTAGAATGAAGGATTGATGTAATCTGTCACTTATTTTTCCCCATAGAGAAAAATCTCACCCAATTCTAATCACCCAGGCACCCTCTTGACTCATGTTTTCTCTGACTGTAAATTCTGGCTTCCGCAGTTTTTCTAATAATTGGCTTAAACTTAGCTACTAATAGAAATTTGAAACTGTTTTTATGAAGTCATTTTCCTCTTCAGCCTTTATTACACATTCATTTTCTTAGGGTCAAGTGAAAATTTCTATTAGATTAATATAAAATGAGCATCACTATTGTAACTCCAGGCACTACCATTAACTGATTTATACTTTGTCTTTGAAAGACTATTAGAACACTTCTTTCAACAGCATGTGGGAAGTAGTCCAACTCAAATATGGACTACTTTACTTAATCATTTGCCAGAAAAGGAAAGAAAAAACAAAGAGCAGTAGGAAATTCTGTTATTCACTCTCTGATTTAATACAGGTGAGATGCAGGGTTTTTCAGTTTCCTAGTGATTAGACTTCCATATTATTATTATTTTTAAGTTTAATACAAACATGTGTTTAAAAAAAATTCATACAAGCACAAAAGAACATGCAATGAAAAACAAGCCTTCCTTCAATCCCTGATTTCCTTTCACAGAGGCAGCTGCTAATACTTAATATACCTTTCCAGAGATATGCAATACAAATACAAGCTTATCTATATGTACTTACCTCGACAGTTCTCCTCTCCCTTTTTGCAAACAGTAAGATTGATGTTCTTGTTATGCTTCTTGTTGTTTTTTTTTTCACTTAATATGTCTCAGAGGGAGTGCCATGTTAGAACAGATAGCTCTATCTTGTTCTTTTTAATAACTGCTTAGTATTCTAATATAAGGATATACCGTCATTTTTTTAACCACTCCTTTACAGATGGTCACTTAAATTGTTAGTTTTTTTGCTACCTCACCAATAAGGAATTTCTGCTTCAGCTAATACAGTTGTTGCCTTTATTTAAAAGGTATCACGGGGGAATATCCTAAAGAGTAAATAAAAATAAAAATAACAAAGAAATCTAAAACGATGGCATTGGCAAGATACTACTTTGTAGTGCCAAGTAAAGTTCTAAATGCCTTAGTTGTCTCGGTAAATGGTACCTTTGTCCTTGCACTCTATTCCTACCTATTCTTGTTGGATAACAAGGAGAGGGGTATTATAGTCTTAGGTCATTACAAACCTCAAGTTTTGGAACCCTGCTACTCCCCAGACCAGACCCTGACACTCTAGATCCAACCAGATTGAACTGACCTGTTCTGCTGGGCACCCAGCTGACCTCTGACATGCCAATTGTGATTCGTGTATGAAATAATGGGCCCAGTGGGGCAGACCTGGGCAGAACTTCCGGAACAGTGCCCATGGGAAGGTCATCAAAATTGGACTACTTCTAGAGTTGCGAACTGGGCTCTGAACTCTTGACACACTACTCTTCCTTGAGAGTGGAAACTTGGGAGCTGCCACCTCAATCAAAAAAAAGATTTTGGAGGCTTACACCTCTTCTTGGATGTCTGAAGTTCTTTCTCCTGAAGGCTTACTCAGCCCTCTGCTAAGTGGTTTATCTACTTCACGGTGGAGTCACATCATGTGCACATTTACCTTGCAAGAATTCTATTATGTGTCCTTAGCAAAAAGAGAAAGGGAATTTAAATAACGCAGGGAGCATACTCATCTGGTATGGCCCTGCTAGCCTACCAGATGAGTATGCTCCCAGAAGTGCCAGAAGGCACAGTTGTGTCTGAAACCAGAAACATAAGTTTACCGAAAACTTTAAAAGACTTTGTGAGCCACTGTAAGGGTTTGATCCAAAAAGCGAGACCTTATTCCCCATGGCTGGTGTAAGAGTGCTGATAGAAGAAAGTGAGGGATTCATTGAGGGTAATTAATGAAGAGTTAGAGAATCTGGTGGAATTCTCTTCAGCACTGATCACACTAAATCATGTACTGGAACTACACTTGGTTTTGTATTTGAAGGATTTTCAAGGTTACCGTTGACCAGATATGAACTGCATCCTTAATGCAGTTGAACTTAAACTATGTTAGATATGGCCCCACCGTATCTCATCTGACTTCTCTGAGGCTCACAGAGATAAAGTAGCATGCCAGGATTCACAAGCCAAAATATAAGTGGCAGGGCCTGAATTCAAACTCATGCTGCCAGCTAGGCCTAAATGTGTGGCCTCTGCTCTTTATTGCATCCTCATTTATAAATCTATTGCCTATGTAACTGGGAGAATGAGAATGGCTCTGGGTTGACAAACCAACAGGGGTTACCCAGGACTAAAGGGTTTCCCTGGACTTTCACTTTTAAAATTAGTAGCCAGTCACTCTATTCAGGATTTGAAAGGCCCTCAGTCATATGATGTATCCATTCTATTTCATTGATCTTTCTATTTGGAATGCTTTCTCTGATATTCTGTTTTGAGTCATAGGCTCAAGAATAATTCCTTGAAGTTTCAAATGGGGCCTTTGGATAAGGCTAGTCTATTAGACCTAAGAGAAGTATATTGACAATGGACTTTAAATTCTCTATTTGAATCTTTAGTGAAGTCTCGAGCTCTATTAAAATCAATACTTTAGTAATGCAAGTAATCACTGGCTGATTTATGTGCTTTATAAATCTGTTTTCATGATTTGCTAGAGGTCATGTGTTATAACAGGGTGAACAAAGCCAGAGATAGAAAGTCATGTTGCAATACCTTTTCCCATGAGAGAGGAAACCAAAGCAAACAAGAAATATATGATAGATAGGAAGTTCTCTAACAAAGCTGTACGAATAGCCAATAAACTTATGAAAAGATGTTCAATATCATCAGCCATCAGGGAAATGCAAAGCAAAACCACAATGTGATACCACTTCATACCCACTAGGATGGCTGTAATAAAAATTTACAATAATAATAAGTGTTGACAAAGATGTTGAGGATTGGAACCTTCATACATTGCTGGTCAGAATGTAAAACAAGGCAGTCACTTCAGAAAACAGTTTAGCAGTTTCTTAAATTGTTAAACATAGAGTTAGCAAATGACCCAGAAGTTCCACAGCTAGTACATACCCAAGAGAAATGGAAACATATGTCTATAGAAAAACTCGCACATGAATGTTTATAGCAGCACTATTCACGATAGCCAAAAAGTAGAAAAAAAACAAATGTCCATCAAAAATGGATAAAGAAAATGTGGTATTTCCATTCAACGGAATATTATCGGCTACAAAAAGAAATAAAGTACTGATGCATGCTACAGTATGGATGAACCTTAAATATTGTGCTAAGTGAAAGAAGCCAGACACAAAAGGCCACACATGTTATATGATTCATTCATATTAAATATCCAGAATAGGCAAATCTGTACAGACAGAAAGTAGATTAGTGGTCACCAGGGGCTGAAGGATGGGAGAATTGTGGAGTAATGGCCAAGGAGTGTGGGGTTTCTTTGGGGAGTAATGAAAATATTCTAACTTTGATTTTGATGATAGATGTACAAAACAGTTCTGTGGATACACTAAAACCCAACAAACTGTACACTTTGAATGGGTGAATTTTATGGTATGTGAATTATATTTCAATAAAGCTTTTAAAAAAGAAAAGAAAGAAGAGATCGCTCTATGCCTTGCTTTTTTTCTCACAGCACAGCCAAGACCATGTTGCAAACAACTTGACTCAATGAAGTTACATGAGTTCATCAGTTCCCCCTTTCTGTCAGCTAGGGGAGTTCTAGCGATTCGAAGTCCCTTTTACTGTGGAGTAAAAGTAAATGATCTGATCACCTATCGTCCTATCACGGAGGCTAAAAAGGGCTTGTGTCTACTGAGCTTTTACCATTTTCCAGAGTTTTGGTTGGCTCTATAGGACTCTACTTAAAGAACTATCCCATTCAGTAAGAAAGAGAGTTTATTTATGATTTTAAAATAATGTTTAGTCTTTTTCCTATGCTCAGAAAGCTAGCAAGGAGAGAAGTCTGGTCAATAAAATGCTCTGGTGCCTGCTTGTTTATAGAAGTCAAGCTCCTTCCTTTGGACTCAACTGGTATAAAATTTCTGATTATTCAGTCTGGACAGGACTCAAGATATAACTGCAAAGACACTATCTCCAATAAAAGGTTTGCTAAGCAACTTGACATTATGAATACATTTTCATGGACTCATTAAACTTACTTAAGAGAATGAGTTATTTTTAAAGTTCACCAGATGAACATGTATGAACAAAGCTAATAAGTACAACTTCCCCTTCCCTAGCAAGGTCTCTGTCTGGAAACATAGTTCAGGAGCTGGGAGTTAGTTCTTATTGTTAGAAACATATGAAAAAAAAAATATATATATAAAATAATTTCTTTTAAAGCATTAATATATATTGATATAGTCTAAAAACCATTTAAGCTCCTCTTTTCACTTCTACAGAATGACTTTTCAAATCCAAAGTAACCAACATTATTCTGTTTAAAATGTTTAAAAAATATTACATACACAGGTACAGGAGGGGTTACATGTGTGGTCATTACAAACATGGACTGTGGAGCCAGACTCTTCGGGTTTGAATCCTGGCTTTGCTATTTACTTAGGTAGTTAACTTCTTTGTGCCTCATTTCCTCTTCTATAAAAATGAACAGAACAATATTACTTGCTTCATAGGTTGTTGTGAAGGTTAAGTAAGTTAATATATGTAAGGCACTTAGAGTAGTGTTAAGTGCTGTGTGTATTAGCTTTATTGTCACAACTTAGCCAACTAGGCATTGGGCCTAAAACAACAAATTAATCTTAGCAACTCAATCTCACTTTGTCGTGCTACCTTGGGAGTTTGTATTTGTAAAAGAACCCAAGTAGGACATGGATAGATTAAGCTAATGTTTTCTCAGCAGAATTCTAATTTGAAGAAAGGTGTCCATGGCTAAGTGGATTAAGGAATAGAATTGATAATTAGGACTAAGTTTGAGAATATTTTTTTGGCTGGGAAAAGTTTACAGAATCCCACAGATGATTTTTTTCCAAACTTACTAGAAAAGAGCACTATATATTAGTTTGAGAGAACCTCAAGATCCCATTATTTCTGAGGATGTTCATATTTTGTGTGAATCTACTACTACCTAAGTCAACATTGCCAGGCTTGTCATGTGACAAGTGAATTAAAATAATTGCTTCTCATTAGAATATCTTTTTAAGGTTTTACTTACTGTATAATTTTACAACTCCTATTAAACACAAGTGCTTTTCTATGATGCAAGTACATACATGTTAAGCTTATTAGCATTTTATTTTTATTTCTGATGAAAAAATGTTCCCAATGTCGCTGACTCATTTTAAGAGAGAAAAAACTTCACATACAAAAATGAAAAGAGAAGTGAGTAGTAAATATAGATGGAAAGTGTTTAATAATTGACTTAGATAGGAGTCCCAGGATCTCATTTTGTTAAAGCCTTCTTTGTACTTCATAATGCAGTAACACTTTAGGATGGAAGGAACATAGTTATTATCACAACTCCTACAAGAGTGCTCTCACTCTTCTGTTTATTCTGTAAGGTTTGCCCGTACAAAATATAGGGTGAGTTGTTTATGCTGAAAGTTTGAAATAATACCATTCCTTTCAACTACTTAAAAATAAGGAAATACCTTTGGTTATAATTCAAAATATGTGAATGTGATGTATTTCTTTTATAAAGAAAAAAAAAATCAGTGTTCTAATTTTCACTCTGGAAAAAACCTGATTGTATAATAAAGGCCATATATGACAAACCCTCAGCTAATATCATACTCAGTGGTGAAAAACTAAAAGTTTTCCTCTAAGATAAAGAACAAGACAAGGATGTCTGTTATTCAACATAGTACTGGAAGTCTTAGCTAAGGCTATCGAGCAAGAGAAAGAAATAAAAGGCATTCAAATTGGGAATGAAGAAGCCAACTTGGCACATTTTGCAGACAATATGATTCTTTATATAGAAAACCCTAAAGACGCCACTAAAAACTATTAGAAACAATAAACAAATACAGTAAAGTTGCAGGATATGAAATCAGTGTGCAAAAAGCCATTGCACTCCTACATGCTAACAATGAAATTTCAGAAGAGAAATTTTAAAAATTCCTTTTGTAATAACAACAAAAAGAATAAAATACCTAGGAATAAACTTAACAAAAGATATGAAGGACTTATACACTGAAAACTACAATACATTATTAAAAGAAATTTAAGAAGATGCAAAGAAACTAAAAGATATTCTATGTTCATGGATTGGAATAATCAACACAGTTAAAATGTCCATATTACTGAAAGCAATATAGAGATTTAATGCAATCCCCATCAAAATCCCAATGGCATTTTTTAAGGAAATATAGCAAAAATAATCATCATATTTGTATGGAACCACAAAAGACCTCAAATAGCCAAAGCAATCCTGAGAAAAAAGAACAAAGACAGAGGTATCTAAAATATATAAAGAACTCATACAACTCAACAGCAACAACAAAAAAAACCCAAAAAATCCATTTAAAAAATGGACAGATGACCCAAACAGATATTTCTCTCAAGAAAACATACAAATGGCCAACAGATAATATGAAAAGATGCTCAATTTCACTAGCTATTAGGGAAATGCAAATCAAAACCACAAATGAAAGGGGTGAAAGGTTAAAGAAGTATAAATTAGTAGTTGACAGATGGTCATAGGGATGGGGAGCATGGCATAAGGAATGCAGTTAGCATTACTGTAATAGATAGGTGTTGAGCCAGAGGAAAGAAAGAGCAATTAGGGGGATCATTTTATAAACTATATAAATGTCTAACCAATGTACTGTATACTTGAAACTAATAATAATAATAATAATAATAATAATAATAATAATAAAACTATGATGAGATACCACCTCATACCTGTTCAAATGGCTATTATCGACAAGACAAGTAATAACAAGTCTTGGAGAGGTTATAGAGAAAAAAGGAACTCTCATACACTGCTGGTGGGATGTAGATTGGTACAGCCACTATGGAAACAGTATGGAGGTTCCTCAAAAAATTAAGAATAGAATTATCACACGACCCAGCAATCCTTCTTCTGGGTATCTACCGGAAAAATTTGAAAACATTTCTTTACGAAGATATATGTACCCCTATGTTCATTACAGCATTATTCATGGTGGCCAAGACATGGAAACAACCAAAGTGTCCTTTGACAGATGACTGGGTAAAGAAGATGTGATACATATATTCAATGGAATACTACTCAGAAAAGATAAAATACCATTATTTGCGACAACATGGATGGATCTTGAGATTATCATGCTAAGCAAAATAAATCAGATGGAAAATTAACAACCATATGATTTCACTCATATGTGGGATATAAAACTGAAAGCAACAAATGAACAAACAAGACAAGCAAACAGAAACTCATAGACATAGACAGCAGTATGGTGGTTGCCAGAGGAAAAGGCAGTATTGGGGAGGGTAGACAAGCGTAAAGGGTAAATATATGATGATGGAAAGAGATTTGACTTTGGGTGGTGAACACACAATGCAATATACAGGTGATATATTACAGAATTACACTTGAAACCGATATAATTTTATTAACCAATGCCACCCCAATAAATTTAATAAAAATATATTTCAAAAGAGAGAAAAAACTGGTTGTTCTTCTGAAATGACCATGAGAATAATATTCAAGGCACAAGGGTGTAGCTAGAACTGAGTTAACAGCTTGCCCAAGAGGCAAAGAAGAGTAACTTGTTGCTAATTTCATGCATGGAAGATATGTGAGCTGATACACTGCTAACGGTTACTAGAATGCCCTGAGGGGAGGAGAGGGGGCCACATCAGGCCCCTCTTTAGAACTGGAATATGTTCCTGTTTCAGGCCTCCCTGGAGTGACAGATGGAGTGAAGACAGGAACACAGACCCAGGCCGGAAGCCCAGCTAAGGCTGGTGGGCATGTTTGCACTATAGAAATAGACGAATGTTACAAATCAAGGCTTGCTTTATTTTTTTGTTGATTGTCCAGAGCGGAAATCAGGAGCCTTTTTCTGTAAAGTGCCAGAGAATAAATATTTTAGGCTTTGTAGGCCATACAGTCTCTGTTGCAACTACTCAACTCTGCCATCATAGTGCAAAAGTAGCCCTAAATGATACACGAAGGAATAACAGTAGCCTGGTTCCAACAAAACCTTATTTATGTATACCAAAATTTGATTTTCATGTAATTTTCACATGATGAAATATTATTCTTCTTTTGATTATTTTCAACTATTTAAAAATATAAAAACCATTCCTAGCTTGGGCCATACAAAAATATGCAGTCCATACTTTGCTGATCTAGATTTAAGACAGTAATGGTGAAAATGTTAATAATGAAGATTAAACTTAAAAATAAGTCCTGTCTGTGGTTATTACCATGTGAATAGTATCAAAGAAAGAGAGAGAGAAAAGGAAGGAAGGAAGGAAGAAGGAAGGAAGAAGGAAGAAGGAAGGAAGAAGGAAGGAGAAAGGAAGGAAGGAAGGGAAGGAGGGAGGAAGGGAGGGAAGGGAAAATCTACAGCTATTCAAAAGCTGTTATTCAGCAAAGAAGTTGCTCAAGTCATTGATGAACAAGTGAAATTCTGGCATATGTAGTGCTGAAGCTGAAAGAGGCTTCACTTTAATTAATATAATTTGTATGAAGGTAAGGAATAGTTTAATAGTAGATCACATATCAGATCTAATGATAATAAATTTATTGGGAAAGAGGTAGATTAGGATGTGATCCTGTGCTTGAATTATCCCCATAAATTGGCTATGAATTCAAGAATTTGGCAAAAAAAAAAAAAAATGTTCTGTGAGAATCAAATGGCTCTATGGAATTTATAATATAGAGTATGAACATTTGATATTACTTGTAAATTGTGACCTCCTGCTTGAAGGCATAGGCCTCAGTTTACCCACATTCATTCCCAAGTTCACATAGGTTACAGTAGGAAGATAAAGGCAACAATGGTTGCTTTCCTGAGCACCAATGAGGAAAGTTCTGAAGTTTGGGTGGTACTGAGAGATGTGGGCAGAGAGGTTCCAAGACGCTCAGTCCATAAGCAAGCACCAGCCCTCAGATGAACTGTTGCACAAACTCCCTCACGTCTTATTTAAGAAGCTGCCCCAGCCTAGAGCCTAGGGAGAGCCTGAGCCAGGCAAAGTCTCCTGGTGCAATGTCACAGAAACGACAATGACAGTGAGCAGACAGCTTCCCAAGTTGCCGATTAGTGTTTTCTGGGGCTGGTGTGAAAGGACATCTTGCTGACATACCAGAGTGTCTGATCTGAGGAGGCTGCTGGCTGATGGAGAAGTCTCCTTAGATCCCTTTGAGAGGTACACGGCAGAGCTTTGGGTCCCAGCAGCTCTGCTAGCTCAGCAACAGGTGTCCTTTGCTCCTCGCTCCAGGGAATCCAACATTCTTGTGACAGTTCTTCTAGGTGTCTGCTTCTATAGTGTCCACGCCTCTCCCCTTTACCTCAAAGCTCTGCTTATTCATGGATTCCATTGCCTCATAACAACTGATTAATGGCTTTTCTGAGTTCATCATCTTTCAGCTTCTGTGGCCAGTACTGAGTTCCTCCTCTCTGTCTCATATTTAAATTTCTGCCTTCTCCAGATTTGGAGCCGTTGCCTGGCTCTCTTCACAGCAATCTGTCCTGGGCTGGTGGGAAGATCTAGTCCTGGGTGTGTCAGACCCAAAGCTTCCACATTGACTTCTTAGACTCTCTCAGTGGACACGGCTAGGAAATATAGACATGTATATCAACACATTCATATATACACATCTGTATTTCTATATTTACCTATATATATGTGTATTAAAAACTGTGAGTTCGTACCGATATCTGTTTCCAACTCAATACCATCAGGCTCATTCTGTCTTTCTCCCTCCTCATCTGTAATTTTTTGTCACTAACAGTGAGAAAGCTGGTTCTCTTTGCCTGCAACATATTTACCTATTTGTTCAAATCTCATATACAGATAAAATAGTTTCAGAACTGCTAACCTGTATCCCTATGTGAAACAAATTTACTAACTAGAGTACAATATTTGTATATAGTCCTTTTTATCTTTAGCCTTACAGTACACAGTAAAAATACTGTTTTCTAATGTAACAGGTTAGTTCTTTTCTCTATCACCCTCTTCAGAATGGTCATGTTATTCATTTGTAATACACTTACGTTTATTTTTTATCATGTGTATTCCATTTTGGGTCCCCCCACCCACATACTGCTATTTTTAAAAGTTTACATTCAGTAAAATTTACTCTTTATAGTATACAGTTCTGTAGATTTGACAAATGCATAGGCAGGTATCTACCTCCATGGTCATGATACAGAACAATCAGAACAGTTCCATTGCCCTCCGATGCCCTTATGCTGCCCTTTAGAAATCAAACTCTTCTCCAAACTTCAACCCCTGACAACCACTGATCTGTTTTAGATCCCCATAGTTTTGCCTTTTTCAAAATGTTATATAAGTGAAATCATACATGTATAGCCTTTTAGGTCAGGTTTTTTTCAGTTAGAAAAATGCTTTTGAGATTCTTCCATGTTGTTGTATGAATCAATAGTTTCTTCCTTTTTATCGCTGAGTACTATCCCATTGTATCCATTCACCAGTTGAAAATTATCTAGATTGTTTCCAGTTTCGGGTGATTATAAATAAAACTGCTATAAACATTTATGTACAAGTTTTTTTGTCTGTGAACATAAGTTTTAACTTCTCATATAAAACCTTGGGAGTGGTATTGCTGGGTCATATGGTAAGCTTTGTTGAGATATAATTTTCATTCCATCAGATGCACAATTCAATGTTAGTATAATCACAGAGTTCTGTATTAATCACTGCTACCTAATTTTAGGACATTTTCATTGCCTCACAAAGAAACCCCATACCCATTAACAGTCACTCCCATTCCCCTCTTCCCCTGGAAATCATTAGCTTTCTGTCTCTATGGGCTTGTCTATTCTGGACATTTCATATAAATTTAATCGTACAATATGTCTTTTATAAGTTGGTTTCTTTCACTTAGCATTATATTTTCAAGGTTCGTCCACACTGTATCAGGTATCATTACTTCATTCTTTTTGTAGTTGAATAATGTTCCATTATATAGCTATAACACATTTCATTTATGTATTCATCAGTTAATGGACATTTGGATTATTTCTGGTTTTTTGGCTGTTATGAGTAATGTTGCTATGAACATTCATGTACAAGTTTTTGTGTGGACATTTATTTTCATTTTCCTTGGGTATACACCTATGAGAGGAATTGCCAGGTCACGTACTAACCATTTGAGGAAATGCTAAACCGTTTTTCAAAGTGGCTACATGTTTTTACAATCACATCAGCAAGGAGAGTTCCAATTACCCCATCTCCTTGCCAACACTTGTGTTTTTTTTATTAAAGCCACTGCAATATGAAGTGGTATCTTATTGTTGTTTGGTGACACACTTTTGATTTAAAAAAAAAACCATGGAATTAGAATAAAGAACCACCAACTTTTAAAATTCTTCAAAATGCACAAAAAGGCCTTCAGATTTGTTGCAGTTCACTAGCTACTTCATCTTCACTAATTAATCTTCTTTTCTTCAAACGTTAGCATTCAAATTAAAAAAGTGATTTCTGAATTGAAGGGTTTTTAAAATTTTTATTCATTATATAAAAATATTTTCTTCTGTTTTAAAATTGCACATGTACCAAATTTCTGTGTTTCATTGATGAAATAGATTTTCTCTTGGGGAATGGTGAGAAGAGGCCTTGCCTAGAAACCCCGACACAGTAGATAACATTGTATCTATTCAAAACCATTCACAGTTCTGAACAACTGGATAATAAGTAAAATGTGGCACAGAATCTATTAGTAAATTGGAAACTTTCTGAGGTTAGTCTTTGAGTGGTCCTTGAAAGCACAAAAGCGGCCCCCAGGCCTTTGTGTATGGCAATCAAGAATTCCTTAGATGAAGTCATACTTTGAGCCCCATAATCCACTATTGATCTTGTTTTGGTGGCAGAGTGGGAGAACCAGTCCTTGACTTCCCATTAGGCCATCACCCTGACCTTCATAAACTAGAGTTGGAACTTGAAGCTGAAGGGGGACATTGAACATACATTTCTCAGAGCAGAGTTTATTCAAGGTCAGTCCTACATTAACTTTAGAGGTCATGGCTACAGATTAAATAAATATGATTTCTCTGTTTGACAGATAATTTTTTTCTGGCCATGATGACTGGAAATCAGAATTTCATTAGCAGTTAACATGGACCTCTTGAGCTGAAGGAACAAATTTTGGATATTATGCAGAAACAAGAGCTCTGCGTCCCATGTTCTTGGTGGATGAAGGGCATATGTTCCTCTTTAAAGCTAAAAAGCAAAATAATCTGTGACATATTCTCATTATTTTTGCAGAACAGAACAATTCTATAGAAATCATCACTAACAATCTAGTTCACAACCTAATTAAATAATTGGATGTAAATTATTGTGTTGTCAGATGGAGCATGTACAGAAGAAACAGATGTCATTCGTAATAAAATAATAAAATAAAATGAGCAGAATTGAGGCAAAGGTAGAAGAAACAGAAACATTTCACATGGAATCATTAAAACCATATCTCAAAGGAAGCATAGCTCTACAATAAATTGTTGTTTAACATAAACTGCAATAAATAATATAGGTCACAATAATTGGCAACTCTGAAGCTAGCGGAAAACTTCTTGTGTGATAAACTGAAAAATTCATCAATTTTCCAAATTTTGGAGCATCCTTAAATTTTGGTGGAATTTGAGTCATTTCTATTTTATACCTTTAAAGGTGTGAAATAAGTCTAGATGTTATAGTAAAAATTTTCCATTAATCTTGAAATCCTGAACTCTTGAAATCCTGAACTCTCATAAATATAAAAGTAATTCTAAATTATCATGCTTGATTCAATTCAGTTCAGTACATTACTGAGCATTGCTCAGTACCATGCTGGCAAGTTCACACATATCCCTTCATGCAATTTTCACATTGGTCCAAAAAGGTGGTTATTAAATAAGTCAGGCCTATTATGGTTGAAATGGAGGCCACCTAAGTCAAATTATCTTAGTCAAAGTGAGCAGGTGTATTTGTTGGAAGGCTATTGGGGTAACCCAAGATCACAGGAAGAGCCTTAGGAAGCAGGGTTTCTGGGAAACCTGAGACAGAGACTAAGAATCTGATAATACCAGGTCTCCTCCCCAACTTTTTGTAATTCTCTTAATCTCTACATGGGAGGAGACACATGGGAGGAGAAGTGGCCACCAGCCTCTCTGGGTTTATATACAGTGCTGACACTTTCTAACTGAGAAGGGAAAGGCCTCCTTCCACAGCTCCAACAGAAAAATCCTGGAAAAGGACTTGAGTGGTCAGGGGCTGCTTTGGGTCTGTGCTCAGCCTGCGCCCCATGCCTTCCCTTAAGGTACAGAAGAAGGGAACTGCCGGACAAAGAGACGTGAATCTATGTCTTTTGACTCCAACCTTAGGATTCTTGTGTTGTGTCCTGTATACCACTCTTTCATGGAGCTGGCCCACCCTGTGTCATAGATCAGAGAGCTAGTAAAAGACCATTTTCAAGGAAGAGCCCTGTCCAGGCTGACCACTCTTGGAAGCAACTTGCCCTTCACTCAGAAGGACCCCTCAAAGAGCCTCTGATTCCATTCCTCAGTCACTGGTTCTCAAATCTGAATTACATTTGTTGGGGAGTGGCGTGGGGGGGAGAATGTGGTTTTGCTATTTTAAGTAAATGACTAAGTTTTAAAAGTTAATCAAATATAATATAAATAAATATAATCCGTAGCACTCTTCCAAAACAAGAATGATATAAGGGGGGTAGGATGGGAAATTTCATTTATAATTCCATAGCAATCACTTTAGTGCATGGATGAGATTCAAGAAAACTGCATAAAGATATCACGTGCTAGAGAAGAAAACTTGAATGTTATATCAATTCTTCCCAAATTAATATATAATTTATTTATTAATAATTTAATAGAAGCCCTATATGATTTTAGGAGGCAAGGCAGAGAGCTTAATAAAATAATTCAATAAGTAATCTAGAAGAACAAATGGGCAAAAAAGTTCCAAGTTATAATTTATAATCGAACTGCTTCTTGTAAGTGCTTCCTGCTGAGGAGTTATATTTATTACTAACAATTGCTACGGGAGACCCCTGCCACTTAACATCATGGAGGAAGCACCACAGACCAATAGAAGGATAGATAAATTTTCCAATAAATAATGTTAGAGAAAAAAATGGTATGGTAGGGCAATATTTTTAAAGTATTAACTGATTTTTACACATAATATTTCCCTATCCTTATCCTCATCCTCTACCATTCAAGCCCATTCTGGGCTCAGGATGCAAAGTAGAAAATATAACTAGAGTCTTCTGGATTTAAAGCCTAAAACCTTTAGAGAAAAAGAAAGAATTCTGAATAAACAAATAATTGAATTACCATATGACCTAGCAATCCCTCTTCTGGGTATTTACCCCCAAAAGCTGAAAACATTTATCTGCAAAGATATGTGCACCCTGAAGTCCACAGTGACGTTATTCACTATGGCCAAGACATGGAAACAACTGGAATGTCCTACAATAGGTAATCGGATAAAGAAGCTGTGGTTCATATATACAATGAACTATTACCCCGCCATAAGAAAAGATGAAATACTGTCATTTGCGACAATGTGAATGGATCTCGAGATAATCATACTAACTAAGCAAAATAAATCAAACAGGAAAAGTTGAAAACCACATGATATCACTCATATGTAGGATATAAAACTGAAAGCAACAAACATGACAAACAGAGACTCATGAACATGGATAGTGGATTAGTGGTTATCAGAGTGAAGGGGGAGAGGGGAGGTAGATAGGGGTAAAAAGGGTCAACTATTTGGTGACGGAAGGAAATTTAACTCTGAGTGGTGAACACACAATGGAATATATATACGACACACTGTTCAATGGTACACTTCAAACTTATGCGATTTTTGTTAATGCCACCCCAATAATTTTGAATAATAAAAAAAAAAAAAGCATCTGGGAGAAAAAATACCAAGGCCTAATTAAAAACCCTCAGCTAGAATTAGAGCTAAGTGATCTCACAGAGGAATTTCAAGGGATTCAGGAATGTGTGTTTTTACAAGCACCCCAGGGGATTTTGTGCACAATGGACTGGGAGAGCCAATGGGCTAGAACAGGTTCTCCACCTGGCTGCAAAGTAGATCTATAAATCGAAAGGGAGGGAGGGAAGCCCAGGCATCTGAAAAATTTTTTAAAGCTTCCAATGTGATTTTAATGATTCGTCAGAGTTGGGAACTCCTGATAAACTCTATTTCCTTTTCTGTTAACACTATAAGACCTTTAATTCACTATAGTGGGATGATTTTTAAGAATATGATCCGGGGTTGGTTGTCTCCCCAACACACCTATTTCTTCTCTTTCTACTTATTTTCTAAATTTCCTATAAAGAAAGAAAAGGTGTGGGTGACTTGGAAGACCTATATCTAAGGCAAGGATCCGCAGAACGGGACCCTGGAAGAGCAGCATTGGCATCACCTGGGAATTTTTTAGAAATACAAATTGTGTCCTACCCGCGACTTTCTCGGCATGAGAGATTCTGTGTGGAGGAGGGGCAGCCAGCTGCAATTTAACAGGTAATCTTGATCCCTCCCTTTCAAGAACCAATGAATCTCTTGAAAAGAAACTTTAAAAGCTACAGATACCTGAGACTCACACCCAGATTTTGATTTAATTGGCCAGGTGTGTCACTCTTCTGTATCTATAATATACAGTGAAGTTTGAGAACCTTTGAGTTTTCGAAAGAACTTCCCCTGTCTAGAGCAGAATTGTCTTTCTAAACCAAAAGTGAAGGAAAAAAGTGCATGGGGATTTTCAAATAAAGACAGTATTTTAAAAATAGGTGAATTGCTAGGTTCAAGCATAAGTTTGTTTTTGCAGCGCATATAACAATTTTGGCTAATACTTATGATTTTATTATAATGGGATTATTGCCTCATTAATCTTTAGGAGACTAAGATTATCCCTGTGACTGTAGTTGTAGTTTTAGTATTTGATGATTGAGAATATTATATGAAGATCAGGAAATGAATTTGATAACATTTTAAATGAATATGTATTTTATTCTTTACTGCTGCATCGAAATACATTTGAAAAATAACATGTTTGTAGAACTATTACTTTTTCGGAAAATGTTTAGTATCCATAAACACTCTCTTATAATACTTTCAGGATGTCTGAGGCCCATAAGTTAGGACTATTATGGATTTTTATATTTTTATCTAAAAGAGATTGAGAGAGAAAGAAAGAAAGAAATTGGTATTACATTGATTTTTTTTACTGCTTATCAATCCATGATGTTACTGCCCAAATTTGTAAAAACCTCCTTCAAGAAAGTTTGGGACCTACTAATAAGTTAAATTATGCACAACAGATTATATTTCAACTCTTTGCAAATTTACTATTTATTTATAGTATCTATGATATTCTCTAATTATAATATCAATTTATTATATCACCACATTTCTCAGTTATATTGGAAAAGAGAAGACTTACTATATAACCCCATATAAGTTATTTCAGAATGGAATATTTCTGTTCTCCCATATTAAAGACAAATTTCTCTAATCATAACTCCAGTTCCTCTGAATATATGTTTTGTGATATTTTCTCAACTATATCACAATATCACAATTTCCACTTCTTTCTTTCCTTCTTCCTTCTCTCCTTCCTATAAAATATCTTAAAAAATCTAAGTTTAGTTGGATATTTTTCTAATAATTTAAAGACTCTAAATGACATGGATTAAGTTATCTTCCACCTTGCTAAACTTTTAAAAGAACTTGTTGAAGGCTGAAAATTCAGCCAATTAAGTGGCTGAAGTAACTGACTTGCCTGATGTTTGACAAATGTAACTTGTTTTCACTGAGGTTTGTTGAATTTTGAAGTGAATTTTCCCAAATATACTAATTGTTTCTATTTTATATAATATGCTCAATATGCTAATAATTTTACTTCTTTTTAATCTAATACAAAGATAAACCACAACATTGGATAGGATTCCACCCAGAAAATGGCAGAAGAGAATGACTTTCAGCTGAGAGTGTGAGCTTTTCCTCTGGCTTACACTTACCATGAGTATAAGTACTCTGTGGGCAGGCTTTTGGTGACGGTCAGTGTTGCTGTGCAGTCTGGCTGTCAGCGGCTTTTCTCTGCTCTACTTGGGTCTTTAGTGATAGGCTGGGGCATTTCAGGTTGGAGGAACAGGGAATGGCAGGGTAGGGAGAGAGTGAATGCTTCATGTAGCCAGGAACAACAGGTCAGACAGACTGGGCTATACCGTGTGGACAGATTACCTTTCTCTCTAGCTTTGTTTTACCATTGAAACTCAGGTTAAATTATCACCACCCATGGGAATTTCCTCATAGTCCAGCAGTCACTACTGTTTTTTGGGTACTTTCCCTATTACTTTGAATATCCTTTTATGCCAGCATTTATCACATTCCCTTGGAATGACTTATGTACGTATCCATCTCCATCACCAGACTTCTCATCCTTGGACACAAGAAGTCTCATAATGACTAATGAAAAAATGGAAGGCCAGCCATATGGCTAAATGCACTCCGATGAACGTGAAGGAAGCATGCAAAATCACGTTGCTGATTGTACATGGCACGTCCTCTATTACAACCTTTCTCACTCTTCTATTATATCTCCTAAATTCCATGATACAGATGCTTATAATTTTCTGAACATACCAGGTTATTTCATGCATCTCTCTGCCTTTAAATTTTCAAATGTACACACACCCCCACTTTGGGGAAGGGAGGGCTGGCAAAACCCTACCCTTCTTTCAAATCACAGTTTGTATCATCTTCCCAAAGAAAATCTGACATCTCTTTCCATTCTCTCTCCTTCCAAAGTTGAACTGGATGTCCCGTCTCTGTGCTCCCACGATATTGTTTATTTTAATTGACTGGCCAGTTTAATCCATGCTCTTCACTTCTGGAAAAGATAATGACCAATGCCCATAGCAAACTGAATGTCCTCTGACATTAGGGTCCACTGGAATGCCCACACATTTCTGCGCCCCCACTAGGGGTGGGTGACGCTTACTAGGATCCACTGTGTCTATTCCCTATTTATGCCAGTTGCACTTATTTATGCCAGTTGTACTTATTTATGCCAGTTGTACCTGTTAGTGTAACTAAGTCACTTAGTTACATGTGACTTAAGTAAATCACTTGTGAATGAAAAACAGTTGTGTCTCCTATGAGAACAGATGGATGCTTTGGAAAGGTAAGCTGCTGAAAATTGTACAGTGGAATTAGGTGTAGGCAAGAGAACAAAGATAGGGAAGGCATATGTAAAAATATTGAAGGACTCTCCTCTCAGATGGTTTAAGTGCCTTTAAGTTTTAACTCCACTTTATAAAATCCCAAACTGGAAATTGTTGAAGATGCTTTATGAGATTGATTTTTGGAACTCCTATCAGCATACCTATACCACAACAGACGCCCCCAGCCTTACAAAAAATATTAGCGAAATGCATTGTTTAAGTCAAAATGAAATGTCTAAGGCATTCATGTATCATCTTTGCCTATCCCAGTCATGTATTATATTGAAATGGTTGGGGGTGGGGGTGGGGACAGAGTCTGTCTCCTTCACTAAATTTGAGTTTCTTGAAGACAGGGACCACATCTTGCTTGTCTTGGTAGTACCTGTGCCTGGGAAGAGTGTTTGGATCCTAGCAGACTTTCTTTAAGGGCTTCTTGACCCTAGGGAACTAACTGCCGCACATATTTTTACACAGGGGATTTCCAACAATCAGTTCTCTTATGCATCACAGACACTAGGGGGCAATGTAGCTGCATTTCTTTGAAACGGTCCTCCAGAGGAGGTGCCTCCAAGTTAGATCCCCTACAATGGGTTGGAGAACATCTCACCAACACTGGCATTCTTCGTATATGTGTTTCCCTTGTTTACTTGGGGGACATGACTGTCCCATCTTTTCTATGCAATAAATGGACCAAATAGTAATCACCACCTCATTAAGTTAATCATTAAAGCCCGGTCAATTCCTAGAAGAAAATAGGAAGAAAAAAAAACTTTCATGAAAATGTTGTGAGTAGCATTGAGGATTATAAATTGGTACAATGTAGGCCACCATGTCGCACAGTGGAGTCTTAGAAGGAACGATGTGGGAAAAGTTATGGAAGGTGTGTGTATCCACATGAAAGGACAGACCTCAACCCTTTCTCCCTTCCCCTGAATGAGACTCCACCTAGTTCTGATGTACTGGAATCATGGACTCCAAAAACAAAGCTGTTAGTTGCTCCTAGCTTTTCAGAAGCCATGTTGTCTCCTAGGAGTAAGAGGGTAGTGAGATGAAAAAGAATTTAAGACATTGCCTTTAAAAGAAAGACCTGGGAGTGGGGAGAGGGGGAGGAGATAATGATTATTTTACTTTTAAGTAAGTTGCCATGTGGAATTACAATTAACTGATGATCTGTGACGTTAAAGGATCTGAAACATTGCAGCTTTGGTCCAAGAGAGCTGAGGCCTCCTATTTCATGTCTTTGGAAGTAGAAGAAGAAAATCTGTTCCAAAGCACTATTTGAGAATTAATTGAGTCTAAAACAAAATAAATGATCTAGTTTACAATTATCATAGGGTCCTGAAATAGTCAACCTAGAAACTGAGTGATTTAGTGCCCAGAGCATTTAGGGAGTCAGCTGACCTAGGTTTGAGTCTCGCTTTGCCCAACTAGTGACTAGGGTCAAATGACCTCCCTTCTCTCAGCCCCAGTTTTACATTGCCATCTGTAAAATACAGGGAAGCAGCGCTAGGGATTTGCCTTTACTTTCTTTCTGTTTCAAGAACATAGCTTTTTTTGTTTGTTTTTAAAGGCAATATGAAAAAAATACAATAATTATTCAAGTTGCTATTTCTCCATCCGTACTTAATTTACTTTTTCTCTTAGGGCAGGATCTGGCAGGGTCCTAGATATGGTTGGAACCAATACAAAAGGATTTTTCCAATGAAATTAGAATAGGCTATTACTATTTAAACTCAAAATGTACTAGTTTGTGTGCAATACAGAAACTCAAACCCAGTATTTACCCTCTAGCTGCTTACAGTTCAAGGGGGTGATAGCAGCTTACTCAAAATGAGTAAGAAAGTAAATATACATGGAGGAGAACAGTCAAGGAATACTCAACTCTTCAGGTGTCTGTCTGGAAACCTGGCAGTCATCTCGAAATACAATTAGGTATGAAGGATACCTGCTTAGAGTACCACGTCTCCAGCCCTTTCACAGAAAGAAGACCAAAGTAGGAATGAGCAGTGCAGCCCTTGTTCGTCTTCATGTTCTTTTGCCCATGCTGTCCTATTGCTCGGTTTGTGGCATTTTGCAAGGAGTTAAGGTACAAGGGGTATGAGACCCAGTGATTGCTCACAAGGTACTTGCCGCTAATCATAGCTTCGCTACTCCTTACCTCAGCTGGTCCCAGACTTTGGATTCTTTAAGAGAGTTGCCTGGGGCTTTCTTCTGATAAAACCTTGGAGCCTTGGGGTCTATTGTTAAGCCTTCTCGAGTTGGGCCTCCTTTTACTCTTTCCGCACAGGGCCCATCCTAGTTGTTGAACACAAACAATCACTGTAGAAACACTTTGGGGGATGGACTGAAACAAGTCTCTGGGCTACCACTGGCCGTTTTCTGGGGCTGGTCATGCTTACTTGGCTTGGTGAGAAGGTGCAGTGCCTCAGCTGGCCCATCTGTAACATGAGCGCCAAAAGAGTGAATGCATATAAACCCCTTAGCACCGTGCCTGGCACTTAATGCGCAAGCAAGCCACGCCGCGTGATTTTATCGTCATCACATATGATGATGCTGGCTTAGAAAGCCTGGACTGTTGAGGCTGATAAGCTCGCTTCGAATCCCCTTTCTTGGAACATAACCTTGAGAAAATCTGAAAGCCTCATTTGTAAAATAAGGAGAACGTAGGACCCCGATGTCTGAGGCGGGGCGGAGGGCACAAGGACTTAAGGAAAAGCTCAGCAGGGTGCTGAGTGAGGACCAGTAAATATTAACCGTCGCTGTTAACTACTGCAAATGAAGGCGAGCTGGGCGTCGGTGCCTGCTGAGGACCTTGCCGACAAGTCTGGCGGTTTCGAGTATCCTTGCCCTTGACCAGTCCCAGCGGCAGAAAGGTTTCCTTGAAGAGGCGTGGGGTGGGATGGGAGGTGGGGGGCGCTCTGAGATCCTCTGGGAGCTGGAAAGGAGAGGGCTAATTTGACCCAGGGCTGAGCGCGCGTCCAGCGAGTCTGCCCGTGGACTGCAAGGTCCTGCCTCTGACCTGGGCCAGCCTTGCCACCTCTGACCCGGGCGGGCCCTGCCGCCTCAGCGAGTAGGGAGCTGGGCCGGAACCCGCCCAGGCGGCGGCCGGGTCCCCTGGGTTGGGCGCTGCTGGCGGAGCCGACGGGGCGGAGAGGAGCGCGGCAGGAGGGAGGAGTAGGAGAAGGGGGCTGGTCAGGGGAAGTGCGACGTGTCTGCGGAGCCCTTTTAAACCTCTTTCCCCGGAGTCCCGCAGCAGCTGCTGCCGCCGCCGCCGCCACCGCCATCTGTGCGTTCGAGCGTCTCTGCTCCCAGGATCCGGGATCCAAGTTCCAGCGCGCCGGGCACCGCCGCAGCCAGCCAGCATGTCAGGGGTCAAGAAGCAGAAGACGGTAGGCTTCGAGTCGCCTGCCTTCCCCGCCCCTCCAGCCGCGCGGCGCCAAACCCTCCGGGGCACTTGGAATCCACCCTCGCGGGCTGGAGGCGAGCAGCCCGGGCGCGGAGGCAAAGGCGCGGGGAGGAGGAGGAGAGAGAGGAGGGCGCGGAGGAGGCAAAGCTGGAGGGCGAGGCTCGGCCGGGATTCCCCGGGCTGCCCTCGCTCGCCAGTCCTCCTCTGCCCGCGTCTCTAGGAACCGGCGCTCCTCGGAGTGGTCACGCCCCGGATAGACCTCTGGAGCTTGCAGAGTGCGTTCCGATCAAGAGAAAGGACCAGAGATAGGAAATTTTCCTTCTGCCCCAAGAGCTTTTCCAGACTCGCTTTTTCTTCTGTACGCTCTCCACGCGAGTCGAGCGGATGGCGGGCTGAGCCGACTCTGGTTCTGCTAGGTCTGGTCGCTGGGTACACGTCAGCGACAGTCATTGGAAATTTGTCCATTGAACCTCCTTGTAGTGAACTTAATGACAGAGTTTCATGAAGGAAACTGTAATTATCTAGACTTAATGGAGGAAATTGCATTTCTACACTGGCAGGATTTAACCCTGTAGTTTAATTCAGCTCCCTACTGATATTGGGTGGCAAGCACCTCATGGGAGACTCCTCGACTTGGAGTAAGGAACTGTTTTGAGTTGTGTCCAGAATTAATCTGGGCAGTCCCCTTTATGGAAAATAGAGGGCTTGCCAAAGACAAAAGTCCTTTTCCACTTAGCAATAGGGGCTTCTGTAAATTTTGCATCCTTAAATATGGAGGCAGTAATCATAGACTCAAGAGTTGGAAGGAGCCTTGTGGCCAGATTTGGACCACACCAGAGGTGGTCTGCAAACCTTGTTAGGATCCCACCCAGCAGTCTGACTGCTGAATACTCATCTTTACCACACTGCAAGCCTCAGATGATCATGGTGATTACACAATGGGTTAACCTCACTCAAATAGTTAAACTTGTGCTTGACACAGAGTAGGTGCTCAATGAATGTTTATTGCTATTATTAGTAATGTATCATTAATGTAATATATTAGTAATATACAATAGAATTATTACTATTATTATTATATAACGATTATTTCTGAAATATTTTTGAGGTGTGTTGTGGTGGGCCAGGGAGAGATGAAAAAGAATAAGAATTGGGGAAGGAGAGTGAAAGGCCCATGTAGGGGCTAGAAATGTGGGCTTAAGCAGCAAGGAAAAAGGAGTGGGGGCTCTGTGGTTTCAGGGGACCACACTGGACCAGTCTGAAAAGCGAGAAGGAAGGTCACATCAGTTTGAAAGGGGAGAATGGCCAGTCAGGATCTATGTGCCTTTTATAGGAGTGATTTTAAAGTGTGGAGACTCTCAGTATTGTAATATATTTTAAAATACTGTCAAGTGAAAATCACTTGTGTTTTAGGCCTATTTAATTTGAATAATTTCTAGAAAATTCCTATCTTCTAAATGACAAACTGTGGCACTTAGTAGCTTTTGATGTCAGTAAAGTTTTAGTTCTTGCTTGCATCAAGAATCCCTGCTTGCATCAAGAATTCCTTCCCAGTTATAATGAGGAGCTTTTTCAGGTATCAGTAATGGGGAGGGGGCCTTTCCCCTTCATGCCTCTAGTCTCCAAGAGCCCATGAAGTGGAGGGTCTGAGAACAGTGCTTTACAAACTGATTGTGGGAACTGCACAGTCAGTTCTCAGAGAGAGAAATTTGAGGGCCAGAAGATTTGTTTTTTGTTTTAAACATTTTAAACCTTCTATTTTTGTTTAGGGTATGTGTGTATTCTGTATAAGATTAAATTAATACCTGATATAGCTAACAAGACATCCGAACTTTTTATTTAGCCAACGCAATTATAATCCAGGCACCAGCACAGGTTCCCAAATGGCCAGATAGATACTGTTGGGTAATGCAAGTCAGTTTTGAATGTATATGAAATCTCCAAAGCTTTAAATGTTAATTCAAAATGTATTTTGAAACCTCACAGGCCAAAACAAAATCTGTCCACCTGTGAGACTTCTCAACCAATCAATTGACAAGTGAAACTTGCTGATCTAGGAAGCTATCCTTGAAGTGAGGAATCACTGCATTATGTTCTTCATTATTAACAGAGAACACACAGAAGTTCCTGTTCTGATTTCAAATATTTGTTGAGCCTCTACTGCGTGCCAGACGATAAATACATCTTTTCCAATGATATTTTTTGGGCCACACTCTGATAAATATAGTCTTTTAATCCAGACCACCGTAAGAAGAATAAGCACATCGTTTTGGTTACAATAAGAGACGATGTACGATGATTTTCTCGCAAGCTCGAGAAAAATAAAATGTTTATAAGGGAAGGTAGCACATTCCGTCTGTGCAAGGCATACTTACCATGGAAACCTAGGATAGCTACGTGTCACATTTCTTCTTCCCACCCCTGACTTAAGCTCCAACCCTGGCTACCCTC
>NW_024344378.1:29582415-29583919 GCF_902729225.1 Pteropus medius | reverse complement strand
TTATGTCCTAAAGATAACAAATCTAAAAAAGTCAACTAAGGTATTAAATTATTTTCCAAAGGATTAAGCAAGCCAATGGTTGGGAAAAAGTGAAGGGGTATTGAAAGTGTAAAATTCTTCATAAATATAAGAGATTATCTACCTATTTGAACATGCTGCCTAAAGTAAAACATGAATATCATGATGAGTAACCATTAGAAAGAAGATGAAACAAGCACTTACTAGAGGCCATGCACTCAGCCACACTGTTTTATTACATCCCCACAGCAGGCTTCACCCCAGAAAACTGAGTCTTATCTCTAGGGGAGGAGAAATGCCAGAAGAAGGGCAGGATTTGAATTCAGGTCTGTCCAACTTTAAGCACAAAATGAGGGTAACAATGACTTACCCCTTACAATTGTTGTGAGGAATAAATTAATTCCTAAAACCTGTCTTGCACAGTTCCAGGCCCAGAGTAAGTATTCTATATGCAGTAGCTGTTATTATTATTGTTGTTGTTGTTATTATTACACCATACGTCATGGTTTGGCAAGCTAGGATAAGAAAGTATAGGTCATATGGTTCCAAAGGCTCAGTACATAACAACCACCAGAATATTTAATAAGAGCAAACAAATGCAGAAATGTAGAGATGATTATCCGAATTCTTATCATGAAAGCTAGACAGAAGACAAGGACTATAATTAGTGTAGATGCACTAAAGTAACCTAAATATAGCAAGATTTTGCCAAAAACCTTGGCCAAGAAAGGCAATCTATGTATAAGTGAATATTAGACTAACTTCTTTCCACCCTTCCTGTGACTTCAACTGTTTCCAGATCTACCTTAAAATATCCAGTTCATGCTATTCTTCCAAGATCATCTGTTTGAACTTTTATAGTTAAAGATAAATGTAGTTAACTCTGAATTTTATGTTTCTGAGATAGTTTTCTTTGCCTTTCATCGCTTTTCTGTTAATGCATGTGGCTCTGTGGTTTGCTTAGGGGATAATTAGGCTTAACTCAAACATGGAACCTTAGGGACTGAGAATCTGGGAAAGGAATCAATGATGTCAATCTTGATCCTTGGCGATTACTGTTTATTTCAAAATCTATCACTAAATAGCGATGGGCACTCATCAGTCCTTGTGTTTGGAAGTCTTAGGACAACAGAAACTAAAGCTAAATAAACAAATATAATGGCACTTCAACTAACCTCTCATCCCCCGAGTGATTTGTTCTTATTACAACTGAAATGGCAGGTTTGCCCAGCAACCTGCCATAGAGCCTGGCACAGAGTAGGTATTCAGTAAATATCTGTTGCATAAACGGCTACAGGATTCATCAGAGAATGAATTTGCTTTCAGGATCTACATTTTTCTTATATTTCTCCCCCATCCCTCTTTATCTGTCTGTTCTTGTGTGCTTGCTTATTTTTGCCTGGGTATTTGTCATTACCACTGAAGTATTACTTGTAGGGATTCTTTGAGGCTTAGGATGAATGACCTTTTTTTTTTTTTTTTTTTT
>NW_024344378.1:29395412-29582404 GCF_902729225.1 Pteropus medius | reverse complement strand
CTTTTTTTTTTTTTTCTTTTTTCCCCCCCCAGAGGATTTGCTTTTGTTTCTGCCAGGTGCCTGGCGGCATTACTAGTCTGGGACCATTTTAACCTAAATTTACCATTCAAGTTTTTTAGACCACCCAGGTGATGTAAAGAGTTGGAATTTTGCACATGAGGGCCAGCTTGTGAATACAACTTATTAGAGACCCCACCCCCAAGTCACTCAGAGTGGGAGGGTGGTTTATTCTGGTTCATACTTATTTGTAGGGTGTGACTCTTAGGAGCCTCAGCTTAATGCAAGAAAAGCCTTTATTATTCTCTCCACTTGGGTGGGTTCTCGGCTCCGATTTGTTTCTTCTCCCCTGTGAGGCTGTCAAAATCAGTTCACATCTGCCCCTATCAGAATAAAAGCTTCCATGGTTTGTTTACCTCTCAGGCTCCTGCTTTCCTGCAGATTTTGGCCTGGCAGTTTCTTACTGTCTTGTCAGATATTTGGTGTTTTTAATGAGATTCTTTTATACTATAATCAGCATTTTTAAAATTTGTTTTCATAGAAAGGTTGGTGTGTATAACCTAGACCATCACTGCTGGAAACAAAAATCTCTGCCCCTTCTTGATTACTATGTACCATTAACTTTTCATATACGTATATCATTCTTATAAAGGAAGCACTTTATGAACGAGTGAACATAAGTCAGATTGCTAGTCGGAAATATTTCATTTAATCATTTTCCCTACAAAGTCCCAAGGCCTGGGGTGGCAGGTGCTGACCTTGTCTTGGTGGCCTCAGCCTGTGTGTCTTCCTTAGTGTTGGTCCAGTACAAGTGCATTCCTGTCTGAAAGTCTCCTTCAGTTTCAACACCTCTCCTTGCTTCTTCCACGCTCTCCTCGCGGACTCCGAGGTCACTGCATTGCTGCAGGACAACTCTGGGGGGAAACTCGGTGAGCCTTGACACTTCCTCCATACTCTCAGCGTGCTGCTGTCTGCTGTGACCACGCTGGGAATTTGAGGGGCTCTGAGGGATGCTGGATACTATCCATACTTCCTTTCCTCTGGGGTCTGTCTGAGATCAGAATCACACCCAGTGTCCTCTGCTTTCAGAGCCCCCAAAGCTATTTGGCCCCCAAGCTCAACATCAAGTGCAAGAACATTCCCTTTCTGAGACTCACACTGGTGTCTAAGCTTCCTTTGCTTCTCTTCTAATAAAGATTAAGTAAAGCTTTTCAGGAAGGTTAGCTGGCTGATCATAAACATGGGATTTTTTAAAAATTTGATCTTTATTTTCTTTTTTCTTGCCTTTTAGATCACCAAATAATTATTTTTAATTTTGAATAAACTTGCCCACGAGATGGAAATATTTTTTCTCTCTGCAAAAGAGCTACTATATTAAAACTTGAAATATAACTTGCCTCTCATAACACATGGTGTATAAGATGACTTCCATCAGTTGGCTGGTGTGACTTTCTTTAAAATCTTATCAGCAACTCTTTCTGCATTTCGAATTTACTGCTGAAGTTGATTTTGCTGTAACTGGTACTGTGGAAACATGACTATAACATAAACATGACAAGCTCAATCTGTTGCATACAAAATATTAACTTCCATCAATAAAAGTTTATATAGCCTGTGATCCCATTATAAAGTTTTTCTCAAACAGTTACATAAATATTATCAAAAGCTACATCATTAAAGATGATCATTTCTAAGCTAGTTTAATATTTGCTTAAAATATCTAGTTAATATCTGCTTTACATGTTATTGAAGAAATATTGACTTTTAGTTGCTAAACCTCTATATCCAGTCTAATAACTACAATTACATTTTTGTCTTTTTAATTTATGCCCGGTGTGTGCTTTAAAAATCATTTGTAGAGTTTACTTCTAGCAAAATCGGCAACCAAAGACATTGATAATGATTTTTGTTTTCATATTTGTCTACTGCTAAAATCCTGAATTAACTTTTGTCTTCCGCCAGTGGTCTCATCATGTATTATTTTGTTGTCCTTTTTATTTTGTTATATCTAAAATCCTTTCCTTTTTTAGTTTCTGTCAGATCTCACCTGTGTATTTGTTCACTTCGTTTACTCAACACATATTTATTGAGTGACCCATCCAGGAACTGTGCTTGCCATAATTAACAATAGGTATTAAAGCCTTATATCCTTTAATTATAGTTTTTTAGTTTATTCAGACTCTGTCTTTAAGTCTACTCTAAACATAGCATTTAGACTTTTTCTAATTGCAACACCCCATGCAACGACCTTGATATTCTTTCACCGTTCTGCCCAGTCAGTCAACAATGGGCTGAAAGCAATAAAATTCTCGATTGATTTCTCATGTGTTTAAAAAATTATTTTCCTACTAAGCTAAAATTTTATGTTATTTACTTTTTATTCAGGCTGTTCCCACTTTAAAAATGTATTTTTTTAAAAAAGAAGTCTATTATTTTACTTCTAGAAGGAAAATTAAGAGCTCACCTTCAAGCCCTTTATATTACAGTTGATACACAGTGTTTAAGGGCTTTCTTAAAGCTCACGGCTATCTTTCCGGCCGGCTAGTTACCGATACTACCATTAAGCTGGAAATCTGGTCACCTAACTACATCCCTACCCCTTTTCTCTTTATCACATGCCCTTTGAAAGAGGCTCTACCCATTTTCTACTGCAGCTCTGTTTCTTCTTTTATGTACTGGGAAATATTTTCCATATACAAAAACGAAAAACAAAAGAATACTTCCAAGTTGGTTATCAGCGAGTCACAATTACATCCTGATTTAGCTTTAGCATTTTGTTTTGACATTCTGAAGATAGAAAATACAGACCAAAGAAGAGTGTTTGAAAATGTAACTTTACCATTTTGAAATATTTTAGATTGGCCAGGCTGTTTCTCTTTTGAATTTAACCCCTGCCCGCAACCTCACGCGCTCTTCCTTAAGCCTTCTTAAATGGTTTAATTATTTTATCAAAAAAGATTCCAATGATTACAGAGTGTGCAATACAGATAAAGCTATATTAGATGAAAGTTAGACCAAGTTCAGTTACACACTAAAGACTCTCAGTTCTTGCTGTAGGTCTCAGAATTTCCAGTTTTATTGCTAAATCCATCTATTTCCATCGTTTTTAAGTTCATGAAGTATCATAAAGTCAATTACAATAACTATGGTCCCTCCAGATAAATCTACCTAAATTACTGAGTCCCAATGGAGAGTTTTTTCTTAAATCATATGGTTAACTATGGTTGTTGGGCCATTGGGTCACTAATACAAAGTTTTGAGTAGTTAATAAAAAATAAAAGAAGAAATTTTTTGCATTCTTTCATTGTGTTTAAGGTAGCCCTAGGATCGCGAAGAGATCTGATAAAACCTAGGCATTAATATTCCAACTGTGGAATTTGCATATTTATCAGAGGTTTCGATTTTTTAGAGTATGTTTTGTTAGAAAATTCCTGCTTTGCTATGATTTGTTTACTGCCAACACTTAGCACATATGAGGCGTTTCTTCCGTATTAACTCATTGAATCCTCACCGTCTCCTGAAGCAAGTTTGTGAACAAATAGTCAGAAGGGAACTCATTTAGCTGAAATAAGTCTTTAGAGAGTTACCCACAGGAGAAGCTAAAATCTTATCAACGCCTCTGTGGTTAATAAGTTGTTTATTTCATAGAGGGAATGAGACTTAATGCCAAGTAGCAAACACAGCTGGATTAGGTAACTAGTAATGCATTATTGCTTCATTTATAAAATATTTTGGCAGCTTCCTTCTGCTAATATATCTCAAGATAATAATAATGAATTCTATTTAGAGACATTCCCCAGCACTTTTTTTTAAAAGAGTAAATGGCACACAGTAGCAAATGCCTGCTATCCTCACCATCACACACATTTCTTTCCTTATGTTGACATAAGTGAATGACTGGAAAATAAATTTTCTTTGTTCTCATATTCAGCAAGTGTGGGTAATAGTTTTTATCGCTTAGCTTTACCACTATGTCAGTATTCAGCAACGTGAACGGAATGATTTGTTTCCACTAAAGTTGCTAATAATGAGTCAAGTTTTAATTGTGATCTGTAGATGATGAAAGGAATCCAGGCCATCAATGTATTTTTCACACAATAAAAATTTGACCCAACTGGAGGTCAAGGCTTAACGGTATTGGTAACCAGATAACGCTTCCATTTCATTGGGGACCAATGAGGAGTGCCTAGAAATTGTGAGATTGTAAAAGGCACCCTCCATGATGTCTGGGGAGTTGGCTCATTCTACCATTATAGATCAGGAAGTCTAAGTTTTTAGCAATCCCGGGCCAAGCCTCAGAGTTAAGCACCTGGAAGGCCTGAATTCCTGTTCTGAGGAGACCATTGTGTGAGAGGCCAGAGCCTCACATGAAGAATAGCAGCATTGGCTGGGTATAATTGGAGGGTAGGAGATTGAAGTCCTTTCCTGGAGAAGGGTTGCGTTATTTTAATGAAGAGAGTAGTGGTGACAGTATGTCAATTAAATCACAGAATCTATGTCTTCACAGTGCAAGACACCTCGGATACAAAATAATGTCAAAAGGATGTGTAGTCTCTGCATAGTTATCAACTTTTATTGAATGGAAAAATCTAGGTCATCATAAATATCTGGTTTCTTCTAGTTTTTCCTTCATGTTGAGGCTGTTACTTAATAGCCTTTTAAACATCAAACTGTGATATTAATTCTTGACGACATTATAAGTCTCTCTCAGGGTTCAGGATCCAACTGGGTTTCCTAAATAAGGGAAAAGATCAAACATTTATTCAGGGACTTTTCTTAGAGTGTCTAACCTCATCCTCACAATAACTTATGAAGTAGTTTATGTTCTTATCCCCCATTTTATAGTTGAGAACCATAAGGCTTATCAAGGTTAAATAACTCACCTTAGAATGCACAACTGTAAGTAGCAGAGCTGAAAGTGACCCCCTCCTAAGTATGAGTGCCATGTTTCCTATCATTCTTTTTTTCCTTTCATTTATATAACGGATATAATTGGTACTAAAACTGTCAGAATGAAGATTATTCTGATCATTTAAATATACATTTTAATTTTATCATTGTGGATGCAGATTAATGCAGTGAAGAATCTAAAAAGATGATGTGGTTGCTTTGAAAGTAATTTTCCTCAGGAGCTTTTTGGAATGTTGTATAATCTTTAGAAGATGTGGATTTTAGCAAATGCCGTTAAAAGGCAATAAATGTTAGTTTGGTTGAGGCTCTGTCACTAGTTTTAGGAGCAGTAGTGTTTGGAATAGAACCCAACATTTCACCTTAATAATACAAAGCTTCAGTGTTCTCGTGGGTGAACGCATACACTCAAAAATAAGTGTCCTTGGAAATAATTGCAGTGACTTACATGTAACTCTAGACCTTGCCTTGTTCATTATGCGAGCACTGCACAGTCGAGCATTCATGAGTTACAAATTCGCAAGGCCCCACAAGCTATGGGCCTGTTCTCTGGGTGTACAGAGGTTTCACTGGCACTTCACAGCTCAGCACAGAATTTTAATCTTCCATGGTTCAAGGAGCCTCTGTCATATATGCAGCCTTTTTACTAGAACCAATTGCAAAAGTCTAAGAAGATACACAGAGGTAGCAAACACAGCCTAGGTTGGACCACTTACAGGACTAGCGTTCAGAAAGGCTGCTAAGACCTGGGTTGAACACTAGAATTGTGTGGTTTAGAGCATCTTCTGAACGTAGTTACACATTTCTAGGAGACACGATTTGATGTGTGCTGAGTTTTCTTGAGGGTAATTGCTACCTCCCTGAATTACAGTGAGGTTCCTCTGGGTATGCATAGTACCTTTCTTTCATCATGTTCATCAAAGCTTATTTCTAAATTCTTATTAATTTTCCTAGCAGCTCTTCAGAATGAGTAGTTATAAGTATTACAAACCATAGATGAGAACAATAAAAAAAAAGAGATGAGGTAAATTTTCTAGGACCTCCTGAGCCGATATAATAATAGAGGCAACCCAAGTTTGCCAATTTCAGTGGCCCAGTGCTTCATTTTGTCTCAGAACAGATAAGCTCAGGGTCATCTGAATGATATTGGGAATGAAGGGTTTCTTATTGGGATTGTACCAAGTTAATTGTGTGCTGTGAAACATGGTATGACCTCATTTGCATTGGGAGATCTAGTGCTGTAAATGCTACAACACATAAATTAAGTGATTCAGCCAATTATATATATTTTTGTATGTTTCTAACAAACCAATACATGATCTCTGAAATAGAAAAGCTGTACATTCAAATTTTTCTACCCTTGTTTTGTGAGCATATATTTATTTTAATAAGGATACTGGGAACTAAACTACTTTGCTGCTACTTTATCTTGGATTACTTTCTTACTCCCATGGAACATAAAAATTCTGAAGCCATGTCTGTCTTTGTGATCTCATCCTGTTTGGTTTGTGTATAGTTGCATATAAAATGTAAAAATAGTAATTACCTTAAAAAGTTGATGTAGACAGAAACTTGAGGAAAGAGAAAGATATAAGAATCAAGGAGATATCTGGGGGCAACTTGATCCTATAGACCAGGGATTAGTAAATTATGTCCTTTTGGCCCAATCCAACCCCTGCCTGTTTTAGCATGGCCTGCAAGCTAAAAATAGTTTTTACATTTTTTAAATGGTTGGGTAAAAAAAAAAAAAAATCAAAGGAAGAACCGTATTTCAGAACTTGTGAAAAGTATATGAAATTCAAATTTTATCATCTGTAAGTAAAGCTTATTGGAACACAGCGATGGCCATGTATTTACACATTGTCCGTGGCTGATTGCATAGCAGACAGCAGAGATGAGTATTTATAATAGACCTTATGGCCTGTAAAACTGAAAATATTTACTACTATCTGACCCTTTAAGAAAAGTTTGCCACCTCCTGCTTGACAGTGGGGGCCAGTGTTCAGTTCTGACTTACTTAGGTCAATGACCTGTCAGCATGTCACTCAAATTTGCATTCGGAGCACCAAGTACCTAATTTTATTTCAGGAGCCCCCATTAAATTGTGTTCGGTGTATTGCCACTGTTTTGTTTTTTAAAAACACACACAAAGAAAGTTCTATGGAAGCGTTGTATCTTCTGTATTATTGAGGTTACTGTTCATTAATTACAACACATGATATTCTCTTTATGACAATCTATGGGAGAAATTTCTATCTGGTCCTAGAACCAAAAGGGTTATACTTTTCTGAGTTTTGTTTTTGTTTTTTTTTTGTTTATTTGGTGTAATCCTTTGGAAACTGAATTCTGACAGTTTGTTTTCTTTTTCAAGATGCCTGCCAGAAAGCTCAGAAGCAAATTTGAGGCTCACTTTCCATTTATTGTACCAGCTTCGTGCTTGGTGCCATTTCATTTTATGCCCCTATTTTATTTTTCTCATCCACTTCTAATTTATGAGCTTTTTCTATACTTGTGTCTCGTAAGATGCTGTGCATTTTTCAGGAACTACGCAGAACATTAAAAAGTATATTATATTAAAAATAAGATATATTTCGATTTTAGTTCTAGAAATTCACAAATTCCTCATGGCCTCACCTCAGAGATCCCTTAGTCTTTTCCTGATGATTTTGTGACTGTCCTGGCATCTGTGCCCACAGGGCATGAAATGTTCATTGACTGCTTTGTCCAATATTCTATCTTTCCTGGAGGCTTGTAAACAAATGTTTTCATGATGAATAAAGACGTAGATCAGAGTTTCTTCATCTAGATTCCAGAGAACTCAGTAGAGTTGTGAATATGGGTGGGGAAAATATTTTTTATATTTTCTTTCATGATGAACGTAAACAACAACGCACAGTACTATTAGCAGTAGTTGTGATTAAGCTATCAATAGAAATCATAGATATTTCATATCGCTTTTTGTTGTTGCTGATGTCACAAAAATATTTGTATTCTTTATTACTCCAAACTTAAGATAGTTATTATAGCTGTCTATCTAAACAGCTAGATCTTGTTATTTAATATATTAATAAAGGAGCATATTTATTACTGCGCTGTAATTTTTAGAAACCATTTTGATATCTATAATTTGGTTGTTTTCATTTGTAGTCCTTTGTGTTTTATTTTATGCATTTAAAAACATTTTTCTGAGAAGGGATCCACAGGCTATCAAAGGGATTCTGAATCAAAAAAGGATACAAAACCTCTGTATGTGCATACAGCCTTGCATGAACACACACCATTTTATATGCAGTTTCAGAGGGTTCACTGACTAACCCCTCCCCACAAGGCCCATGTCCAATATCTGTAATTTAAGAACTCATGCTCTGTCAACTAAAATTCAAGATAGATCACACGAGGGAGAGTTTTCGTTTTATTTTTTAAGGCCCCACTCAAATGAATCACTTACAGGAATTGACCTACGATGTTTTCTGGTCGTACTATTGGTTCTAGCTGTCATGACTTAATATGTATCTCTTTATTCCATAACACGAGGAATGTATATGTCCTCATAAAATAACTCATTTGGCTTTTACCATATTAACTCTTGATATTTTTAAGCGAGAAGTTAAAAACTTACTGCTTTTACACGCTTTGATTTGCAATTTGTACGAAAAAGAGATTTGCTCCTTTGAATTTTCAGAGCTTGACACGTATGTATTTCATAAGTTTGGAGTTGGATAAAAAATACAAATGCCACCACAGATTAATTACATGACACTTTTCTGTGCCATACCTGGTTTTGTTGTTTTTACTAATCAAGTATATTTATTGTTCATGTATAGGAAAGCCAAGTTTCATTTGAGAATAGCATTCTCTGCTAGTATCTGTGTTGTAAGTACATAGCTACGATTTTCTTTATACCTCTTTGGGTTTTATGCTCTCTTAGTCCATACATTACACTGGTTCTGAATACTTTCTCTTAATTTACCAAGATCTGAGTGGGACCTTAGAGATTATCTAGTCCAGTTTTTCTCAACAATGCTAAATTTCACAAACTATTGATACCTAATCTCCTTTCCCAGGGAATTTGATTGAACTGGTCTGTATTGGATTCTTTAAAAGTCGGCTAGGTCTACGGCTATGCCACACTGAACATGCCCGATCTCATCTGATCTCAGAAGCTAAGCAGGGTCGGGGCTGGTTAGTACTTGGATGGGAGACTACCTAGGAATACCAGGTGCTGTAGGCATTAAAAAAATATAACAAATTAAAGAAAGAAAGAAAGAAAGAAAAAGTCGGCTAGGAGGTTCCTCATTTCAACTTGGCTTGAGAACCATGGCCTGGACTAATTCACTTCACCATACAAATGTGGAACATAGTGACATTGCCCAAGGCTGCCAGTTAGCTAGTAACAGATGAGTTATCTCTACTTCAGGATGCTATTTGCCTTTTTCCGTTTCTCCCTCCACCCCCCAAAAAAATGTTAGGCATTTACCAGCTAATACAGACTTCTATGATTGCTACGTTCCTCATGGAATATTTAAAATTAAATATTCCATCTGAAGTGTTTAAACGCTTGCCGTTCTTGTCCTGTTTTACCATTATCTAATGAGCAGAAGGCTTTCCGGAAAACCTTTGGGATCATTCTTTCTTACTCAACTGTTCTTGGCTACGGTCACTGTTTATTTCTGGAAATTTGCCCCGTCACCACATCATGATCAAGAGAGTGGCCCATTTTTATAAGTAGCTTGTTATTCTTGTTACTGTAAGTCTCCAGACCTCACTGTTGAATCTGGTATGTTCCAGAGGAACTAAATCTAAAAGGATTCCCTTGTCACATTTGATGGACTTGAGTACTAAAGACCCAAATTCGAAGAGCCCTCCAAAAATGGGCCTTTCTTTTCCTTTTAAGTCGTCAGGGTAATTCTAGCATTCCTTTCTTCTTCCTTCCTTCCTTCCTTCCTTCCTTCAGCCTTTTCCTTCATTCCTTCCCTTCCCTCCTTCCTTCCTCCCTCCCCCTCCTCCTCCTCCCTCCTCCATTCGTCCTTCCTTCCTTCTTTCCTTTCTTCCTTTCTTTCTTCTCTCTCTCTCTCTCTCTCTCTCTTTTCTTTCTTTCTCTCTTCTTTCTTCTAATTCCAGCATTCCTGAGGAAACTACAAGTACCTCATGAGCAGAAATGCTGTCCATTTATATATTTCATACCTATCCTCTAAAATTACTTAGAATGAATAAAATTAAGTTATAATTGTGCCTTTTCAACCCAAGCTAATAGATTTCTTGCTTTGGTTTATCTGATTATGGATATCAATTAACTTTATTTATCTCATTAGGTTTAAAAATTAATAATATGTTGTCTTATATAGGTCTTATCTTCACAGAGATTATTCAATCTAATTGCAGTAAAAAATAGAAAAAGCGGATATTTAATGCAGATATCTAGGCTTAAAAAGATTAAATGACTGAAGCTAATGACAATTTTAAAATTAACAGCAGGTTTCCCCATTTACAGTTTGTTTCTTTAGGACAACAGCTTTCTTTTACTTTCTTTTACCTTCTGTCTTATTTTGAAATGAATTTGGTTACAACTATTTTGACAACTATGTGACCATATATATTAAATTTAAAAGAAATTAACATTTTTAAATTTTCCTATAATTCTATACAACTCTCAGGATGGAAAATAAATTTTACCTACACCAAGTCAGGATACCTTGGAACCAAAAATGGCAAAAAGCAACTGGCTTGGTGTCTAGTAACCAGGATAGATACGAAAAGGAAATTCTTGCCAAGCCTGTCTTACCAGCCCTGTACAGAACCATCACAGAGAACTGTCGTGTGAATTGCCTTCTCAGGGAAGCTCTGTGTGCCACTTCTGAACTGTCTTCATTTTCATAGACAATATAGTTTTGAAATTTTGTAGAATAAAATCCTTTTATCAAGTTACCACTGGAGAACTAGTCACTATGTCTCTATAGGATAACAACATTATAAGGTTCATGTTATATGCATGCATGTGGTACTTTGAACCACTCTATATTTAAAGCAATACCTAGGTCTTTACATGCCAAAGGATGGAGATTAAAATATATATATATATATGATCACAGAGTTTAGAAAAACATCTTTTAAAAAACAAAACAACACTATGCTTAGCTTTATGGATAAATCTAAGTATTTGAATGCATATCTGAAGAATTGATTTTAAAAAGAAGTTTAATGGAGCAAAGATTTAAGATGTAAAAAATAAAACCATAAAACTACAAGAAGAAAACATGAATCTTTTATAATCTTAGAATTGGTTCTAAGTATGACACAAACTTAGATACCACACAAAAAAATACAGTTGAATATAAAAACATTTTTAAACCACATACCAAAATATATATATTTTTTAATTAAAACAATATCAGAAGATAACAACCTGGGGAAATTTTGTAACTTATAGAAGACTTAGGGCTGCTTTTCAAAATATATAGAGTTCCTACAAATCAATATTTTAAAAAAATGTGGGAAAGAAATATGAAATTCACAGAAAAAGAAATGCAAATAGCTCTTAAACATATGAAAAATGCTCAATCTCATTCATTATAAGAAATGCAAATTAAAAGTATGAAATTTATTTTTTCGTCCATCAAATTGGCATAGGTAAAACTTAAGCCAACATGGTGTGTTGGCAAGGGTATGAGAAAACAAACACTCTCTTACATTGCTAGAGGAGATTTGTATCTCCATAGAGATGTTTGGAAATATCAAAATTAAAATTAAAATAAACATATTCTTTGAGCTAGCAATTCAAATTCTAGAACTTTTTTCTACAGAGATCTTGCAAATGGGTAAGATGATGTATATGCAAGGATATTCTTGGAAGCATTTTATAACAAAGGGTTGGAAACAACCTAAAAATCAATAGGAGAATTAAGTACATACTCAGTACTATTTGTTATTATAATATATCCATGATAAGGACTAATTGACAACTGTTAAAAAAGAATGAGATATCCCCTAAATATACCAATATGAAAGTAACCCCACGTATTTTGATAGGTAAAAAAAAAAAAAAGACATATAAAACAGTATCTATAGCCTGGTAACATTTGGGAGAAAAAGAAAAAAGATACATATATTTATAAATGCATAGACTGTCTCTGGAAGGACACATGGTATACTAACAGTATCATTGCCTCTAGCAAAGAGAACCGAGTGGCTGGGCAGATTTACTTTTCAAAAATAGAAAACTTTATGTCTGTCTGACTGTCTCTCTGTCTGTGTCTGTCTGTCTGTCTATCTATCTATCTATCTATCTATCTATCTATCTATCTATCTACCTACCTACCTACCTACCTAATATATATAGTCAAGAAATGTGAAGTGGGATTTTTATCCCACTTGTAATCTAATAAATTAGCTTGCCATAGTTTTGCGGATGCTGGCAGAAGACATGAGCCGCCTAGGTCAGAGACAAAGGGCTTTCTTATTCATAGCACAGCAAGCAGTGAGAGTTTTAGCATTTGTGTTTGTTTGTTTGTTTCTCTTGCCCCCATCTCCCATGGGAATGACATGATGCATCTAGATGGATACCCACACAAGCAGTGAATTGCATTATAAGAGAGAAATTCTATGCTTAAGGAAGCTGAATCTTTTATAATGGGCAGTAGGAAGGCTGGCCTTTTGCTCTGGAGGGAGACGTTATCTCTATTATCCAATGCAGTATACAAACATCCTTGAAAGATAATCTAAAATAAATGGCAGTTAGCACCCCACTTGCAAGATGTGCAGAAACACAAGAGACACATGGAAAATTGTCTCTATTTATTTGTAAATACACACACAAACACTCATGCACGGACACACACGAAGTTTGAAGACTAATTGTAACCTTTGATACTTTGAGGCTTTTAGCTAAATTGGGTAGAGCATGAACTCATTGGTCAGATTATTAGGCCAGAGTCTGAAGTCACCTAACTCTGCCCAGATCAAAAGTCGTTATGGTCACAGGCTCTACTCTTATGCCTGGCTCACCATCTGCAAGGGCAAGTTATTTGATCAAGAGAGTCCCCAGCTGAGAGCAAGAACATGAATAAATGAGCACGACTCATTCTCCACTACTGTAGCTAACGACAGTAGCTGCTACCTTGGGCACTTGGAGTACTCTCAGATTTTAGAACTAGACTCATGTTACTTTAGCACTGGAGTGAACCTTACTTTATTTGGCTTCATTTAGCTCAGTTTCACACTGAAATCAATTTTAGGTCTGTACTTTACAAATGTGATTGAAATGGGCTGCGGTGGGGGCAGGGGAAGTGGTGTGGGATTCTTGGCTGTGGCACCTGGATAACAGAGTACCTCAGAAGCAAGCTTTCATTTGTCATTGGAACAGACTGGATTTCTGTCTTACATTTCAGGGTGGGCCGGAAGGCACTGTGGAGGGTCTGCAGAGGGGAATGAATTAGCATCCTGTTAGAAAGGTGCTGAGCCCCTCCCCAATCACTGTGAATGCCCTCCCTCTGTTTTTCTTTTTTTTCTTTTTTTTTTTTTTGCAGCAGTGGTCTATATTTTTAACTTTTTGATTAAAGTATAACATATAAATATAAAATTTTAAGTGTACCACCTAGTGAATTTTCATAAAGCGAACACACTTGTCTAACTAGCACCCAGATTGAGAAATAGATTACCACCTTAATCCCAGGAGCCCTTTCCAGTCACTCCCTCCCTCCCAAGATAAACATCACATTAGTTTTGCCTGATTTTGAACTTTATATAAAAATAGCATTGTATATTATACACTCTTCTTTTGCTCCAAGTTATATTTGTGGAGTTATCCATATTGTTTGTGTGTGGTTAGAATGTGTTTATTCTCATCACTGCATAGCACTGATTGTCAACCAGGGGCGATTTTGCCCCTCAGGGGACATTTGGTAATGTCTAGAGACATTTTCTGGTTGTCACAACTGGAGGTGGCAGGGAAGGGAAATTGCTGCTAACCATCCTACAATGCACAGGACAGTCCTCGCAACAAGGCCCAATATGTCAGCAGTGCCGAGGTTGGGGAACCCTGCTGTACAGTAGTATTCCACACATATTTCTTAGAGCCTTGACTTCGGCATTCATCAACATTACACAGCTCAGCCCTCGCTTTGAAATTATTCTTAAAGTCATGCTTATCACAGTTTCATCAAAATAAAGAAGCTGCCAAAAGAGATGTTTTCACATTTAGGATAACCGTTACAGTCAAAATGAATTATTATGTGTAGTCTTGGTCATAGACAAAAATTGTAAATTTTGGAACCACTATAAGAATTCGAAGAGATTCTGAATAAAAGAATGAAATGGGCTAACTCGAGGTTTTCATCAAAGAGTGAAGTTGTGAAAGACTAGTCTTAAAAACAGTTTTATTGAAGTATAATTTGCATATCACAAAATTCACCCAATTTAAATGTATAATTCAAAGATTGCCAGTAAATTTAGAATTGTGCAATCATTACCAAAACCTAATTTTAGAATATTTCCAGCACACCAAAAAGATCCCTTGTGCCCATTTGCAGTCACTCCTATTCCTACCTGTAGTCCCGAGAAACCAGCAGTTTACTTTCAGTCTGTAAATATTTCCTTTTCTGGGTATTTCCTACAAATAGAATCATAAAATATGTGATCTTTTATATATGGCTTTTTTGACTTAGCATAATGTTTTCAAGGTTCATCCCTGTTGAGCAGGTATCAGGACTTCGTTCTTTTTTATAGATGAATAGTATTCCATTGTATGACTATATCGCATTTTATTTAGCCATTCACGAGTTGATGGACATTTAGATTGTTTCTAGTTTGGAGCAGTTATGAAAAATGGAAATGGAGGATTTTGAAGCACAGCTAGGTACTTGGGTAACACAAATAGGCATTGGAAGAAGGGACATGATTCTGGGCCAATCAATCTATGTCATTCTCATGGATAATTTGAGCAATTAAGAAAAGAGAATAGGAAACGGAAATAACTAGAGAAAGACATAGGGAAAGGAGGGCTCCGATATTTACCCATCCAGACCCTCAGGTTGAAGTCAGGACTTATACCTCATAGGATAGTGAAGCTCAGTTATAAGAGTAGCATGAAAGAAGATATTCTTAAAATCATAAGGCATTCTATACAGATGTAAAGTTTACTGTTTCTTGACAAAGTAAGGTTCTAAGGCCTCTCGTGTGGAAATTGGACACTGAATCAAAGGAGTTACCTAGAAGCAGAATCGCCTCCACAGGAGGCAAATTTTTGCCAAACACCAGTGGAACGGGTGCCACCAAAGTAGACCCAAGCCCTTCACCTTTCACTGAGGGCCTTGAAACACTGGGAACCTATTCTTTAGCTATGTGAGGTGATGTGGCTTCATGGAATGAAAGTTGTTTATTTTATTAGACCAGAATAATTATGTTGTAGATGTGAGTGTGAGGGGTTGGAGAGGAATGGAGAGGGTCAGAGCACTTTAAACAGAATTCTTAACATAGTAACTAAATCTCTTTTTTGCAGTAGAATAAACAAGATAGGGGACTTTTCACATTACCAAAAGATGTCTTTCTCAAGGACTTATTTATACAGCATTATGTATATAACATACTTGATAGGGCAAACTGAAGCTGAACTGTTTAAAAAATTAAGATAAAGCAAATCTACTATCATAAGTTTTTTTTCTCATTTTACTGGAAAGGAAACTATGCCAGAAGGTCTAGCCGACGTTGTTAGTAACCCTTTAGTGTTCCTCAAGCTTATTTAACTGATGCCTGCTTTTTCCCCACTAGAAAATGGTATTATATTAAGAGACAAGCTGAAGAACATAGTTTGTGAAATGCTGATACAACCAGATTTCAACATTTATGGTTAGCTCCTTATTTACATTGTATATTAACCTTCATATGAATCAAATTGGTTATTTTAGATGAGAACCTGAATGGCACTTTATTCTCATTCAATAAACTATCAGATTTTTATAGTGCCTCTGATAAAGTGAGTTGGCTCTACTATTACTGATCATAACTAATATGACATCTGGCATAACCCATCGAGCAACTGCATTGCTGCACTCGAATGAATTATTTATAATAAAATCTTATCTTCAACATTTTAATACCAGAGAAAAAATAAAGTGTAATATTGGAAAATGCAAATGACATCTTAGCTTTTTAAATTATATTTTTATCATGTCAATTCAAAGAAATTCAAGTTTACATTTCTATCCAAGTTCAACAAATGTCGCATATTAAGAAATAATGAGAGAGGGAGAGTTGGTGGGGGGGAGAGAGAGAGAGAGAGAGAGAGAAGGAAAAGGAGAAGAGGGGAGAGAGAGGAGGGAGAAAGAAGGGGAGAGGAGAGGAGAGGAGGGGAGGAGGAAGGAGGGAGGGGGAGGAGGGAGGGAGAGGAGGGAAGGGAAAACACAAAAACTAAAACTTCAGCTTTCCTGATCCAGGTTTCCATTTTGATAGTCACGTCTATAAATGTTGTCTGTTTGCTTAAGGTTTGCTATGTTAGCACTTCCTATAGGTCTATAGAAGAGCAAAACATAACCCTCTGCCCCTACCCTAGCCTTGCTGGCACAAATCAACAAAGGGACAGCTTGTGAGGTAGGTACACAGACGCCTGTCGGTACAGCCTTGCCGTTGATTTTTCCAGTTGAACCAAGAAGACCCTTGTTTTTTTTGGCAGGTTTAATAACTAATATTTAAACAAGGCATCTGTATAATGTACACTCTGAGAGGATTTCCTAGGGCTATAAAACTGCCTTAACTCAATGGGAGTTGTTCTCCATTCTTGAGTTGGAGCTTTAAAATTAAGTCCTTAAAAGAGAAAGCACGTATATAATCAATTACACAGAATATTTGGGTTTGAGAAAAGTAATGAAGCGTGGCATTTAAAAGATGTTTGAAAATGAAAGAAAATATTTACTAAAAACAGGCACAAAATGATAAAGAATAGTCTCAGCATCAAGGTCAAACCGTATGCACCAAATGAAGCTATTGCTGACAGCGTAGCTATCAGGAGATATGAGGACACTAAAGCGGGGTGTCTGCAATGCTCTAATTTTAGCATCCTCTACTTAAGTAAGTGGGAGGTATTGGATGTAGTCAGAAGGAGGAGCACAGAGGAAACATGGTCAGATTGAAAGATTTAGAGGTATTGCTGAGACAGTTGACTTTGCCGAGAGTAAAGAAGAGGCCTCTGGAAGCCTCTCCTCTCCATCCAGGGATTGGGGATAAAGGGTAAAGAGGGTTTTAAGCCCCGAGGTGCAGTTTGTGCTTTCCCCATAGATTCTGAAGGCAGAGTAGAGTTTTTCAAATTGTGTAGCTTCTCACATGCAAACTAGACCCAGCACCACATTAGTTCAAAAATGCAGGTCTTGCATGTGGCTGAGGGAATTTGCCTACATTCACCCTGTTTCCGCCACCTGACAAAAACTAAACAGCTCTATGGTGTAAATTGGCATTAGTGTGCAAGGTTGCTGTGTGACTGACCTGCATAATTGTGGTTGGAAATATTTTGTCTCCGGATGGATTCATGAGTTTAAACACATGGTCAGAGAATCAGACTTGTAGCTATTTTAAGCTTCTTCCAGTTAACCAGAGGAAATATCTCACATATACTACATAGTATAAAAAAGGTAGAGAATTGATATGCCTCCTGCACAGCCATTTTGAATCCATTTACAGTCACATTATATCAATACATGCTGGCTTCAAAATGCAGCAAATAAAGAGTTGCACCATGATTTTAGTACATGATCAATGAAGATTGAAATCTGATCATCATTAACCCTGTTTAAAAAAAAAAAATCCTAGTCTTTCCCCTGAGAACCTATCGATTTTACTTCACTAGTTGGTAATTGTTGTAGGAGTCTCCCTCTATCTGCCTCTGTGAAAGCAGCCATGATGTATGTGATCAAATGCAGATGGTGTTGTCATTTCAGTCATACTTCCAAAGGTAAGCCATGTTTCTCAAGCTCTCCTCCCAGGCTACTAAGGCTTTGCATAAGTCCTTAGGGAGCAGCTCACATGTGCTTGTGACAGGTCCAGTTCATGGTGTGACACGTCAAATGCACTGTGCACTAACTCAGGATGTCTGCCTCGTCTTTGAATACTATAGATTATTTGCTTTGCTTGCTTCTGAGTTTTAGATAAATGGAATCATACATTATGTTCTCCTTTCACGTCTGGCCTCTTTCTACACTGTGTAAGATCCATTCTTGTGTGTCGTCGTAATTTGTTCATTCTCATTGCAGTGTACTATTCTTTTGTGTAAAGACACCATGGTTTATTTACCAGACTACTGCTAAATGGCAGTTCAGTGTCTTTCAATATTTATAACAACCCCGTGAGGTAGGTGCTACTACCTTGTCCATTTTGCGGATGGGAAAACTGGGGCTTTGAGCAGCTTTAGAATTTATTTACTTCAGGTTACAGAGGTCACTGTGGTCTCGCCAGGCCCTTAGCCCAGGTAGCCTGACTCAGAACCCCCATTCTTCCCCCTCACTCTATTATGCCTCAATACCTAACTGAGCTCTCTAGTGAAGCAGGTCTCTGATCTGTTTCTGCCTTTCTTTTGTCCTTTTAAAGGATTCGACTGTGGGGGCTGTGGAAGCTGGAGCAGAAGACAAACATGTCTGTCACCAGGCTACATATGTCCTCATCCATTCCCCTAGCTTTGTTCCTAGGTCAGCTTTACTATGCTTAGAGTAAGGGCTTTGCTCGGTGGTCCCATTAGTTCACCTGACATGTCTGAATTGCTGATAAATCTTGTGTAGGCTCAAGCTGCACCTGCACCCATCTCAAAAGCATATTTAAATGCTAAATTGACTCTTGAAAGGAGAATTTAGCACATTATTTTATTTGCGTTATTTGCATAAGTCCTTAGGGAGCAGCTCACATGTGCATTCCTTTGAAAAGAATTTTTAGTATATCTTTGGCTTTAACTAGTTAGGCTCCACTTTTGTCACATAGACTATGAAGAAACTTGAAGACTATTTTAGGTTTGTTGGTTTGTTTGTTTGTTTGTTTGTTTGTTTCCTGTACTGAGGAATTCTTCTTCTTATATTTGAGCCTTCTCTTTTTGTAAGAAAAGAAATATCAACCCACATTTTATGTTTTTTAGAAAAAATGTTCACGAATGCATTTTTCTTCCTGTTGCTTCCCGAAAAACATTCAAGTAGAGGCTACAGATGAACATTAAAAAGAAAGATCTATTTCCTGGGCTTATGTCAGCAGCCCAGGACCAAGAAGTTGCTAGGAGGTCAGTTCTGGGCCTTTCCCTGGATGCAAACGGAGGGACATAAATCAGGCCACCCACTCCCAAATTCCAGTAGGAAATGAGGTGCTCTGCTCCTGCATCTTTCCCTGACCATCTTAGAACAGTGCAGGAGTTTGTGGGGTCTTTGATGTGTGATGACCAGAGAGCATATTAAGGAGGCCTAGGTTTCATTCCTAGAGGCTAGAGATTTCCTACCCAGGAAGGCAAATGATACACTTTGTTTCTTGCTTTGGAAAATATGTAATTTTGACAGTCTTCAAATCCAAATGGAAGATTTTTTTTTTTTAATGACAAAATTGGTGGTACACATATGTACAAGTAAATTTTTTAAAAATTTTTTTCTAAAAGCATTTTAGCAAAGTTGAATGTGCAGCCTCTCCTCTGTATAGCTTCATCCTTTTTTTTTCCAGACACTCCTTTCCCTCGTGGAACCTATGAGGCCTGCCAGCCAGGAGAGTGGCAGTTTTCCAACAAAAACGCTATTTTACTCATTGGTCGATAGAGGGGGAGGGTATAGCTATTTAGGGATGTCTGAGTTTAGTCTCCTTCGATTATGAAATTGCCTTCTCTTCTTCTCAATGTCTTCATATAATTTTGGTGCCACACCGCACACCCTCTGTCCATCTTACAGCCCAATTCTGTATTTCAGCTTGGCCACCCCCTAGCCAATGAACTTGCTCAACGCTAATTTTAAAGTAATGTGTGAAAGCTGCAAGTTCTTAAAATAGGATATTGCCTGAATATTTACCTAAACTTCCAAAAATTATATCTGAAATTTCAGAACTGGTTGTAAAACTTTAGTCTCTTGAAGTAAAACCTACTGTTCTCTTGTAATATAGTTGTTTTTAGCAGCTAATAGTTTGGAACCAAGGCTTTAAGCCATCTTTTCTCCTCTGATTGACATCAGAGAAGAAGGGCATTCCCTTGAAAAGACTTTCTAAAGAGAGAATTTTGTAAATGGAGTATAAAAAAGAATGAGGATCAGAGATTAACATCTTTAGTGTTCGAATGGCTTATGTATATAATAAAAGCAAGACTAGGCCTTATTTTCTGAGAAGTAAAGCCCTACTCGGGTGCCAGATAAAATACTAGATGTCCAGTTAGATTTGAATTTTAGATAAACAACAAATAATTTTCTAGTATAAGTATGACCCAAATATTGCATGGACATAACATATTTTTATTTTGTTGAATCTGGCAACTCTAACAAGGTTTTCAGTATGGTTTCAGACAATTTCAATTAGTTAATATTTTCTGAGTGCTTTCTGCATGATGTTTCATCCCAGACATGACCTCAGGAGCCTCAGAACAGGCCTCGTGTGTATCTCTTTCACTGTTGTACCCACTTCTCCTAGCACAGTCTTTGGCTCTATGAATATTTTTTGAAACAAAGGAAAAAAAGAAGTATAGAATATGATGAATTTATGACACTTATAACCTAGGTGGGAACACAAGCTCACATATATAAAAAGATGATGTGACTAATACTAACTTATTTTGGATTTTAATTGGTTAATTTACTTGCTAGACTAACCCACTTAGGTAAAGCGTCCAAATTCTAAATACAAGAAAAGTTACTCCCACTTTAAAAAGAAGTGATGATTGAATAGGAAGTTGAATGTTATTCTTATCCGAATGTGATGTAATCTTTTTAATTATCTGATTTAAAACTGCTCTGAGTGACCAGCTGTGTGACCTTGGACAAAATACTTCACATCTTTGAACCTAAGTTTTACCATCTATGAAATGGATGTGACGAGATGTGCCATATTCGTCTGTACTTTGTGAGTGAGGCTCGGGCATGGCTTTAGAAACTGTAAGCTTCCATGACAGGTAAGGGATGGACCACTGCAGCTATTTTTGCATATGTTTTAGTCAGCAGACACAACTGTGCATTCTGCACATGGGTGAGAGGACCATGTGCTGTTTGCTCTGTGCTGAGTTAGAAATAGCTGGGCACAAGAAGGTTTTCACAGCTGGAAAATAAAAAAGAATGCCCCCGAGTTTTGAGGGAAATCCTTAGACTTCTTTCTATACTACATGTTGCATGCCAGAGGAAGACTGAACAGAGAGAAGCACAGGACTGTCAATAATTTTAACTATTATCATTTACCTAATTATTATAATTATTTTATTGGTAATGCATATTTTAATTATTATTAATAACAACCATTTTTCTTATTTTAGCTAACAGTTAGTGAGGGCTTAACTACTGTCCAGGCCCTGGGCTATTTTATGTACATTTTTATCATATAATCCTCATAAGAGTTCAGTAATGCAGCAACTGTTATGAAAAATGTTTTACAAATGAAGGAACTAATAGATTAAATAATTTGCTCGATGGCATGCAGCTGGCAGCTGGAAGAACCAGGGTGCACAACCAATCACTCCGGCCGTGGTGCTCATGCCTTAACCCGTATGCCATTCTGCTTCTTCAAGGGAACATACATCCAGTCAAGGGAGGTAGAGTTGGCGGCAAGAGCATCCGTCTTTCTGCACATGATTTTTAGTTAATATGATTGAATTCATCTGACAGTACTAATAGGTACAGCTGCCCCCGAATCTGTACTTTGGCCCAGAGTTTTAAAAAAAATTTAGCATTCTTTTTACCCAGTCCTTCCACTTTGGCCAGGGTTCTTCCAATACTATTTCAGCACCTTGCCCTCTACCTTTGCCTATAATAGCTACTTGAATAACTAATCAGATTTTATGAACTATAATGGGCGTGACCAATCAGTTTGAGTGAAAGTGCTTAACATTCATTCAGTAAATTTTAAATGCCTCCAATATCCCAGGCACATGGATTCCAAGACAAATGCAGGTAGAGCACTCTACAGAGCTCATAATCTGGTGAAGCAGACAGACGTGTCGACAAATAACCAAAATTAACATAAATTCTCTAATATAGTTTAGTGTTCCCTAGATTTGCCTAAGCATTCAAATCACTTGAAATACTTTAAAAACAAAAAAAAAACTACAGTTTCTTCAGCCCTAACCCAGACCGATTGAATCAGAATCTCTTGGGGAGGGTGCCGGGAATCTATATTTTAACAAATATAAAGTCTTACAATTAAGGAAATTAGGGAAATGAGATTATCAGCAGAAACAGGATCCTGTGGGTTCAGAGGAAGAAGCTAAGTCTGTCTTTGGGTGGGAAGATTAGCCAAAGCCTCTCGTGATAATGTGCAAGTCACACCTTTATGAGTGAGTAAGCAGATAAGTAGAGAGGACAGTCCAAATAAGGAGAATGGGTGAAAGCACAGAAGCAAGTTTATTCTGGACAGGTAGATGGGATTTCTACGATGGATTTATGGAATTAAGGCCAAGAAGGGCAGTAGGTAAAGCTAAAAAAGGAGGTCATGGCCACAATGTGAGGTCTATGGGCTTTACAGAACATCAGAGATTTTAAGCAAGAGAATTTTACTGTGTGGCAAGGGAGAGAATGGTCCACTGAGGAGAGAGGCAGTCCAGTTTGAAGGATGTCACAGGGGTTCTCAAGAGCGATTAGCTAAATTACAATAGTGGGATGGTTTGAGGGGTATTTCTTAGCTAAAATTGCCAGGACTTAATGATAGATTGATCTTCTTTTAAATGAGGGTGGGGGCAGTAGGATGACTCCTAGTTTAAATAATGGAGAGAAATATGGGCCATTGCAAGTGGTGAGGAATATTGGAAGGGGCGCGAGGGGTGATGACAAGAAAATGAATTTTGTCTTGATCATGCTGAGTTTCAGTGGCTCTGGGGGACCATATATGCTAGGCATTTAGATATCCAGAGATAGAGATGTGGCAGCCTACAGCATATCGATGAGAGGCAAAGCTTTGGGAACAGAAGAGAGTCATAAGGAGGAAAGTGAAGTGTGCTAGAGACTATGAGACTCCTGGCATCTAAAAGCACTTACCTACAATAATATATTAATCTGTTTGAACCCACTGGTAGGTATAGAAGTCATATTGCAATGGTTTAGAGTCCTCTACTCCTAATAATAATGACAGTGAGTCTCAAGAAAGACATTAATCTGGCTCTTTCACAAATGCCCTTTGCGTTGTTCTTCCTTATAGAGGGAAATGCCTCTCTGGGTCCGCTCTTGATGGTTGAATGGGAGGCAGTGCCTTCTAATCAAGAACAGTAAAATGGTAATAGGAAGGCCAAACAACCACGTGATATATGGTTACTATTTTCATTATATGTAAGAAGACACCAAGGCTCAGTAAAATCAAATAAATTGACTAAGTTGCTAATAAGAGTGTATTCATTTCCAAATAGTAGAGATAATGCTGACAAGTATGAAAAGCATTATTAAACAAAAATATGCCATGATGGCTATAGATTTATGGACTTCGAGAATACAACCATTCTATTTTACATTTATTCTGAGAAGATGAAGCTTGAATCATATAAGTTGCAAATTATACATCAAAAAGCATTCTTTTTATTAATCATGTCAATTCTATACCTTCCCTACTGATTATAGTAACCCTAGGACTCTCTAATATTATATATATTCTTTTCTTAAATAATGTTTTATTTTTCAATTTCAGTTGACAATTTTCAACTTCAGGTGTACAGCATAGTAATTTGCATGTGCCAGCTTGTCGATGTAAAATTTTCAGAATGGTGGTTTCAGGCTATTTCAAGCCGAAGGATTCTTTTAGTTCACAATAATATCCTTTTTAGTTGGCTATTTTGGATTGCTTATGTCATATTTGTGGAGGAAAAAACAGTGGAATAATCCATGTGAGGGTGTGCTCAGAGAGTTAAATGTGGCTCATTTAACTTACTCAAGCAGTGTATTATCTAAGTGTCCAGTTTAATATTTTATTGGACTTGGGTGATGACTTGGATGTCAGCACTAACTGAAATGCATTGGGTCACATTAGCTTAATTGATTCTCAAAAAATATGGGAAACTCACCAGAAACTATAACCACAAATTGTTATACATAGTTCCTTGATACAGATATCAAAGTATATTTTACAAATGCATTTGTGAATGGGAGCTCCGTTTATTTTAATGTTTGGACTGCTTCGGCTGTGTTCTGTAGTAGCATCTCTGAGAAGACTTAGGACACAGCAGGTCTCACTTTAAGAAGACTTCAGTACATAACACAAAGGTGCCTGTAACTGAAGTTGGAAATATGCAATCTTACTGAGTACTGATACTAAAGCATATGTGCTGATGAGAAACAGAGGTTGTTTAAAGACATTCACGTCACTCAGTCAGCCAACAAACTGTTAAACTTCTATTGTTCATTTAGCAAATATTTACCAATCATTTAATGACGTCCACGTGCTCCATATTTTCTAGCTCTTTTTAATCCTTACAACAGTTAGCAAGAATTACAATCCTACATTTTGTAAAATTTAGGGAGGTTAGGTTCTAATGGAGCCAGAATTTGAACTGACTCTAAACTGTCCAGTGTTAAAATCCATATCGTTTCCTCTTAGCTGATCCCTGTCGGGAAATCAAAGCTATATTACTATGGCCCCCACCATGCGGGGTTGACCGTGAAGTCTAAAACATAAGACTTAAGTCTCTAAGTCTGTAAAAACATTAGACATAAGTTTAAAACATCCAGGCAAGTGCCACAGAATCTAATGGCTATAGGACTTTAGGGGAGAAGCATCAGGAAAGCAACTTGAGCCTGTGGGGTTTGTGCTGTTTGAAAAACAGGCAATATGTGGATAGGTGGAGGGTATGAAAAGATTATTCCAGGTAGGATGAGCTGAGTGAGAAAAGGTACAAAGCCAGAACGAGCAAGCTGTGTTTAGGAAATGTTGAGTAGACTTCCTGCTTGGAACAGAACTTTCTGCAGCTGATAGAAAATATGTTTGAAAGAGTCAGTGGAGCCAGCTAATGGACAGCCTTATATGCCAAGCTAAGAATTAGGACTTCATTCTGTGGTTAATAGGGAGCCATCGAAAATTTTGAATATAAAAGTTAAATGATTAAAGAGTGTATTAGAAAATTAATGTGATTGTCATTTGAAAGAGGCAGCGCTAGAACTGGACATCATTAATGAGATTTGAGCCAAGGGGGAGGTAATATGTGATGGATGCTTTATACAACCTTGAGGAGGCCCAGAAGGAACACAGTTCATGGGGGGCTGTGCTCAGGAATAAGGTCCAAAACCCCAGGCCAGGCTAAGGAAAGTGTTTACCCACAGCAGCAGAGGGCAGTGTAGCCAGAAGGAGATGCCAAATTATGGTCAAGAGACAAGCAAAGGTCATAGCTGGAGCAGCAGTTCACAGCATCAGGAGGGGCTGAGGAGAGAAATATGGCTGTTAGTGAAAAATGAGCCAGAAGGACCCAGAACAAGTTCTGTTGGAGAGCATGATACAGTTGAGGCAACTGGTTCTGGACCAAGACTAAAGACTAAATGCCAATCCCCGACCCGGAGGGCACCAAGGAGCAGCAGTGTGCCTATGCTTTGGGAGCTTTAGGAGAGGCTGTGGACCAGGTGTGTCAGGATTCATCTAGTGAATTGTATGTACCAGCTGGAGACTAGAGACTCGTGGGGCTGCAAGCGAGTTCACTCAGAGGCTGTAGTCAAAGGAAAACCAGGCAGACTCCTAGGGCATGTGAGCAGAATTAAGACCGAAAGCGCAGAACTCTTACAGTAGGCCCGGACCCCTTATCGGTGGTATCGGTTACCCAGGTCAATCGCAGTCTGAAAATACTAAATGAAAAATTCCAGAAATAAATGATTCATACATTTTCAATTGCACGTGGTTCTGAGTATCATGATGAAATCTCCCGTCGTCCTGTTTCAGATGCACCGAATCTAGAGGGCCTCTAACACCATGTGCAATCCCATGAGGAGAAGGGCTTCTTCATTTTCCTTGGCAAACATCTGAATGATGTGTGCAAACTGTCTGATTTTGCCATCCAGGGTTTTCCAACAATTTGCCTGTTTTTCAGATGCTTTGAAAAAAAATTGAATACTGTAAAATATTTTCATAAGCAAAGCCATCTGGCATTTTTTTAAAAAAAAAAAAAAGATGCCTTAATTATGCCTTCCCTTTGTACTTTTTTGGTTTTCACTTTTTCACAGCGTTCAAATTCTTGTCCATTTGACATCAGTCTGTGGTTTATTTCATAATGATGGCTTCTAAAAGGCAAAACTTAGTTGTGGGTATGTTTTCCCCTTAAATTGTTTTCTTATTCACAGATTTAGCCTATTCAATAAATTCTTCTGTGGTAGGAATTGGTAAAAATGATCATTTTTGGTCTTAAAGAAAATTTTACATTCATCTTAAAACTTTTTTCATGAAATCACACTTTTAAATTATAAATTCCATATTTGGGCCATTTCTGTATTGTCCAATAACTGCTTTTTGACAAATGATTTCATTCGCTCTTATCAGGAATTTGCCTCAATTTTCACAACTAGGGTTTTGTCACTGGCTACTTGATATGGTTATTTGGTTATATGGTTATTTCCCTTACAACACAAAGTATAATCCTATGAAGCTGGTGATTTTTACTGAGGATACCTTACAATATTTTCCTCAAAGTAAACTCCTTCTTAAAACATATTATCAGTTTTGAATTTAGTGACAGTTTTTCAGTTAAAACTTCCTTATCTACCAATAACTACAGGATTGGAGTTGAACCTTAAATGTCCAGTGGGTAGTGATTGCATCAAGTTGAGTATGGTGGTCTTCCTGCTGTTCAGCAGTTTACAGATTTTACAACCATCATAATCAAGTGGCATGGACTGTACTTTAAAGCAGCGGTCCTCAACCCTTTTGGCACCAGCGACCAGTGCTCCTATGAGAATCTAATGCCTGACGATCTGAGGTGGCGCTGGGGCGGTGATGCTAGCACTGGGGACCGGCTGCAAGTTCAGATGAAGCTTCACTCATTCATCCCCATCTCCCCCCTTACCTCCTGCTCTGTGGCCTGGTTTTCCGCAGGAGTGTACTGTACTTCATTATGGACTTTGAGAGATTAGTTTTCTCAAAGATTTATTCTCAAGATAGCAGGTTTAATGGTTTTTTAATTTGCTGATTTCATTTGGTTATTTTTCTGTTGGTTGTACTGTACCTTGTGGCTTGCTTATATCCGCACATATCTGTTACTCTTTGAGCATCGAACCATTTGGCTTCACCATCTTCTGGTTGACAAATTCTTTATTTAAAATATATACTTATTTCTAAGTTTAATATAGAAAAATCAGAATATAGAAACAAGAAAAATAATTATCTAGAATTACCTAAGTCAAGATGATTACTATTAGCATTTTGTCCTTTATTTTCCAAAATTTTTTTGTAGCCTTATACATATAAATATATATATTTTTAAAATGGAATTAACATTAATTCACTCTGTAACCTGTTTTCTCATTTGGGTATATATCATGATATATTTTTATGTCAATAAATATAGATGTACATATTTATCATATGGTTGTGCCATAATCTATTTAATTGATGGACATTTTGATTGTTTTTGATTTCACTATCATAAATAATATTACTATGACCATCTTCGGGTAATGATTCCTTTTGCTGTATTACAATGTTGAAGTTCTTTGAAATGAGTGAGACTAGCAGGGAAAATCATAGTGAGGCATTACACGTTCTCAACAAAACTTGAATAATTTTATTTCCATGGAAGAATGTGTTTTAGAATAAACTAAAATTGAAAAAAAATTTAAAAGAAGATTTTATCTGTAAAATTTTAAAACATATTACAGAACAACTATCACAGCCATAGGTATCCACACTAAAAATAAAAAGCTTCAGTAGAAATACATAAGAAAACATAAATTATAAATACATAAGAATTCTAGAAATAGGTTCACACTATTAAAAGATTTTTAAAGTAATAAGGAAATGAATTACAACATTTATTGAGATCACTGGATATAATTATGGAAAATAAATAAAATTGATCCATATAATCCTATGACACATTTTAAAAATGTCAGAAGTATCACAAAATTAATACAGTTTCATATAAAAATAGATAGAAGCCTGAAGAGTATATTTTGCCCAGCTATAATGAATAATCAAATAGGGAGACATTAAAGACAATAAGAATCTTTTTATGTATTCTTAAAATGCCTTTTAATATGATTATATAATATTTTATGTGATATAAAATAAAGTACATATCAAAAGAAAAGCAAGTGAATAGGTATATTATAATTAATAAAAACTTTACTATAAAAAAATAGGGAAAAAGAACCAAAATATATTTTTAAAAATAGATATGGTCATTGTCCAGAATGTAGTTAATTAATAGCAAGAGAGACCAAACACGCAAATGTCATAAGTAACTTATTACATGGAAACAAACATATTTTTACTAGTAACTAAATAAGCACAAAGTAATCTAGAGGGAAGAATAATAAAATTACAAATGCAATAAATTCCTTGGAATATTTAGAAAAAGGTATATTGTGGTAGCCTGGTAACTTGGCTCTGTCTTTCAGAAGATGAACTGGTGATACTTAATGAGACCTTTGAAATAGTTTGTAACTTTTCATACTCAATCATTTCACTTTGGTTTATACACTCCAAGGAAGTACTCTGAAAGGAAAGAAATAAAGATAGGTAATTAAAAAACATTTTAAGCTACTCATGTTAAGTAATGAAAATGGAGAATGATTTTTTAAATTGTTTACATTTTTGTGTAGTATCAAAAACCTTAATTAATACACATGATCTCATTTAGTCCATATGAGGAAGCTATGACACAGAGGTCTCACAGCTGGAACCAGAAACTGGATGTTATGCCCGGGCAGGAGTAACACCTGCATTTACGTCAGGAAGCCTGCCTCCATGTCCTGCATCTTCCAGGCGTGGGACGTCAGCCAGTAGTTTTTAGATCTGTAAATGTGTCACAGTGCCCAGCTTCCTTAGCACGCACATTTTGAGCAATAAGCAAGATAATGCATGTGAACGTGGAGCTTCTGCTCTGAGCCTGAGAGAGCATTTACTGAAGTTGCTGCTTTCTGAAAGCGAATCTTTAAATGAATCTTCAAATTGCACATCAAGGCCAAGAAAGCTTGGAAATTAGCAAGAGAGCAATGAACCTATAGCCCAACAGCAGTGAGAGCCCAGTTTGAAGGGTCAGAGTGGAGTCATAATTAGGGAAATAAAGTGGATTTGTTTGCACTGCATAGGAAGCAGGAAAGTGTAGAGGAAATTCAAATCCATTTGTTCATTTTTTATTGAAGAGATTACAAACACATCAAAAAAAACCTTTGAGTCTTGGGAAACTCATTACTGGCACACAGTTTCCAGCTTCCTTATTCCTCCAGTGTCCTCCCTTTCATAATAGTATTCACTGTGACACATGCTCAGATTTGGCCCTGGTGATGCCCCACCCAATCATGAGATCATCTGAAGTCCTTTCTCTATGTCGCCTCTTCTAGTCATGCAAAATCAAGGCTGAAGCTCTCTGCCATGACCTAGCCTGCTCCACCCTGAGTTTCAGAAGCTTCTCTAGCACTCCCCTTTCTGTATCATCAAAGGGTGAAAGGCACACCTGGCAGAGAGATACACTGCAACCCTGGGCTGTGCGCTGAGCTCCTGACTCTAAGAGTTCATGGGCTAACCGAGAGGAAAGGCCATTCTCAAGCTGGTAACTAAGGGCTTATGACTGAGACAGGCAGCAGGAAAGCAGTAAGTTTGGGGCAGAATGAAGAGGCTTCAAACTGGTGCACCTCAGATTGGCATACATACTGACTGGGCTTTGGGTCAAAGATAATGATAATTAGAAGAGCAACAACAACGACAATGCGTGTGTGTGTGTGTGTGTGTGTGTGTGTGTGTGACTTCACTCCATATAAAGTGCTGTCCTGTCCATCATCTGATTTGATCATGAGCCCCACTTTCCTAGACTTGCCTTAGAGTAGGCCCAAATTCCTAGAACATGTCTAAATTTGAGTGATTTTACTATAATTTCTCTAGAAATTAAATGCTACTTGGGTCTTATCAGATTCAAGATTTTCCCTTGTGTCATATATTTTCTTTGATACTTTACATAGAAAATCATTTTATCTAATCCTTACAGCAACCCTGTGAGGAAACCATTCTTAGCCCCATTTTACAGAGCCAGAAATGGAGAGTCAGCAATGTTAATAATATGTCCAGGGTCAAAGTGCAAGTAGGCTGCAAAGTAGATTTCAAACTCAGATTTGCTTGACTGTAAAACTGATAATCACCCTACTCCTGTGCATGCTGAAGGCAGTTTTTCTGGGTCAGTGAGCTGGAAGAAGGTAGGGATTTTTGCAAAATTTCTCTTAGAGACCTGGAATAGAAGTATGTCACCAACTTCGTGGTTTCCAGGCCACTTCCTGCTAAGTGACATGTTAGACGAGATACCAGGGTGTCTGTGTGCTCTGTTTCTACACACAGAGAGACAAACTTTTTTTTTTAACGTGTTTTGTTTTTCATAGAGACAACCTTTTTCTAACAGCCACTTTTCTCCCTAAAGCTTAGAATACCATATGTTCTTTAGAAGGGAGAAAAGGAAAAGAAGTTTTCAGCTACTTGATCCCTTTGCAGTTCAAATACCATTCAAAACATCTGCTTCTATTTTATTTGTTTGCCTTTTGGAGAAAATCAAGGGTAAATATGAGATAAATAAACAAAATATCATCCTAAATCAGAAAAGCCCAGTACCGGGGCACCTGAAAAAATTTGTTTGCTGGAGTGATAGAAAATCTATAAACACCCATGATTAAGATTCAGTTAATAAAACCCAAAAGTTCAAAGGTTAACTATTAAATACTTTTAGACTAGTTCCTTCTGGTGGTTTCTGAACTATTTTTGAAAACCAAGCCATTGTTGGAGAGGCAATTAACTATATCCCGACCTGTTCCAAGTCTCAGGTTCTTACCAGGTTTGCCTGATGGATGATCAGAGCCTCTAGCTTTGGAGGTTTCAGATAACTTAACCTAGCTGATCCCAGCTTTCGACATCTTCCTCTTGGTTCCCTCTGACACTGCCCATTCCCTGCTTGACTGGCCCCTTTCCTGGGCTCTGTGCCTCACTGGCACGCCTACCCTCACTGATGTGTACTGCCTCTCTGACCGTCCAAGGGCCAGCAGGGGGCTCCTTCCCCTTGGTCTCGAAGCCATTTTCCTGGTCCTAATCCACCTGGCTCCAGCCTTTTCTGTTAGGAGCATACACTGAAAAATCATTATCAGCATTCACATTTGTAGAGAACTTTGCCATTTACAGAGCATATTCACATCTGTTCTCTTATAAGCCTCCAAATAGTCCTACCCGTATCCTCCTGTATTCCCCACCCCTGCAAAGGAGGAGGCATACAAGGTGATTTAATTTGCTCCAGAATATAGAAGTTGCCCAGTATTTACTAAGATTCTCTGGGTCTTGCTCAAAGAATATTGGGGCTTTCTTAGCTCTGGTGGATGTAAGTGTATGGTGTTTAAGAGGCTCCATCGATTTTTATAGTTCAACAACTTGGATTACAACTGTTGTTAGAAATTCAGTTACCACACCAAAAACATATATGAGTAGTTCCCAACCTTTTCATTTAAGCACCGTTATGGGTTTCCTCTGCCCCACCTGCCTTGGATCACATGTCATTTAAAAAGAGTCCACCCCAAACTGTATTTATTGGCTCATTTTACCTTTTTTAATTCATCAGACATGTACCTTCCAGAGTTTAGGATCAGATCATCTGTGTCATCACTTGGCTGATTTTATTACAGCCGAACTAAAGACATTTGGGATTTGAATTAACCCCAAGACTAATAGCCGGTACATTTTCATTTCTGCAGGGCTTTTTTTTTTAAAGATTAAAAACTTCACCTACTGGCCCTGGGGAAAGAGAAAGCAGAATTTAATGCCTGTGAAAAAGTTGCCCTATGCACTTCTGCTCGGGAACTAAACTCTTAAGTCCCTGATGTCTGGGTGGGAGTGAGCGGGGTATTACAGACTTCAGTGCTTTATGATCTGGACCTCTCCCTGGCTCTGTAGAGAGGGGAGCTCAACCAGCCTCAGTGGCTTTTGCTTTTCGTTTCTTCAGTGGCTTGAGTATCTGGGTCATTTTCAGTTCATGCCCATAGGACTTGGGGAGAACATGTATTTACAGAAACAAAGACATTCCCCTAACCATTACCTAAAGGTGCACATTTTAAAATGTCATGGAACTAGAACTTTTACGTTACATCAATAATTGCCTCGTTCAAATTATACTTTCAAAGAGTCACGATGGGTCTTCTAAAGGCTGTGTATCTAAATTGTAGAATTACTTAATGTTACTCTGTATGTCAATTATAAAAGAGGAGTTTCAGTTAGGAAAGACTATGCAGGTAATCTATTATTTTGTTATATCTATTATCTTATTAAATATTGTGCTTGGTCTTGTTTTTGTAGGAGAACCAGCAGAAATCCACCAACGTCGTCTATCAGGCCCACCATGTGAGCAGAAATAAGAGAGGGCAAGTAGTTGGAACACGGGGCGGATTCCGAGGGTGTACAGTGTGGCTGACAGGTACGTTATATTGGGAGATATATATTTTTTTCATTGAAAATTGATGCGCAACACAATTTTAAAGAAATTAGTGTAACATATTACACATATTACATGTTTAGTTTAACACTAGAAAGAAGCTGAGAGCTGCCTGGGTGTTAGTCCTAACTCTTTTGCCATCAGTGAGAAGTAGGACTTTGATCAAGTCATGGAACATCTCTAGTTCTCACTTTTCTCCTCTTTGGAAGGAAAAGATGGGACAGGTTGATGATGACATTTCCTTTCAGCTCTAAGAAATTTCGTAATTCTCAATTTTGTGCCAAAACATATTTAATGGCAGTTATGAATGGGGCTTTCCTAATTTGACATCAAGCATTTGGCTGTCCATAAAGTTTTGGATGCTTAGAGATATTCTTTATTGTTTTCTGATGTTTTAACATTCCGGAAGACTATTTCACTTAGTATAAAAAAAAAAAAACTGTGCAAGAAGGAAAACTAGTGATTTCCTTCTATTCTTTTCAGCTGAGGATTGCCCGTTGTGTATAGAAATAACTCACTCCCACTGTAGTAACCAAATCTCTTTTTTCTTGTGTTTTTATAGCCACAGAATGAATGTCAAAGCTAAGGGTTAGTGATAGATTTGAAATTAGTTCTGGGCTGTTACCTTATACTCTGAGTACAAGGTAGCGGAAGTTGATTCCTGGGACTATAAGTCTAACATAGCCTAGACTCACAAGGAAAACCAAGTTCATCTTATAGACATAATATTTCATATAGAGGTGAGCCCACATGCAAAGATATGTTTATCCATATTATAAAATCAACTTATGTTTTACTATCTGTCCACAAATGCTAATTCATTCTTACCTGAAGATAACTCTAAAAGAATATGGCAGGCAGGGACCTGCCTTGCATCTTTTTGTGGAATTCTGAGTCTAAATTAGCCTCATTCTTCTTTTTTGAGTTTTTTTCCTTAGGGCCTGTGACATTTGCCTTTGATTTTCTGGTTTCATTCATCTCTTGTACAACAACTTTTTCCAGCTTCCAGGGTGACGATAGGCAGTGGGCAAGGAAGGAGCCTGCTGTCTTCCAAAAGGCAGTATTCACCTGTCATGATTCCTGAAATGTTTCCTCCAGCTTCCTGAGAGACATGATGGGCAGTAGTTAAACACAGCTGTGTTCCAAATGTTTCTCTTTTGTTATGTGATTGTCTTCATGAGATGTTTGCCTTCATGTACTTGCCCAGCTTTTGAATTGGGACATACAGAGTCCATTTTTTCTAATGTGGAACACCCTTAAAAAATGAAAAAGAGCTGATAGAAGAGGTTAAAAAAAACTAAAGAGTGTACTTCCTCTGTCTTTTCTTACTCTTGGAAAAAATTGTCTTTTCCTACTTTATTTTATATTCTCCTAGTATAGTGGTAGGATATTGACCAGGCCAGCCAGAAGAAACCAAAAACTTCTAATCCAGAGACTTTGATTCGAGTCCCAGTTCCACCTACATTAACTATGGGACTTTGGACAAGCCAATTAACCTCTCTAAGGAATAAACAGTACCTGCCTCATAGAGATGTAGGCAGAACTAAATGAAATAAAGTAGATATGCACCTAGCCAGTGCCTAGTCCATGGTATAGCTCTTGATAAGTGTAATTAGTGTTGCTCCAGTGTCCTAGTTCTGTGATTTAGTTCTTGGTTTCCTGACAGCTGAATCAAAATCAAAAGAAATTTCTATTCTTTCTCTCATTTTCTGATGGGAGAGAACATAGCAGAGACTCAGGAGTCCTGTTTCTCCTACCCTGCAACCAGACAGGAATGCTGATGGACAATGAATTACATGATAGACAAAGTTACATAAAAGACATTGTCTTCAACAGCAATTTACTGTATTGCCAACACATTCTTCATGCAGCCATTTCTTCTAATGATCCCATGCCAAGGGCACGACTTTAAAATATGGAAAATATTTGTTTACTTTTTATATACCACCTTTTCTTTCCAAGCCTCCTTTCCTCTTTTGGCTTACTTTTTCTGGCTTTTCGCTTACTTCTTCTGTCTTTTTCCTCTTTCTGCCTGCTGTCTTCTCTGTAGTAACCTCTCGACCTTCTTGTATTTCCTCCTAATTTTTCCTCTCCCATGCCCGGGTGCTGTCTGACAGTGGTTAGGCACAATGGACTATTCTTCAGGTTCACAGACCTTTAGGACAACTGAATTTTTAGAGTGCTACTTTTCCAGGGTAGTTCAGATTTTGAACTCTAAAGTAATTTCGATAAGTTGCATTTCTGTCCCTTTCTCCTTATGTTCTCCCTCACATAGAAATTATAAAGTGTGTTCCCAATCATTGTGCTTTGAAACCATGGTAAAAGGCACATAGTACCTCCGTTCTCATGGAAAGCCTTCAAACATCTAAGGGTGTATGGCAGCTCTAAACACATCCACAACCTAGCTCAGGATGCTTCTCTGTCTGCAGGCTTTGAGAGTCATTTTGGAAAAAGCTTGAAAACAAAAGGACAGTCTATGACTCTGTTCACAGATGATTATTTAGTGGCACCCACAAGGGAGGTTGGCCTCCCAGCCTCCAAGAGCTGGCTGTCCCCTCCACTATTGCTGATTGCTGTCACAAGGGAATATGAGAACAGTCACCAAATCCTTTGTTGTTGTTTTTTTAAGAGAAGCCTAAATCTGGATTTGTATGTGCAACTTTCTAATCTTTAAAACATTCTTCAGGCAACACAGAACACACCAAAGACCATACGTCGACCTGCAAGGTCTCCCCATTTATGAACCTCTCTTGCTTTGAAAGGCTATAGGGACAAATAAATTTGTCAAGATTTGAAAGAAATACAAGTACTTGACTTGTAGTAAACTATGCTTTTCCTAGATTTTAAGGGTTTTGATTTGAAATCAATCAGATTATTGTAATAAGAGTTTATTTACACTTAAATTAGGTAAAAATTAGGATCAGGTCGCAATTAGAATCAGGTTCCAATTAGTCACTTTTAAACAGTCAGGATCAATGCCTATCTTGTCTTGCCTGTTCTGAACAGGTCTTTCAGGTGCTGGAAAAACGACGATAAGTTTTGCTCTGGAAGAGTACCTGGTTTCCCATGCCATCCCATGCTACTCCCTAGATGGGGACAACGTCCGTCATGGCCTTAACAAAAACCTTGGATTCTCTCCCGGAGACAGAGAAGAAAATATCCGCCGGATTGCCGAGGTGGCCAAACTGTTTGCCGACGCTGGTCTGGTGTGCATTACCAGCTTCATTTCTCCTTTCGCAAAGGTGAACTGATTTGGCCCTCTACACAGTTCCCACACACAGTGCCAGGCCTCTCAAACCGCCAGGAAAAGGAGTTGGGGGTGGGGTGGGGGCAGGGAGCGGTTTGCAAAGGAATGTGAAACGTTCAATTTCCCCCACCGTTTCTTCTTCCCCTCACTTCATTTCCTCTCTTTAATATTGGTTATGTAAAGAGCCGTCCTTCATTTCCAGATGCCAGGGCACCAGTTGACATAAACCCCTCCACAATGGTAAGGTTCACTTGGCCAGAGCTGAAAGGAAGAAACAGTTAAACAAGAAAACCTAAATCTCTGCAATTTCATTTCTCCAAAAAGTCAGAATGCTTAACCCGCTAAAGAAAACAGCAGTCTGCTGACAAAGCATCAGGTTATATGTTTAATGTTGAAATCGGCGAGGTGGAGTGTTGCTCTTTCTGTTTGAATTTTTTGTGAGTTACAAATCAGACGCTCTGTGCTTTGAACACATCCTTTGGATGAAATGCTCCCACATTGCCAACCCTGAACTTTAGCAAAGATTATTTTCTGTGGTTTTCTCTGAAAGTCCTTTTGAGAGCTATGTTTACTAGAGCAGAATTTCTGGACTTTCTCTGAAGAATAAGTTTTCTGCCACCTCTGCAGAGCACAAACCCTAGTGTTTATCTTCAGGCTATGGAACACATAGCTGTTTATCTTCAGAGCACACAATGTTTTGTGATGAAGAATTTCACTGTGAAACCTCTTACATTCTTAAGTGTAATTTTTTCTAGGATCGTGAGAATGCCCGCAAAATTCATGAATCAACTGGATTGCCATTCTTTGAAATATTTGTGGATGCGCCTCTAAACATTTGTGAAAGCAGAGATGTAAAAGGCCTCTACAAACGTGCCCGAGCTGGGGAGATCAAAGGTAGGAGAACCAGCTCAGTAGCACCTTTGCCAGTTACATATGTCACCAATCCTTCCTATCTGTCCCCAGAAATTTGTTGGAAGTTTCAAAACCTGTTTTCCAAAATTGCCTGTAGCATACACAACGTTTTAGCCGCATTTCATTAAAATGCGGGCTCAGGTTTTTCAAGAACCATCGCCTCAGCCATAAGCAATAAAGTTTAGAAAACTAAAATGGATAAATATATATGAGCATATGTGTAGGAAGAATGTTTCTGAGTTTTTCCATCCTCTTGTCTTCCTTTTCGATTCGAATCAGCTGCAGGGGTCTTGGACTTAACGAGCCAGATTTTATGGATAACTTGGGGGTTCTATATTGAAAATACAGCTGTATATTTTCTCATGAATGGCCAGAGGTCAAGGATGGCCCTTTGACCTTTTCCATTATAATCTGAATTCTCAGTTTAACACATTATTCCATCACATGTTATGCCTTATTGATGAAAAAGATGGTTCTGTTGGTGCAGATGTGTTTCTCGCCTTTCTGTGTTGCAGGGTTTACAGGCATCGATTCTGATTATGAGAAACCTGAAACGCCTGAGCTTGTGCTTAAAACCAACTTGTCCTCAGTGAGCGACTGTGTCCAGCAGGTAGTGGAACTTCTGCAAGAGCAGGTGGGTAGACTGACTTTCTTCTCTTTCTCTCTTTTTAAAAAATATTTAATAAGATCATGAAAGATCATCTGTTTACTGAAGCATTCTTTTTATAGTGTGCATTTCAGATTGTTACCAATTCTGCTTCATTTCAGAACATTGTGCCCCATACTATAATCAAAGGCATCCACGAGCTCTTTGTGCCAGAAAACAAACTGGATCAAGTCCGAGCTGAGGCTGAAGCTCTCCCTTCATTATCAATTACTAAGGTAAGAAGATGCAGACTGGCCAAAGGAGAATTAGGCCTAATATCAGTTATTATAACCCATTTACAGTTACTCTTGATAATAAGGAAGATATAAATAAGGAAAATGCAGTATCCATAAAGAAAGACACTTCGTTTTGCCAATTTTTAAATTTTTTATCTCTTCTCCAAAGAAATATGTCACCAAGAGGTGCCACAGAGCAATTTATCACTGCCCTGTGCAGAGGCAGACCGGGAAGGTAATATCCATATCTGCATAAGACAGTTTTACATAATTGCCTTCATACCTTTGTTTAGGCAAAAGTGCAGACAATAGGCAGTAATTGTTTGTTGGCAGCTGCTGAGAAAATAGTTTGTCCAGAATACAAGCACTTCTTGAGCCATCCAGAAGGAATTTGAAGAAAACAAAAGGCAACCTTGAACTAAAGTGATCTGAATGCCTCACTCTTTTTTGACTCTGTAAATCCTACTCTTTCCTCATTGGGGAGAGTCCAGTCTGAGGGGAGAGGGGAACAAATTTAGTTGCATTTATTTTACTGCCTGGAATATATGAGATGCAGCCCAACCAAACTGCTCTGCACATGCCTTGGCCTTTCTATAGATCAGTTTTAATTGATCTATACAAGGAGACCATGTTTTCATTGGTATCTTTTTGTTATCCATTAAAACCTTGGACATTTTTATAAAAGGCAAAGTAAATTGGGAACCTGTTTCAGCTCATGAAGACTCCATACTCTAATAAGTTATGACAAATTTATAAACAGAAACTCTAACTCTACAAAATAAATTTTGAAGTCTCCAATGCTCCAAGCAGATTAGCAACATAATTATAATTACAGTGTGGAGTCATAGTCCTAATAACAAAATGGGCTTCAAGGTACAGAAAAAACAACAACAGCAACAACAACAACAACAACAACAACAAAACAAAACAAAAAAACCCTTTAAATAATCTAATGATTACTTTTTTAGTCCTAAGGATAACAGGAAAGGTTTCAGAGCAGTGGCCCAGGAGTTGGGTTTTAAAGAATAAATAGGAATTTCAGGTGAGGAGGAGGATAGGCCTGAAACCACATGTGTGTTTAGACTGCACATTGTCTGGCACTGTTGGGAATAGGCCCCCAAGTGGAGAGTGGGAAGAGGTGGCAGTCCCGACATGAGCCCCCGGGGCCAGAGCTTAAAGAGTTTTTAGTATCATGCTAAGAATTTTGGACTTTTACCTTAGAATCACCGGTTTGCTCAATTCAGTAAACCAAATAGTACATTTGGTGGAAAAATTCAACCAAACCGGAATTTTTGTGGAAAAAAGAATGAACAGTGAACGTTCAACTCACTTGCACATTGTAAGGATAGATACAGCCTAAAGTGTTGAAATAAATCATTCAATTTGAAATCTTTTTACTGCTCCCCTGTAGGGAAGTTCTAGGCTCAAACTTATCTGGCCCCACAATTACGAGTCAACATAACATATGAGAACACTAACCACATAAAAGGTTCTGTCTTTTTTTCCTGTCAACTGAATAAGGAAGGACTGCCTTTGGGCCAGATGGCTGAAAAACAGAGCTTATGGAAATATTCACCTGCTTTTCCTGTTTTGCAGCTGGATCTTCAGTGGGTCCAAGTTTTGAGTGAAGGCTGGGCTACTCCCCTCAAAGGTTTTATGAGAGAGAAGGAGTATTTACAGGTGATACACTTTGGCACCCTGCTAGATGGTATGATTTTTTGTTCATTTCTTTTTCTTTATTAGTAAAGAAAAAAAAAAAATCTTTCTCAGAGTCTTCACAGGAACAAGAAATGTTAATTCTTGGTTTGTAAATCTTATTGTGAAAATATTTAGATCACTTATGGTGTGTCCAATTCTATTATATATAAGCTTCCATTTTAAGGATGTTTCTGGTTATCCTCAAAGGATTATTCATTGTTTAAAACCAAGGAACTGAAAAATGAAGGTTTTATTTGCACACAAAGCCATGAGAAGGTTAAGACTGTTTCACCTCCATCTGCCCTTTGTTGGCCCAGATATTCAGACAGCAGAGGACAGCCAGAAGCACTATTGCCAGCTGCCAGGACCATCCTGGGGCAGCCAAGATGAACTCAGCACATGTCGTTGACTTGCAGAGTATCTCACATCCTTCAGGTTGTTCTGTTATTGCATGGACTTTAATTAGAGTAAGGAGTCTTCATGAGCTGACGTGTTATTGCAGCAGCTGCTTTCCTTGGTGGATGCTAAAGTGTCAATATTTATGCTTATACATGAAGTGTATTAGATAGCTTCATCCACTAAACTCTAACAAGGGAGCATTAAGGCAGCTTTCTGGGCACAAGCTGAATGGCCTTTAGAGAAGTGATCTGGTCAGGGTCGAAAGCATGTGTTATTTGGAAAACTTCTGGACCCTTCTATGATCATTTCGTTCCTAGAATTGCCTGAGCTTATCAAATGGAACTTGTCTGTTTCAAAACTTTGGGGAATGGCTGATAAGCGGGCAGGGTGGTGGTAGAGTCACACCAGGTCATAGTAGCAAGCAGGGCTCTGAAACTTTTAGGAAGAAAAATCAAATAAAATGTTCTTTCTTGGGAAAGATGTTCCTGTTCCGGGCTTGCGTCCCTGCCTGGGGAATGGGGCATACAGCCAGAAACAGAGTTCAAAAAAAGACTAGTCAAAATGAGCCCTCTCCCATAATTCCTCTTTATCAGCTGTTCCATTATCAGCTGTGACTGATAATGCCCCACCCCACGGCTTGGGACCTTCTTTTCTTGGATTAAATAACATTTCAAAAAGCACTTGATTTACTTATAGCTTGCCTTAATAATAATAATGCTTATCTGTATATCACCTCCCTGTTTTCAGAGCATTTTCTCAGGTATTATTTCATTAGATCCTTGTGAAAGCCCTGGAGGACAGGCAACTGTGTGTGTGTGTGTGTGTGTGTGTGTGTGTGTGTGTGTGTGTGTATTTTTTTTTTTTTTTTTTTAGGCAAGGCAACCCTTGGTTGACCTAACAGATTTTAAGGACCTTATCAGCTTATGATTTCTTATTTTTTAATTTTTTTATGCCTACAGCACCTGGTCTTCCTAGGTGGTCTCCCATCCAAGTACTAACCAGGCCCGACCCTGCTTAGCTTCCGAGATCAGACGGGATCAGGCTTGTTGAAGGTAGCATGGCCGTAGACTAGGCAACTATATTTTATCCCACTTTTCAGATAGGGAAACTGACCTCAGGTTAAGTGTTATGTTCAGGTTTATACCATTGAAAAGTGATGGGCTCAACACTGGAGACTTCCAGTGCTCCCCATACCAGGTTGCTCCCTGATGCCCTCTCCAAAAGAAGTTAGTAGACCAGGTTGTTTGCACAAGAAAGGCTGACATTTACCTTGATGTCGTAGTTTCGACGCATGCTGAACATAGGCATAGGCTGCATCGAGTAAATGTCACCGGATTCAGCAGCCAGCCATGAACAAGAAGAGGTTGACCATGAGCATCCAAACCAGGGCTGTGGCCAAAAGAAAAGTGGGCCACATCGAAAGTGAAGACCTTATTACAGACGTAGTGCTGTAACCTTTGACAACTATTTGTTCCTTAAAGAAAAATACCAGGGTGGTGGGTTTTGTGGCAGAAGTCAATGTTAATGGAAACCAAGGCTCTTAACTTGGAGTCTAGGACTTTAGAACATGGGTCGGGGGAAAAATCCTAGAGTAGGCAAAATAGTTAGGGTTTTAAGAAGGGGAGAAAGGGGCATTTTTCTGGGTTAAGAGTTCATAGCTTTTGATGGATTCTTAAAGGTGACTATGATCCAAAAAGATAACAGCTCATGCAGATAATCCACCTAGATAATTTAAGCAAAATTTTTCTCCCTCCCTCTCACACCATTTCAATTTCATTATGTGATGTTCTTCAATTAGTGAAACACATTGCTTTTCTTATTTGGGCCTCACTACCATGAGGTGGGTGAGACACTTATTGTTCCCATTTCTTATGTATTTATCCCTGCAAAGCCCACCAGTCTGGGGATATGAATGAAGTCACTTTCCTGTTAATACTTGAGTTTCACTACCTGCTCATATAGAAATTCCAGGTCTTTCCAAAGCCTATCCACAGGTGTTTGTGGGAATTCTTAAGGAGTATTTCCTGTGCTCCCTAATCAGGCCCACAGCTACACACCACTTGCCGTGTGGATCTGTGTGTTTTGTGTACCCACAAAGGTGTAGATCTTGCCCATTCACTCCAGCCTTTAAAGTCCCTCTATCCACAGGGCTGGAGCAGTTCATGTACTCTTTCTCAAGTGGGAAGGAGGATGTTCTCTTCTTCTGTGTTAACTTTGGTTGAGGACTCTCTAGCAGGTAGAGAATTGAGTGAGACAACTCTTATAATCTGTACACATCCCTTTATTCTCCTGTTGCTACCAGTGTGGCTACATTGGGGGGTGGGGGTTAAGAACAGATGCCGTGGTGTTTCCATAACCTGTACCCCCTTCTAATCTGTAGGGCCTGTTTCTGGAACTCTCTGTAAGACTCTTTTTTGCCCTGCAAGAATTCTCTGCTGGCTCCACCATCTTCCCCTGGAGTCCACTGGACATGCCTATGTAACTCTGGTTGTAGTCAGGGTTTAAAATTCCTCACGCCCTCCAGAAGCCTCCTCAACTCTTATTGAAATCAATTAGTAAAAATAGACACTAGGAATATAATATGCCACCTACTTCTACCTAAGTAGAGACAGAATATCATAGTAGATAAAATGTGAGCTGTGGAGCCAAACTGTGTTCATGTGCCTATGGTTAGCTATGATCCTGGGCAAATTACTTAAACTCTCTGACTCTCTGAGTCCCCTCATCTGTCAAGTAGGGATGTTAATAACAGTACCTACCTCATTGGGATGTTGAAAGTTTAAAAGAATGTCTGGTCCAATAGTAAATGTTTTATGTATTATTAACAACCGCGTCCTCCCCCATCCCCCCACCGCCCCCGCTCCCTGCATACAATTAATGGAACTTGAAGTCTTGAAGAGATCAAGTGGCTTATCCATAGGCACATCAGTTTGGAAGTAGCACAGATGAGATGTCCATCAGCTAGCCAACAAATATTCGTTGAGTGTCCTCATATGCCAGAGTTCGTTCTAGCTGCTGGTGAGAGAGTGTTGATAAAGACAGGTGTGCACTCCCTAGACAGACAGTGCAGCTCATTGTCTGAACCCTGGCAGGTTCCAGTAGGTTCTTCCCCCCACGTGCATGGTTATCAAAAAAGTTTTTAAAGCCAGATAACTCTTTATTTCAGTGAAATCTGAGGCAATATATACAACAGATGAAAACAGAACTGCTCCTGTAGAAGGAGTGGACACAGCCTCCCTCCCACCTGGACAGCAGGCCTGGGGGCATCTGGAGGAAGCCAGTTGAAACACTGCTCTGTACCACATCATGACAGTCTCATGGCAGAGCCTGGCTTGATGGCTTCTGGACTGAGTAGACAGAGGTAAATTCCAAAAAGTCATTATTTATATATATCAGAAGGTTGAGTAAGATATCATTCATATGGATGTCATCTAATTTTAACCAATTCATGAAAGTTTGAGTCTCTATCATTGAAAACGTGGAATAATTTCTGTAGCTAAATAATTGCAAATTTCTTATTCACCTATAATCTGTAGGCAACATTTTTTTATTCTGTCCATATGTCCTAAGATTGTTATTGGTTTTAATTTTCTCAAAGGTTCACATTTCCCCTTAAATTAAAAAAAAAAAAAAATCTCTCAGTCTACTCAGTCCAAAGGCAAAAGCCAAAAAAAAAAAGTCATTTTTTACTGTTTCTGATAATTGTGTAGTATGTTACTCCCTATATTACTTGAAGATCTACTTTCATATCAATGTATTATAGCATTTTATTTCTCACTGAATATATAGTTTGGGGCTGTCGCTCTGATCATAAATGTCATATCTAAATTTAAAAATGGAACTCAACAAGTTTATGTTCTTGACTGGTGGCCCCCAAGTAGGCTCAAGACATGGCAGCCTTGTGAGACTTGATTATTTAAAGGTAAGTCTTCTGTGGCTCTGACTATCCAAGGCAGAGCTTGATGACTTTCCTTACATACTGCTAGCATTTACTCAGTACCTAATGTGTTCTGACCATGGCTCTTGACACAGGATATCACATTTATTCTGGATACACCTCTATGAAGATGTCCGTATGAGGAAATAAGTATTGGAAAGACTAAATAACTCAATTTAAGTCTAGATTCAAATTCAGGCTATCCTAGCCCTAGTGTCTGTGTTTGTTCTACTGAGCATACTTTCATGTCCTCTCTAAACATCAGGATTCTCAGATGTTCTAGAGCAGGTTGCTTCCATATCTTCTTCCTAAGCCTGGTTTAGAACTGTTATATCATCATGGATTTGCAAGAGACAACTTCTTTCTAAAGTTATAGGGGCCACTGACATATGTTAAAATTATTTTTAAAACAGATAATCATCTGAAATAATGCTTTTGGATTGTATTGAATAATATTCAGTACAAATCTGGTTTCACCAGGTTTTTGCTATCATATAGTCTCTATTTTTTTAAAAAAAAATAGCAACAAAGAGCTCAGTATATTTGTATGTTTTGTGTGTGAAGTTTCATAATAGAAATTTGTTCCTTGACATTATTGCTTTAAGATTATTTTGATGGAGAGCTGAAAACATGTTTCTTAATTGTGTTTATATTTCTCCAGGCATGATCCTTTCTGGTATGTACTTTAACTTTCCCAGTTACTAAATTATTATAAGTAGATAAATTATATTAATTACAAATGGTTAAGAATCTACCTAAAAAATAATCCGAATAAACCAGTTGGAATTGCTAACAGTTCATGATCCAACCAGTTACAATAGAATAATGCTATATTCTTCTGTTGACTGGAATCCAAATAACAGGAAATTTTTGGATCAGATGCAGCTGTTATTTATAATGTTGTATTTGGATGAAAAAAGTAAACTCATTTCAAAATTATATTTGCACATTCGAGATTTTAAAAGTTTATGTTCCTCTCCGTGAATTACTTCTACTGAGTGTTGGTCCTTATTTAATTTCACAAATCTGGAAAAAAATTTTTCTATTGCCCTTATAAAACATTTTTAATTGCTGAAGGATAAATCAATTTTAGCTTCAATTTAAAGTGGATATACCTGGTTGGATTGTGGATGATTGTACTTCATTTGTTTGTGATGTGTGATTATGCATGAATTTAATATCAAGATACGATGATCGATAGTTATAGAACTGGGAATAAACATATACTTGCTGTGATTGTAAACTTCTGTGCTGTGCCAGAATGAAAAGGTAAAATACTGAAGATAGCATTTATCTTTGTTATTGTTTTCATCATTGTTGTTTTTCCTTAAAAAAGCCTAAGTAAATAATAAGAAGTAATTTAGTTTTTGCATAGAAACAGCCCCAAACCAATAAACAGATCTATAAGGTTTAAACAAAAGGCTTGAAAATTATCGAAAACAAAAGCAAAATTATTCAATTGAACATGAAGTTATGTGTTGGACTAACTAACCATGGTTAAAAAACAACAGAGAATGCTCTTCTCCAAAGAAATTACTGCAATAAAATATCCAAGGCGGTTCCCACCAGAGCTAAAAGCACATGATGGAAAAAGGCTGAAAGCCTGAGTCAATGCTTAAAGCTATGGAGGATGTTTCAGCACAGAGTTAAACTGTTGAATATGTTTTGATATTAGAAAATACAAATAAGGAAACCACAGTAAATCTGCTTATACCTGTGTGGAGTTTTAGCTACAGGTGTATGAGATCAGTTGACATTATTTCTTGATAGAACTCGTTTCCATAACATCCCACAGATTAGCTCCCTTACCTTGACAACCTTGTCAGGGAGAGCTGATCCCTGTTTGGAATTTCACTCAAGACCAAGATGTAGGTGGATCAGAGGTTACACTGGGCAGGAACCTAGTGGACCAAAGGAGGCGATTGCAACAGGAAAGTGGAGTATCCCTTGGATTTCAACCCAGAACAGAGAGAAGACACCACCGCACACGTTACAGGAGAGCTAGGCCTCCTTTGGCACGTTACAGGCACAGCTAGGCCTCCCTCAGCACATTGCCCACCTTTCGTTTCACATTTTGTTTTACTTTACTTTGCTCAAGTCACTCTTTATGAGCAGTGTGTCCAGTAAGCCACAAATCACAGAAAGCATGATTTCTAACTAGGTCATCGATATTCTTAAAGGTGTTATTGTTAGCCTCTCTCCCTTTGTCTCAATTAGACTATGCGGTAGGTTTATCTTTTACCATAAACCGCCACTGTAATAGTGCTTTACAGCAGTGGTTCCCAACCTTTTTGGCACCAGGGACCGGTGCTTCTATGAGAATCTAATGCCTAATAATCTGAGGTGGAGCTGAGGCAGTGATGCTAGTGCTGAGGAGCGGCTGCAAATACAGATGAAGCTTCCCTCACTGGCCTGCCACTCACCTCCTGCTGTGCGGCCGGTTCCTAACAGGCCATGGACCGGTACTGATCTGCCACCCATTGGTTGGGAACCCCTCCCTGCTTATAATATGACCCCTCCCAGCAACCCAGGGATATACATGTTATTTATTAATCTCATTTTTCAAGTGAAGAAACTGAGTGCAGAGGTGAATGACAGGTAGTAAATGGGAGAACACCTTTGAGTTTAGTGTTCTTTGCAAAAGGTTTGGCCTGCTTTTATTGCCTATGAACTTTGAAACAAAGGAATTACTTGAATTACAAAACCCATTTGTTTCCTCTGGAGTTTAATGTTTTCTTTATTCATTTTCCTTTCATTTCCGAGTCTTGAATTTAGCGACTCTCCAAAAGTCTCCCTAACATTCTTTAGTATTATATACTTAAATATGTGCCCTTATTTTCTTACCTGTAAATACAACTGAGAGGCTGACATAGTCATTAGAATGTTAGGGCACCATTACAAAAGGGGAGAAACAGTTATGTAATTTCTTTTGTATTATCTGGCTTCATTAAGAAATTAAATGTTTCCAGGGAGCAAAACTATAGCCTTTTAAGCCCCAAACTAAAAAACAACTATACCTTTTATTTTTATTTATTTTTTATTATGGTGACATTGGTTAATGAAATCCAGTAAGTTTCAAGTGTACAATTCAACAGTAAGTCATATATATTTTGCATTGTATGTTCACCGCCCACAGTTAGATTTCTTTCTGTCACACATACTTAACCCCTTTTATGCCATCTACCTCCCTCCTCCACCTTCACCTCTGGTAACCACTAGACAACTACACCTTTTAACAATTTTATCTAGAAACATTTTTTTAAATGTTCTTTCTAAAACAACAATGACTTAATTCATTAAAAAAAATGTTAAGCATAAGGAAACTCTAAAAAACGACTCCAACGTCATTAGTTATGCCCGTTATTAAGTTGAGTTCTAATGTAATGATGCCCAGTGGGATGGCTGGCCCCACACTAAGGGACTTCCCATGACTCTGTATTTTTGGTTTCTGTATTAGTGAGGGTTCTCCAGAGAAACAGAAGAGTGAGAGGGAGGGGGAGGGGGAGAGAGGGAGAGAGAGATTGATTTAAAGGAATTGAATCATGCAATCGTGGAGGTTTGGCAAGTCCAAAATCTGTAGGGTAGGCTGGCAGCAGACGCAGCGGAGAGTTACAGTTCAAGTCCAAAGGCAGTCTTCTGGCAGAATTCCCTCTTCTTTCTGGGAGATCTGTCTTTTTCTATTAAAGTATTTAACTAGATGAGGCTCACCACATCTTGGAGGGTAACCTGCTTTACTCAAAAGTCTAGTGACTTAAATATTAATCTTATCTAAAAATACCTTCAGAGAAATGTTTGAAATCTAGGGTAATTGACAAAATATCTGAGTACTGTGGCCTCGCCAAGTTGACACATAAAATTAACCATCACAGTTTCTATGTCTTTTTAAATAGCTTTCCTGCCTCTTCCTTTATGGTCAGGCTGTCATTTGATATCTTGCAGCTGAAAATGTAAATTTGCTGAACACCACATTCCATAACTTCCAATGTGTTGTGCTGCATGCTAAGGTAGAAGACCTAGTTTATTTAAATACTTTTTAAGGTAAGAAACTCAGCATAAAGTTGAGAGGTACATACTCTCCAAAGAAAGTGCATGAACTTTAGTAAATAAACTTGATGTTGTTTTTCACTCCTGTGTTTTTTGACTGATGGTTCTCAATTGTAGTTGAGCTAGCAAGACTTGTGATTCCCAGGTAACTCTTTTCAAAAATATTTAAAGGTGATGCTGTGCCAGGACCACCGTAAACCAACAACATTAGAAAGACTGCTTGTTTGGGGTTCTGTTGGTTAATATTGTCTGATTTTTTTTTTCAATTCAGTGTGTTGGTAGTGCAATTAGAGCCTAAATAGATAATAAGAGACTTGCTAACATTATTACAAGGTTCGGTTTTGATTTATTTATTTATTTTTTGCCAAACTTTAATTGGGGTTTTAAAGACTTTAAACCTTCTAGTGCATTGAGGTCAGGACCAAGCTTTAAAAAAGGGAATCTAGAAGAGAAACACGCCCTGTGCCCCCAAATTACCGAAGCAACCTCTGTGATTTACAACTCAGCCCACCCTTCACAAATGCCCTGTCTCCTGTTTTGAGAAGCCCATCAAGGACTTCTCATCAGAGTCTAGAGAAACTGGTGCAGCCACGCAACCATGTTGGATTTAGGTCTCAATGCCTATTGCGGGAGATGTTTGGAAGGGACAGTGTGCGATTTGAGTCATCTGTACAGGGCAACACGTCTTGTATCCCATATTTATGCACCACATGGCTCTTTCTACAGATGGAGTGATCAACATGAGCATTCCTATCATACTGCCTGTCTCTGCGGATGATAAGACGCGGCTGGAAGGGTGCAGAGAGTTTGTCCTTACACATGGTGGACGGAGGGTGGCTATCTTACAAGACCCTGAATTCTACGAACATAGAAAAGAGGAGCATTGTTCCCATGTGTGGGGGACAACATGTGCAAAACATCCCCATATCAAAGTAAGTTGCAAAGGCTTTGAAAAGGCTTTCTTGATCTCTTTCAACTTAGGATGAAAATAATTATTTTTTAGTTCCTCCATGAAGGACTTAGAAAAACGGGTTAGAGGGAAGAATGCATTTCTAAGGGAGGTTTTGCAGGCTTTGCCTTGGCAGATCTTTTTAGAAAGGGGCAAAGAAATGTCTTTATTTTGAGGGCTAGTCTAAATGATCTCTTGTGCCCTTGGATCCTGTGATGTCTGGGTTCTTCGGCAAAATGGAAAACTACCAGACAGGTAGTTAATTTAGTCAGAGTTCATGTTCTGTGCCAGGGAGGCGGGGTGAGGAATCAATGATATCTGTTCAGCGAACAAAAATTAGTAGAGAAGCTCAGAATAATTCCAAGGTCTCTTTCGGCCCTGAGACCCTGCAAAATGGATGTTTAAATAAATCTGTCCAAGTCTGTCGGGCAAACATGTTTTCTTTTATTTTCATCAGTTGTGGAATGTTGCAAGAACAGGAAAGGCCTTTTCAAGGCTGCTGCTGGCAGCCTCTGATACAAGGAGTCAATTGGCAGCAAAGCGGCTTTTCATTTATTGGATGGATCCAAGTATCCACCTTGCAGATAAGCATCTTTAATCTTAAAACACATGCAGTTCAAAGCCATCTGTCCAGCCTGTTTTTCTCCAACAGGCTGGACACTGAAACTACTGGACACTGATTGAGAGCTACTTGAGGATTTGTGTTCTGGGCCTTAATTATGCCTGTTTCATTTCTTTCCTGATCATAATCATATAGGGCTGGGATTTTATCTTGACTCAGTGACCTAAAGAATAGTTGCCTTTAATCATGGCAGCTCAGATATTTCTACTCTTTGGGCCTAATATCCACATACATATAATTAGCACTAAAAGGAAACAAAGCTTAAGGAAGCTCTTAAGCAATTATTTCCTCTTGTCTTGCTTGCAACATGTGTTGGCAGTTGGAGTTCAGAATTTCTTAGAAGCCAGGGAGAGTGGTGGGTGTGACTTGTGGCCTTGACAATATAGTCAGTGACTCTGGACCATTAGGTTATTAGACAGACTCTGTTAAATATTCCCAGTGAGCTAGCTAATAGTGAGAAATGGGCCACAGATAAAGAGAGAGAAAGGCACTCACCCTGTATACACTTGGAATGCTGAAGGTGTCTTTATCAGACACACAACACATGGATTTTATTGGGAAAGAAACTCTTTGCATTGTGGTTTTTAAATTTTTATTTATTTCATTTTTATTATTATTTTATATTAGTTCCAGGTATATGCATTGTTTTTAAAGCACTTTGAAATTCACAGTAATATTTAAATTTTTTTTTTTTTGCACAAAAAATGGTCAGTCACCAAGGAAATGGTCTGTCTCTGTTGCATAGCTCCTCACTTAAGTCACCTTGACTTTCCATTCAAGTCATCCCAACCCTCTCTCTCCAGTCACTAATATAAAACCTTGTGACGTGATGGCAGATGAAATCACAAGGAGCAAGTGAAATGTGTAAAAATGCTTGGAGGAGGCCTGATGCCTTTAATCCTTGGCTCTCAAAGCTTTTCCAAACAGTAATTATTTCTCACAATGCTCTTGTGAGTAGCTAAGAATCATTACTTCCATTTTACACATGTAGAAACCCAGAGAACAGAGTATGACTTCCCTTTAGTTCTGCAGTGAAGATCATATGGTCAATTAGATCAACAGAATAACCTGGGGAGCTTAAAAATTTACCCATGACTGGTTCCCACCCTCACAGATTTTGTCTTGGGGTCAGTTCTGGGTGTTGGGAGTTTTAAGTTCCTGTGATTCTAATGTGTTATGAAGGTTGAAGGTTGAGAACCACTTCATTAATTATCCAGAGCTCCAGCTTGTATGGCTCCACCTGGATAGATGCGGCAAGCACCTCACACTCAACATGTGCAACCTCTCCCCAGGGCTGTTCCCTTTCCTGTGGTCCCTAGCTCAGTGGACAGCTCCACCATCCACATGTTGGCCAAGTCCCAAACCTGGATGTCATGCTTCTTCTCCCTTGTTGATTCCATCATGAAATCCTGATGTTTCTGCCTCTTAGGTATTGCTGAATTTGTTCACTTCTATTCCAACCTCTGCCATTTCATTTCTTTCCTGTCTCTTGCCTTACTCCTTTGTGATCCTTTCTCCATTCTTCAGCTAGCGTGAACTGTCCAAGATTTATTCAGGAACTCTTTGTAAAGATATGACTTCATCACACCACCTCTCAGCACCACAGCTCCACACATTCTCTCCTCCAGTCATTCTCGGCAGGTCTTATATCATCCTCTCTTCCTTTTGCAGATGCTAGTGCACATCCCTCAACCTAGGACACCATTCTTTCCTACTTTTTCACCCTATTTGTTACTCCTTTCCCCTTTAAGAAGTTGGCTGACTCCCATGACGTATAAGCCTGACTGGGTGCCCCTTCTTTGTCCTCCCAGAGTACTTTGCCCTTGTCCTGTCCACAGCTGTTCCACAGTATTGTTACCCATTTACTCTTCTGTCAATTCACTCAGATAGCCAAACCATGAGATCAAGGACCACATTTTGATCTGTTTGGTTCACTATGAAATCTCCAGCAGCAAGCCCAGGACCTGGCACATAAGTGCTGACTGGGTAGATGAATGGAAGATCCCTCTGGAGGAGATGCTGAAATATCAGCAGAGACCACTGATGAGAAGCATGGGTGCAGTGGGAAGAAGACCCTGGTTTAAAGAAATCCTAGATTTGGGTTCAAGCTGACAGTTATGTGCACTTGAACTCTGCCACTTCCCCTCTGTAAAACCGACTTGTCATTTAGAATGAGGGCGTTAAGTCCACATGATCTACAGATTCCTTTCTGTTCCAGAATTTCATGACCACGATATCGCAGAAATGAATATTCATATCCATTGTATCACATTAGTTTTTCTTCTTGTTTGCTAAACCCCTTCATCATGACCTCATTTTCCTGAACCCACCATTTCTTCCTTTTCATTCTCGTCTCTCCTCTCCCCGTTCCATTCTGACGTCTGCACTTCCCTATCCTCAGTTGCTCCTCTCCTTCTGATTTTCATATCCCCTTTCTCTCCAGGTTGTTTCTTTCAAGTTTTCCTCTCCTCACCCTTTGAGCTGACTCACCTTAAACTTCTTAGTCTTCATCCTAGTGTTTGAGCTCCTTCTCTCCTCCTTTCGCAGTTCTGTTATCTGTGACACTGAGCCGAATTCCCCGTTCACTACATCACTAGACTCTACCTTAAAGTCTGTTCCTCATTCATGTGTATCCAATTCTGCAAACTCTCCAGCTGTTGTCCCTCACCTATCTTTGGCAGGAGTTGGGGACTTTGATGCTGCAAAGCCCTGGGAAATTGGGCAGAGCCACTGGACCTCTCTTCCTGATAGCTGGACCAGTTCTGGGGACAGTTAAACCACCTTGGAGAGATACCCTTTTCCTCTCTCTATCCCAGTAATATCAAAAACAGTTTTAGCATTGCTCTTCAGACAGAGACATTTTTAGGATAGGTAGTGAATGAAATCAGTTCAATGTTGGCTTCACCCACAGAACCAGTATAGGGTGGACCCCCAGTGTCCAGAATGAGTTACTGCACTCCAGGGATTTGGGGTCTTAAATCTTTCAAAATTTTATCTATAATCTAACTCTAAGCAGTGAGGAGAAAGTAAATGTGTAGAAAGATCTAAACCACAAATCTGACATTCCTGTCCAGCTTGGAATCCTTCAATGGCTCCCTGCTGTCTTCAATCTAAAATTCAAACTCCTCATACTACAGCATAACAGGTTCTCCATCTCCAGTCACATTTGGATACCAAACTTGATCTTTGACCTTTCCAAATTAAAGGACTATGCCCTCTAATTTAAGGCTTTGAGTGTGGTTATCAATGGGGCTGAAATGTATTTCCTACCTTATCTACCTAGGAAACTCATTCTACTGATTCAGCTCAATTATGACCTATTCTCTGACCTGGTATTTGACCACATTCTTGTTAAATGATTTTCCTGAGCACGGAAAGGGGCCATGAAAACATCGCCAAATCGCTTGCACGACCACTCTTCACTCAAAGTTTCTCAGCCATGGCACTCTCAACATTTGGGAGGGATAATTCTTTGCTGGGGGTCTGTCCTGCGCAATGTAGGATATTTAGTAGCATCGCTGGCCTCCACACACTGGATGCTAATAGAACACCCTCCTCCGCCCCAGTCATGACAATCAAAATTGTCTTCAGAGATTGTCAAATGTCACCAGGAGAGGTAAAATCACCCACTGCTGAGAACCATGGCTCTATTTTACTCCCCTTTCCCCATTCCCTGAACCCCTATGGAATGGCAAGTCATTATAAACCCTAATATCTGGCCGTGACAAGGACTGGGAATCAGAGGCACACTATCGCCACCTTGGTGTCTTCTGACTAGGCGTTTGAAATCAATCAGCTGTCTCTCCCTACTCTTGCCTCCTCCTCCTCTGCTGACATTTCAGGTGGCCATGTTACGGAATCTGATCAGAGAAAGGGCTGTTGAAACCATTCTGAGGAATAAGACTTTCTATAATGTCTCAATGAGTGCGGAGAGACACTTGCTCCAAGTTTAACCGACTGCACGGCAACATCATATGGAACACATTTAAGTTTATAGAAAAACAAAGGTTGTCATGTTTTCTATAGGTTTACTGAGATATAACCGTCATATAACATTGTGTAAGTTTAAGGTGTACAATGTAAAAACCACAGTTAGATGACACAAAGTAGGTGACAATGCCTTAAACCGTGTCTTTCATCAGACCCAAGGGTCTTGTCAAGGGTAGTGCTAACCTTTTCTCCTTGCGTCTGAAACTGTCATGGTCTTTTTTCATTACTTTGACCATTCTTCACACCAGTCTCACACCTATTATTTGTGGGTCCCAGAGAAGGAATACAAACTGAAGCCCACATACCATCTTTCAAAGTTACGGATCTAACTAATAAACTTAAGTAAGATATTTCTATCTTTCCACTTTGACAACGATGTCTTGATAACAATCTGGAAGGCCAGGTTCAAATTTAGACATCTCGGTTCCACACCACAATGTAGTGGAGTGTGGAGAGTCGGCTCTTGGCCTGCAGCCAACCCCTCCTTCTCTTTCTATGCTTATCCTTGCCCCATGTCACGACAGCCCTCTGGGTCTATATAGTTTCTCGGTTTTAATTTCTAATATGAAAAATGACTCACATAAACAAAAACTCAGATATAACTCACATAAACAAAAACTCTTTGGGGGTTCTCAATAATTTATTTGAGCATAAAGGGGTTGAGAGACCAAAAAGTTTGATAAATACCATGCTAGAAATGCTGAAGAAATGAAGGCAGTTCTTCAACAGTAACCCAGGATTAGTCCAGAAATAAAATTTTTCAGATAAACAGAAATCGATATTAATCACCGACAACTTTTAATGACTGTCTTTCCAGATGGTGATGGAAAGCGGGGATTGGCTGGTTGGTGGAGACCTTCAGGTGCTGGAGAGAATAAAGTGGAACGATGGGTTGGACCAATACCGCCTGACACCTCTAGAGCTCAAACAGAAATGTAAAGAAATGAATGCTGGTATGTAGGCTGGCTCTAATGCATTTGTTATTAATCCTTGCCACCCTCTGATTACAGAATTAAGGATATCAGGAACAGCATGTTTATTTTAAAAAGCCGGAAACATCTTCTATTGATACAGAAATAGTTTATAAAGTTGAACTATATCCTTATACTGGATACTATGAAGCAGTAAAATATATGCACTGACACATAAAGAAACCCAAAGTATATTTATTAAATGAAAAAACAAACTGCAGAACAATACATAGAACATAATTTTGAAAAACAAAATAAAATGTAATAATTGTTTTTAAAACCCTATTTCTATGTATAGAAGAAATGCTGATGACAGCAGCAACGTCTTGGGGATGGAGCTGGACCAAGGGGAGGGAAAATTTTCACTTTACATATTTTGAAAAAGAGAAAGAAAGAGTAACAATAGGATTACAGGTGATTTTTATATTCTATTTTGAGCTTTTCTGTATTTCCCAAGTTTTCCATAATAGATATACATTATTTCATAACCAGAAGGAAAAATGAAGACTCTCAGTCCATCACTCAGTGTAGTAGTTTTGAAAAATTTCCTTAAAGTGAAGATGAAATATCTTTTATATCTTTAGATTGTTGAGACCTTGCATGGGTCCCAGAAAATGTTCATCATAATCACCCTCCTGGAGAAGTGAGACTGGAGCAGGGTACTAAAAAACTGATGAATGTAGGCCCCTGCCTGAGCCTTGGTTTGCAGGAAAGGTCCTGGCCATAAATGTTTTCATTTTTGAGTCATTTTTGAGTCATTTTTGAACCCTCTAGGGCTTCCTGCCTCTGTGTCCTGTTGCTGTCTAAGCAGTCCGACATTGGTTGGTACCTTTGGAATAACACCCCTAAAGCCTCTGGTGGATTCTCCAGCTGCTTATCAAAAGCAAGTGGATATATGAATGCATTGAAAAACCATAGCTGTGTCTTTCAGTTCTTGCAGTCAAGTGACACTGCCATTTCTTTGACATTGGCTTTTATGTTTTCCTTTCCCAGATGCGGTGTTTGCCTTCCAGCTGCGCAATCCTGTTCACAACGGCCATGCTCTGTTGATGCAGGACACCCGCCGCCGGCTCCTGGAGAGGGGCTACAAGTACCCAGTCCTCTTGCTCCACCCGTTGGGTGGCTGGACCAAGGATGACGATGTGCCCTTGGACTGGCGGATGAAGCAGCATGCAGCTGTGCTTGAGGAAGGGGTCCTGGATCCCAAGTCAACCATTGTTGCCATCTTCCCATCTCCCATGTTATATGCTGGCCCCACAGAGGTGAGCCGTTCCCCGAGCTGAGTGATGGGAAGTGCAGGCTCAGATTTTACTTAGAAGAGCAAATGAGTCTCTGAGATCTTTGTCATGAGCAGATTCTGAAATCTTCTAGTCTCCTTTATCCAACTTAATTATGTTTCCATTTAGTGATTATCGAAATGCTAGAAATGTCAAATCAAACTTGTTATACACTGCCTTTGAGAATATGGAAGCTGGCATCTGAAATGAGGTAGATAGGGCAACTTAACTGGGTTTAGGGCAAGTTGCACCTAACCTACTATTCACTTTCTGAAGTTCCAGTTATTTTAAGTGATTCTCTCTGCTCTGTGAACTACATTATAAACTCATGGGGTATATCTTTAAAAGCTTAATGTGTCCCTTTCATCACACAGTGAGCCCATCAAACAGAGACTCTCTTTGTCCCACTGCACCACCAGTGTATGGATCTGAATAAGGCTCCAGAAGTATGAATTGAAGGGGTCTCAACCCTTTGGAATACCCCAAACTGAGTTTAATAAATTAATTCTCTTCAACCAGATCAAAGTTCCAAGGCCCCTAGCTTTCCTCTCCACCCCCTGTATTTCTATCTGAGCTTTAAAGAGGACAATTCATTTTGAAATCCCAATGCTGTGTTGAATTGGAATCAATGTCTACATATGAAAGGTAATTAGCTCATTTATTAGCATTCAGATAAGAGATAATGGAGTTTGTAACTTCTTTAAACTGTGATTTATTCTTAATAGGGAGGGAATTGGTAAGTGAAATTCACAGTTCTGGAGAACAGTAAGATCCGAGTGTTCCTGGTCTGCTAGCCTGCTTGGAGAGAAGAGGAAATACAACCCCAGGTTCTAAGAGGGAGGATTCTTATCTTTAAAGCTCTGTCCTACCCAACACAACCAAGCAGACGAATAAGAGCTTGCAGTCGTAGACACCTCACTGGCTTTCTTGTCATTATTAGTTGGCCCTCATTACTGAATTGTTTTTAAAGCAGAATAGAGGTGTTTCTGTAACAGGAACCCGCAGAATTGGCCAGTGATGACCAGCAATGTCCCTTAACGTGGTGTTTCCTAGGTCCAGTGGCACTGCAGGTCCCGGATGATTGCAGGGGCTAATTTCTACATTGTGGGCCGGGACCCTGCAGGAATGCCCCACCCTGAGACCAAGAAAGATCTGTATGAACCCACTCACGGGGGCAAGGTCTTGAGCATGGCCCCCGGCCTCACTTCCGTGGAAATCATTCCATTCCGAGTGGCTGCCTACAACAAAGCCAAAAAAGCCATGGACTTCTATGATCCAGAAAGGTAGGTTTTCAGAGGAAAATTCTTTAATCAACATCTGTACAACTGGAATGTTGAGGCAAATTCTGGCCCTTTGGAAAATTCTCCAGTGCATCCCCACATGCTCCTAATTGGAATGGGAGTCCCTTGAAGGCCAAGATCTGGTCTTACATATTTTGTGTTCCCTAAAGCTATAGCACAGCCGCTTGCATATAGAAGCAAATCCATAAAATATTTTGGTCCATAGAGGTGTTTCTGTAACAGGAACCCGCAGAATTGGCCAGTGATGACCAGCAATGTCCCTTAACGTGGTGTTTCCTAGGTCCAGTGGCACTGCAGGTCCCGGATGATTGCAGGGGCTAATTTCTACATTGTGGGCCGGGACCCTGCAGGAATGCCCCACCCTGAGACCAAATATTTTATGGTCCATAAAATATTTTTTTAACATACATTCCTTGAGCATGAACTGAGTGCCTAGCACATTAAGTGAAAGGAAGTCAACTCAGAAAAAGATTTTAATGAGTATTTACAGCTCACTCACCATGCTCAGAACTCATAGAAGTACAAGGAGCAAAGAAGTTACTTCCCATGAATAGATCAGGTACACAGTAAATACTGAATGGATAGCTGTCATTATTTCCCCTTCTTCTACAAGTTCCTTTACTGAACTGCAGATTTAGCAAAATGCCATTTTAGACGAGGCAGCATTTCACAGAAGGAAAAATGTGGTCTAAGAACCCATAACCTACTCCAGGTATTTTTAAGCTAGATATTACTTACCTACACAGAATTCTTTGTTGCTACCTTGTGACAGGCACAACGAGTTTGACTTCATCTCAGGAACTCGTATGAGGAAGCTGGCTCGAGAAGGAGAAAATCCCCCAGATGGCTTCATGGCCCCCAAAGCGTGGAAAGTCCTGACAGATTATTATAGGTCCCTGGAGAAGAACAACTAAACGCTCTTGGCTCCAGAGTTTCTTTCTAACTTTCTGACATGCTCTTTGATTCCTTTTCTATTTTTGTAATGAGATGCTTTGTATCCAAATTGTTTCTCAATGACTGATTTTAGTGTTTTATAATGAGGTAAAAATTATGTCTAAAGTTTAAAGTCGACTTCAGTATACACATAAAATAGTCAAACTGAAGACCAAATCTTAGCAGGTAAAAGCAATATTGTTATCATTTCAGAATGAAATTATCTGTATTCTCTGCTGCATCTAAGCAGGTAGGTCCCAGATTTCTTAAAGCTTTGACCATGTGTTTAGTTTACTTGCCAAAAAGTAAAGCATATTTTCCAGCCTAAGTCTTGCCAACCTGCACTCTCCCAATGTCACATACCAGTAGTAAAATTAATCAGAAGAGCAGTCTCTTCTATACAGCTGACCAAAAACAAAAAATCTCACCCTGAATGAGGTGAGGCTCACAACAAGAATCTTCCTAATATTTCACCTCATGCCTGTCTGTATACAGCCTTACTGCTCAATCTCTTATATGCTGAAGTATGACCTGACTGGAGAAACCAAATGTGTGAAAATGTGAATTTAATCTCAGAATTCTATCTATGCAACCTACATCTGCCACGAAAGTTATATTGTCTAATGAGAGAAGTCTTAATGCACTTCTGTGAATAATATAACTCCAGTTAAATGGCGACTTTTAAATAGTGTAGAGTGCTTTGATGAAAGATCTGCACTCAGGGCTCAAACAATCTGGCAATGTCATAGAAAGTTAATTTTTCTCCTCTTTGCTGTAGTCATTGTATCATATGAAGAGGCTGTGCCTACTGACTGCAGTAGCATCAACTGTAACTAAAAACCATTCACATCATCAGATTAACGAGCTGCTAGAACTGAAAAAGACCACAGAAAACATCAAATCCAACCCTTTCATCTGACAGGTGACCAAACTTAGATGATGCACAAGCACATGTTTTGTGAGCTGCTGAGCAGTGTAACAAAAACACAAAATTGATATGTTTAAGTACCAGTGGCACGGAACAAGCGCCCAGGCCACATGATTCCCAGTCTGGTGCTCTGCCTACACTATACAACACAGGAGTGAGTCTGATTCTCCAAAATGCTTAATGAAGCTCCTTGAACAGAGGACACTACAAAGCAGCCTTCTTGGATGCTGAAAGATCCAAGAGTTTAGAGTTTTCTAAACTTAGCTGATTTTATTGCAGTTGAGAAAAATACTTTTTCCAAAGACTCATGCTGTTCTGAAAAATCCAACCTCTGATGGCTTTACTTCCTGAGAGGCAATCTTTTTGTACTTTATGCATAATTCTTTGTGCTAAGGGATATATGAAAAAACAGTACCTTTTGTACATAGGTCTCTCTGGAAGATGACTTAAGCTGGAAAGAAAACTGTGATTTTTAAAATATTCCGGGTTTTTTTTTTTTTAATGCTGATTTTAGCTAATGAAAAGTCCTTTTAAGAATAATACACAATGGCCACAGCAAACTATACTTGTCTTTAATAGTATAGTGCCTAGATTCATTTAATCAGAGGTACTAATTTTTTTTAAAAACAGAATATTTATTAAAAACATGAGACAGGATGTAGTGCCTTAACCAATGTTTTGTGATTTTTTAATATATTTAAAACTACTCTTCTGCTCTAGTACCACACAGTGCAAATGACTATTTGTATGTACAACTGATGCTTGTTCTCGTTTTAATAAATTTCTCAAAATGAAGGCTGAGTCTTTTCTGTCTATAACACTGGGTGTGGGTTGACCACATGACTGTTGAGGGCTTTATGACTCCATGTAATTGGAGAGAAACAGCAGCAACCCTTTTAGCCCATAATTAAGAGGCTGTTTGCTCATTTTAAAAACTGTCCTCTAGATATGAATGACACATGGTCTCAGCCAAGTAAGATAGTGATATTTTCAGAGGTGACTAGGTTCCTCAGGGACCTCTCCCCTGCATTCATTCACTATGTGAGGATCTGACCTTTCTTTTTTTTTTTCTGACTCGCTCCCCTTTTCTTCAAGTGCTCCCAAGGAGTTTAACCAGCACGGTTGGAAGCAGTTGTGTGTATGGTTTTGTTTATTTTTCAACTCCCACACCTCTGGTAACCTCAGCGGTTGCTACTTTTACATGCAAAAAGGATACCTGTTTCCACCCATACTTTTAGTGACCTTCAAGCAGGCCTGCAGTTTGGGTTTTCCTGGAGTCCCTGCCTCCCTTCTGTCCTGAAGGCTTAATGAACATTTTTGCTACAGGTTCTCATTCCAAATAAAACTAGTGTGATAGCCAACTCAAAGCTACCACTTGTTGCCCCTCCCTCTTTCTCCCCAGATTCTTACTTGCCGGCCCTTAGTGACAATTAATAGGGCAAATTAGGGCAGAAAATGTTTAAATACATGAAGATAGAAGTAGCGCTGAGGGAGTATGCCAGACTGTACAGGGCAGTGTGCAAATATCCTGGAAAGCCATACATAAATCATTTGGTCAGAAAATGGCAGACTTATAAATACATCAACACTTATATCAGGCCACAAGATTTCTTTCCAACCCATATTCCCTGCAAGAAATGAATCTTGGCTACTTGAGAACAGCAAATTCATTTTTGTTTTTTCTTCATCTTCCTCCTTTCTATTAGGTCTAGCACTGATCTTCATTATATTTTCCTGATAGGTAGGTAATCAGGAAATTAGATGGTCACCAGACCAATCAACTGTCCTTTATGTCGAAAGGTTTGATGAAACAATAGTGCAGCCTTTGAGTTTTTGAATGATATAGATTTCTATTATTTAAGCATATCTCCATTACCAAAAATGCATAAATCGACAATTGGCTGTATAGATATTTCTTCCCCCAGTATGCATTTAATTCTTTGGTCAATATTAACTATTATGTATTGGGCCACTTATTATACACATTCACCAAATAATGAAAGTGATATATAAGCAATTTACTAATATACACTCTAAAGAACTACCAAATATTTTTGCTTATATTGTTATTATATTGAAATTATTAATAAAAATGAATGAGTCACTGGCTAGAGTTTGGACATTTTAGTTTGATACAGAAAAACCTAGACAAAATAAAAATGCTTTTCTACAGGGCTAGCAAAGAGTGGTGGATAGAAGGAAGTCCTGACAAACTGAAAAACAAGCTTTCCTAGGTGAGCCTCGGTAATTGTTCAACGGTTTATCTTTTGTAACCAAGATATCCTCCCCTACCCTCCCAAGCCTATTACTCTTTCCACAGACCTCCTAATTTGGATTATAGGGAAAGCCAGTCTCAGTTAGTAATAAATCTAAATTATAGAATGTTTTAAAAAGTAATAGTTTTATTATCTTCAAATATATAAACAAAAAACTGATGGGCACAGTTCTTTTAATGTCATAATATGTATTTGTAATTGCTGGCATCATTAATATCACACTTTATTATCATACTTTATTTGGTAAAGTTCTTAAACACAACTGGTTTGTTTCAGAAGCTTAAACCTGCTCTGTACCTATTTTACTAAAACGTGAAATTCTTATAAACTATATTATAAAAAGGTACGGGTAAAGAAATATCTGGATTTCTATTTATTGTATAAGCCTGCTTTCCATAAATAGTTCAAAGGTAAAGTTCAGCTCAGCACAGGTTGAAATAATAATGGACTATTTCATGTAAACAACTGCGACATTGACCTGGCAGTAGTGTATTCACCAAGAACCTACATTTATGGAAGAAATCAATCCCATCAACCACTACAGAGATGGTATCCCCCATCCTATTCTCAAATCATAAAAAGAATTACATAAAGTACCAGATCTTTGGATATTCAAGGTAAACAACTGAAGAAAAAGCTACAGCTCTGAGAGCCAAGGAAATAACAAATCCATTTACCAAGGCTGACACCTATCAGTAGCTAAGGAATCCACCCAGTTTTAGAAGTTCTGATGATCAGGTCAGTACTGCTAAGGGCCCTACTTCTGTCTATCAACAGTGCCACTATTCTCAGTGTGCTGTTTAGTGACAAGCACATCTATTTCAGTATTTCCATTATTGTACAGATAAGGAAATGGGGACCCAGGATCAGAGTTGACTTGCCTAAGGGCCTGATAACCTACAGCCATATTCACTTCCTAGCTTCCAAAACATTTTCATAAAATTCTTAAACTTACACTATGATTCATATTTACAGAAAAGGAAACTGGTGCCCACAGCAAAGAGATTTTGCCCAAGGCAACATTGCACACATGATCTCTCCCTCCCTCTCTGTGTGTGTATGTATGTATGTGTTGTGTATTGAAACCTATAAAGATGAAAATTAACTTTACATGACTTACAATAAATACCTGCACAATTTCTTCTGCTAGAATGTAGGCGGGTGAGACAGATCTTCACTCCCATAGTAATAAGAAAAATCCAGACAAAATTAAAATAGTACTTTTCTATGAGGCTAGGAAAGAGCAATGGATGCAAGGAATTCTTCATGAGCTTCCTTCCAAGGAGAAATAAGCCCTTCAGAGGTGAGCAGAGAACCTCTGTACTTTTTTTTTTTTATATCAGGGGTAGACTCCTGAGACTGGATGTAACACATGAAAGAGCAGGCCTGCCTAGACAGAGAGACTTTGCAGGGATGAGAATTCAGTCAACACTCAGACAGTAGTGACTGAAACTGGAAACACATTTAAAAACCAACTGCCAGGCCAGAAAATCTCCCTTCCCTAGATTTTGCAGAGAAAATGACAGAAGAGGGGCTGGAAGTCTCGTGCATTCTCATGGTGACTGGATGCCAGAATCCTTTCAGAATTGAATAAAAGAACCACAAACATATAAACTTGCAACACAAATATTTCCTCCTAGTTAATTACAGGGTTTGGCTAAGCGCAGTCAACTCCATTTTATTAAAGCAACAGCCCAGGGCCAGCCTAACTGGACTCTAGAAGAAAGGGGAATAATCAGCCTTTCACCCTAACTGCCTATCAGAGGAAAGGGCTTGCATTCCCTGGAAATAAAACCAAAACCAACGTTATGCTTCAATTTCCACTGTTTTTTTTTTTCTACCCACTACCTGGAACAAAATAAATTACAAGTTAAAAAGTGATCAACTAGCTAAAAAGGAGGGCATGTCAAGGAGTACTCCATCATCAAGAGCATATGAGACTGGACCAAGCAGTCCCTGAAGGTCTGTCCATACAAACTGTAATGTATGTTGCTCAAACGGCCAACATGCCTACTTGAGTTATAGCTGGTCATTTTCATTATTTTGTTTGTCCAGCTACCTTCCCCACAATACGCAGTTTCCTGTGGATGAAATACAGCTCCCCTTTTGCATTTAGTCTTGATGAATCAGTAATTCGGACACTTGTTCTCAAACCATTTAAGCCCAAGGAGTTCTTGGAGGGTCATTCTCTCAAAGCTCCTGGACTGCCAGGGGGTAATTTCTGACCTGGGTTTGCACACTCACTTCTAGGATTTTGAATCTTGAATGGGATAATTTAAAGATAAACAACTGAAAGTTCATTTAATCCAGTGGAAGTATAAAAGCAAGAGACTTAAGCAATTCCTAATAAATTTCTGGAGCTTTCTGAGTTTCTATCCTAACTCCAATTCTCTAGCTTCCCTTTGATCTCATGAGCTTCCCATATCCTTCAAATTCTTCATTGCTTAAGTCAGCCAGAGTTGCTTGCTTGCAATAGAATCCTAACTGGTACTCTTTATGACACTATGGCCCAGTAGGTGATGCTCATCTCCCTCAGATGTTTGCAAAGGACTTTGTTTCACTGAACGATCTGTTATCACACCCTATTTGAGAATCTTAATTATTCTTAGAATTTCTGGAAGCTAGCATGTTCCACTGTGTTCTACTCTTAGCTCTGAGTTTTGCATGTCAGTAATTATCTCAATATGTTTGGCTCTAGTTTTAAAACTGAGCTGTCATGATTCATAAACCTGTGTCCTTGATGTCCACACCAGCATTAACATTCACTGAAGCTGTATTTCAAAGCACAAAAGGTTATATCTAACCTGTGTCCTTGATGTCTACACCAGCATTAACATTCACTGAAGCTGAATTTCAAAGCACAAAAGATTATAACTAAAAGTGTTCTCAAGTAGATTTATAACTGTTAATATTAGACAATCACAAAAATATACTCCCAGTTCAGTGTTTTAGTAAAGACCATTATGTGCTGTTAGTATTAATAGTGTAAAATTTACACCAGTGTTACTGAGGATATTTTGTTTTTATTCCCATTACTAACTGGTTTCTTTTAGGTTTGATCTCATTTATATCTGGCATTTGTGCTACACATCTTCTCAACATAATTTCATGAATATGATGTCTTAGAATTTTCCCCTATACATGTAAAGAGAGCTTTAACTTTTGAAATGATTAGGGAACTCTATCTTTGATGACTAAATGACAACAAAGTTAATAATGAAATCTAACAATTTCTGTCAGCTGAAATAAAATGGTCCTATGGCTTTATTTGAGGCTTCTAGTTGGTGCTGAGGTTTTAGTCATGCAGGGATATATGCCTAGCATATCAGAAGTCTATTCAATATTCTGATATCAACCTTAAGAGAAGCTAAAAAGAGAATTCTAAAATACATATCATCCAATTTATTTTCTTTATCGAGAAGAAAGTTATAACATTTGTCCACAAACAACACAATTCCAGTTAAAAAATTCTTACCAATGAGGGATGATGCCATTTTTATAGAGGTACACTCAAGGCTTGAGACAGCCTCATCTAACACCAAACCTAGTAGTAGTTATAGCTACTAGTATTAGATTATTATGGTCCATATAGAATATTTATATTATCCCAATCTAGCTCTTGATAACATGGTGAATTCTGGGTCACTGTGGAGGTAGGGAGGTCGAGTAAGATAGAAAGGAGAGTCATAAAGGAGACACTGAATTGATTCAAATATTGAGGTACTATACTCTATTTAGAAAAAAGGTCTGGGAAAAGTTTGAGACACACCGGACTTATCAAAAGTCTTCCAACAATGAGGCTTTCAGAGAAACATCACACAGCTAATCATTTCAATCTCTATAGGGATCATGGAAATGGTTTAGGCATGGATAATGCTCAAAAATTGAGCCTGGTCACCAAATACGTACATCAGTGTGTAAAAGTAATAAAATTATGTGACAACTAACATTTGAGCAGTTTAATTGTGCCCGACACTGCTGAGTGTCCTACATGCACCTTTCATTACACAATCCTATAAAGTAGGTGTCACTGTCACTCCATTTTACAAATGAGAAACTGAAGCTCAAAGAAGTTAGGTAACTAGTCCAAAGACACAGTTAATTAATGGAGAGCCTGGATTTAAACTCAGGTCAGTCTAACTCTAGATCAGTCCTCTTAACTTCATTTTGATACCCAAAATGAAATATCTTAGAATCTAACTCCAACTACATGTGTCAAATGCATGCCTACATCAGAAGGATAGATTATGTAACACTAAACATTCTTTAAAAGCATAATGTTTCCTCAATTCCACTCCTAGGTATCTAGCTGAAGAAAATAAAAAAAATAATTCAAAAAGTTATTTGCACCCCTATGTTCACTACAGCATTATTCACAAGAGCCAAGATATGGAAGCAACTTAGGTGTACACTGATAGATGAATAGATAAAGATGTGGCATATACACAATGGAATTTCACTCAGTCATAAGAAAGAATGACAACGTAGATGACTTAGAGGGTATTATGCTAAGTTGAAATAAGTCAAACAAGAGACAGAAGCCATACTATTTCACTTATATGTGCAATCTAAAAAAACAAAACAAATGAACAAACAAAACAGAAACAGATTCATAGATACAAAGAACAAAATGATGGATGGCTGGGGGTTGAGGCGGTAGGTGAGAATGGAGAAGGTAAAGGAGAATAAGAGCTATAAAGTCTCAGTTATAAAATAAATAAGTTACAGGGATGTATTGTACAGCATAGAGAATACAGTCTATTGTAGTAACTTTTACAGTGACAGATGGTGATCAATCCATCAGATATATAAATGTTGAAAACTTATGTTGTATACCTGAAACTGAGAATATTGCATGTCGATATAATATAAATAAAAAGCAAGAAAGCAAGAAGAAAAGGCCTTTCTCAACATTTATCACCTAGAGAAGATGAATATTCTTAGTCAGAAACTGTAAGCAAATAATGATAATAATAATAATAATAGTAATAACAATAATGTTTCCTCAATTACTTTAAGATATTAAAGTACCTAGATGAGTCATTGTTGCTGGGATTAGTGTATTTCTCTAACTTCATTTGATGATGAAAACGATGATAAATTTAACTACTGTTATTAGATATTCTGAATTTAAGAGTAGATAAAAAGAAAGGACATGAGGGATACATATCACCCCTTACTTCTGATCAATATGTCATCAGATTAAAATTAAATGATTACTGAAATTCATACTAAAACAAAAATAATGATTAGATACTAATATGTATGCTGTAAAATTGTGAAAGCTACACAGTAAGTTAAAAACAGTTCAAGGGCAAGTTTTACAAATCAAAACCACCCCAGAAAATTTTACATAACTGAAAAACCACCAAGGCATAAGCAGAGAAAAATCAGTTAGAGGGACCTCTTTATTACATATTTACAAAATAATAGAATAATATAATTATTAAAAATGAAGATGAAATTTTTTTGGTATCTTGTGTTTTGCATTCAATTTTTCAATCATCTTTGCAATTTTCAAAACTTGCTTTTTGTTATCCAAAGTTTTCTCCCACAATTTCTATCTCACTCACCATTCAAAGCACAATGGGACAAACTATTCAATAGGTTTTAACGAGAGACTTAGTATAAAGAAATGAATACAATAACTCATAAATAAAGATTGTGAATTTTCAAAGAAATACAATTAAAAACAAAAATGTATGAAGCATAATTTAATCTTTCTGATGATTCAGAAGGTGCCTCAAGATTGTATTGTGCCATTTCCCTTACGCTGTGTGTTTAAGTGCCTGTAACAGAATTCTGGTAGTGAAATTCTCGACCAAAAAAAATGTTTCACCTTCATGTAGTGCATATAGCATTAAAATGACTACAAATACGATATGGGAATTTTGATGTGTATATTTTTACTATCTAGGGCACAATTTATAATACGCTAAGAAAACTTTTAAATTTTCAATTACAAAATGAATATTTTTAGCACATTTAGTAATAGCTACTTGTTTTAAACTATAATTTCATTTTTGATGACCAAATTATATTTGACCATAATTAAAGAACATATAACTTTAAAAAAACATTAAGAAACCATGGTTACAACAGAACTATGTTACATTAAATGAAGAAAGGAAGAATCACATACATATATTGAGTGGCACTGAGGTTTTTCAAAGCCATTCTTTTGAAAGGCTCTCAATCCACCTAACATATATCAATTTAAAAAATGTCTCTACTTGGTGTGCTTGCAGAAAGAGATGAAATCCGTGTCGATCATGCAACTGCCTGAAAATGCTGATCACTGAACAAGTATTTTTATTTGATAATCCTGACAACCATTATAATTGAGCCACATCTATGTATTCAGATGTGGCTAACTATTCAAATGCAGAGAAACACTCAACTTAAAAAAAAAGCTGCAATAAGTGACAAATGAAAATGGCTGAACCACTGTACCTTTTAGACACAACCTTCAATCTTAATTTCACTATATACTATTTGGTACTTTTTGATTCAGCAGTTGGGGTAAAAAAACGTTTCTGTATTCAAACATATCTACAGAATGTCAATATAAAATGTGTGAATATATACATTTAATACACACACACACACACACACACACTCTCTCTCTCTCTCTCTCTCACATATCTAGAAACCAGCACTTAACAACATCCCTTTTTCTCACTAATGACTCAACGAATCATCTGTTACTTTTAAGACCAGCTTAGATGCTATAAGGCTGCAACATATGGCTAAAGAGGTCAAACACAGTCACCCGCACTCAGGCTGGATTAAACTGTTCCTCCTCATGATTTTTGACAAGTAGCAATACCGTTTATATAACAACTATATCTCAATAACTTAGAATTCAGAGTATAAAACCAGGGTCATTCAACTCCCTCACTGTTTAAAGAACATTCCTCCTTCCATTCTATTTCCACTAATGATAACAGGGCACTCCGAACCAGGTCACACTCACCTGTACAAATGACCTTTACTCTTAATCTAAACAAACATGTGTTAAAACATTCTGAAATGCTGCGTCCTTTGATTTCTTCATCTTTTCAATTGCCCGTTGCAGGTCCTGTTGTTGCACAGGTCGAATTTCATCTTCATCATGGCTAAATTGCAAACAAAACCACCAAGTCAAATAACTTTACGATATATCTTCCTAAAATCTTACCATGATTAAAAAATAAAACCTCTTTCCCACCCAAGATCCCAAAGACAACCACAATTAAAAGCTTCATGTGAACTCTTTTCGGAATTATCTATGCATATACAAGTACTAGGAGATTTTTTAAAAGCACTGACTAAGAGGCAGGAAGCTAAAATGTCTGGCTATAAGCATCATTGCTGTGGTAATTAAAATCAAATACTTCACACTAAGAATATAAGTACAGAATATTACCTAACGTGAAAATGTCGTATAAAGGTGTCAGTTTACCAAAACAGGAATAATTCCAATCAAGGAGACAAACGTTATTCTCGTGAAAACTAGAATTAAAAAGTAGGATTCCTACAAATTCATGTAAGTGTTTAGCTTCTGATGAACTCAAAATCCTCTGCTATTAATAGAAAACAACTAATCTAAGTCTCCCCCACTTCAATAATAAGAAAAACAAAATCCCACTATGTCCCTCAAGGGACATGGTTCATCAGGGCTCTTATTCCAGTTCACCTATATCTTTGCTGGAATAAAGTTGGTACGAAATTGTTTTCTCAAGCTCATTATATTTTGAAATTGGTTTCAAGTGAAGTATGCTGCAGTGACAAATGATTTGTTTTATAAATATAGTATTATTAACAAGCTAAAGTCTAATCCCAAGGCAGGCCCCTCATTTAGGTGTAAAATTTCTGGAAGACAGGGCACTTGTGTCCATATGAAATGAAACTTAAGAATTTAAGATGTAAAGCAATCCAGGAGTACTAGAAAACCCTATTTTCCTAGCAGATAGGAACAAACCTAAGTTTCTATAAGCTTTTTGTGACAGAGTCCAAGAATTTTCAGTAGAAATTTAACTTATATTTCTTCCTCTTCATACTAGACTCTCTTTAAGACCTCCCCACAAATGCATTTTCAGAATGAATTAGAAAAAGGACAATAAATAAAGTTGAGGGGACTGTTAATTCCAATTTACCTTTTATTCCATAAGCAGAGTTGGAATTATAAAGCAAAATAAAAGAAACGAACCTAAAAGCTCTTACAAGGGTTTGATAAATATTAGAGATCAACTCTATAAACACTTACCTTTCTTCTGATGTAGAATTAACATATTCCCTGACACAGAGGAGGGCAGCATCTCGACACATCTCTTTTAGGTCACTTCCTGAAAACCCATCAGTTTCCTGGGCAACTTCTAGCAGATCCACATGCCTATCCACCTTAAACGAATATAAAACATGCTTAAAAAAACAAGTATAAAACATATCGCAAAGAATACATCCAAACACTCTTCTTAGAATTAAAGAATGTTAAGCACATTTGGAACAGCATGGAAAGAGAATCACTAAAAAGTATTTTCAGTTTTTAGAATTTGTGAACCATAAAAGCTTAAAATTTGAAATTTGATTTCCATTAATTGCCATTATGGTGAAAATAGTGAAATAAGTCTCACTAGATATATCATGGAGTGACAGTGAAGAAGACAGTCAGTCAAACAGCACTGGATTTACTTCAGTAGTTCTTAGGAAGGTTAACACTTTTCTATGATATATTCAACATGCTTGGCAAATAGTTGGCATCAAGTCCCAAGTCCATTACAAAACACATATCCCACTGAAATATTCTAACATTCATTTTAACTATAAGGCTTTGGTATTCTACTACCTCAACATTAATTCAGCTCCTTGTCTTGCTCCCCAATGTAAGCTTATACAGTCAAGCCAATTAAGTGATAGTACTGGGCACACAATAAACTTCGGATAATATAATCACACCAAAATTACATGTAGATTAAGAAGAGAAAATGAGCAAGAAAAAAACGTACTTATAATAATTATCATCTATGAAATGATTCTCATGTGTCATTCACTGTGCTAAACACTTTACATGTATTATTCTCATTTAATCCTGTCAGATAAGTATTCTCATTTTCATTTTCAGATAATAATGAGACCTGAAAATAAATGGCCCAAGATCATGCATCAGAGCCAGGAGTTGAACACCATGTATTAGATAGAGGTCTTTCTGGATTTCCCCCACATTTAGCTAACCATTTGTCTTAACATTTACTTTCCCACATTGATCTGAAATGCCACTTTTAAAGTTACTAAATTCCAGTTCATTTTTCTGAAAGACCCAGTATTTAAGTAAGAACAACAACTTTACACAAGGACAAGAGACATGGAAGTGAGAGGACATGAGGTCTATTGTCAGCTCTGCAACTGTGACTTCACATGACAGTGTTCTAATTCCTAAATGTGGGGGTTAAATAAACATTAATCACATATTCTTTGATAAAAAGAAAAGTGAACCCAGAAGGTAGGGTGTGAAGTAGAGATGATATGCAAAAAATAAATAAAAATAAAAAAGGTAAGCATATAGATAAATCTAAATATGCTTCAATATATAACGAGCAATAATAAAAATTTAATTTGGAGGTAGAGAAACCATGTAAAACTAAAATTCTAGACAACAAGAACATGTAATATGGAGGGGACATCTACGTTAAAGAAGTGTTAAGTCTTAAAATTATAGCACTGGAAATAGTGAAGACATATCATTAACTTGGACTTTAGGTACATATATGTTAAAAAATTTTAAGGGTATCACTAAAAGAGAATACGTAACTTCTAAACTAGTAGAGGAAAAGGGGAATAAAGGGATAAAGAATACAAGAGAAAAATAACAGTGTGGGAGGGTGCGGTTATGTGAAGAAAAAGCATCATACATGGATATAACTAAAATAAGAAAGAATGAGAGACAAATTTGTGAGTAATCACCACAAATGCAAACAGAGTAAACTAGTCTGGTGAAAGACAAGATTAGATTGTATAAAAAAAAACCAAAATGTAGCTATTTGAGGTTTGTAAGGGTCACACCCTGCAGAAAAGGAAAATAAAACAGGCTAGTATTACATCTCAAAGGAAAAACACCAAAAGTTCAAAGTAAAAGATTGGAAAAGGATATCGAATGCAAATATTAACCAAAAGAGGGCTAATGTAGTTCTATTTATATCAGATCAATAGATTTTTTTACTCAAAATACACAATCTGGAATAGAAATCATTATATAATGATAAAAAATAATTCATCAGAAAAAATAACAATTCTCTACTAGTATACATTTAATAACATGACCTCAAAATATACATAGCAAAATTAACATAATTTCACTGAGAAATGGACAGGTCCACAATAATACTGGGATATTTAAACACATGTCTCAAATACTAATGTATCAGACAATAAGGTCCTAGAGCTGGCTGCAGGTAGTACCTGTGATCGAATAATGTACACACATAAACCTGACACAACTGATTATAGTAATTTTGTATAATTTGGATATTAGTCCTTTGTTAGTTAAAAGGTTGTAAATGTTTTCCCAGCGGCTTGTTTTTTCACTTTGTTTATGTTACCTTACACTTCTGGAAATGCTCAATCTAATCATAGACTTGTCTATTTCTCTTTCTCTTATAGTTTATACTTTTCTGTGTCTGAGGAACTCGTAAGTATACATGTGAAATCAGACACATGGAAGGATCTAATTTCCCTGTTTGTAACATTGAACAAGTAAAAATAACATACACCTACACATGTATTATGTATCTATCCATACCTTTCACTGGAACTGATACACATTACCAACTTCAGGACAGAAGGCTACCAGAGGTAGGTGATCAGAGGGGAATGCAAAGCAAAATATGATAAGATCACCTGTTAAATCTGGGTGGTAAAGATAAGGTTACTTGTGTATACGTTTCAAATATTTTATAAATTTGAAAAACTCTTTAAAAGATCTTCAAATTATATGATGTTAAAAATTAGTCTTCTTCCCTAGAATGACACCTCCACCCTATCCTTTGACCACTCCTTTGCTGGGCCACATTATGTTCACAAATCTTGTGCATGACAGGATAATAAAGTCACAAAGATGAACAAAATAATTATGAGAAAAGAACGAAAAGGAGAAGATTATAGTCATTGGGAGAGCAAAATTAATTTATAGAGATAGCATACCATAATAGTTAAGTGAAAGACTCCATCACCACTTTGCTATGTGAGCCTGGCCAATTTATTATATAACTTTTCTGGGTTTCAGTTTCCTCAACTGTAAAACAGTACTGATATGGACTCCTTATATGAATCGAGGATTAAATAAAACAATGTACAGTTGACTCTGGAACAACTTTTGGCACATAACAATTCTTGGCACATAGCAAATACTCCAAAAGAATCCCTTTTTTTAAGGTAATAGCTATGAGACATACCATGACATAATGAGAACTGTTTTCAATAGGCAACTATGAAGGCAATTCTTAAGATAAAAAAGGTTTTGGATAGTGAGAGCAATACTGGAATAAATTAACGAACTTCTAAAATAGCTTGGAAGAACAGCACTAATTTGTGTGCACTTATTATATCTACCATTGGGTATATAATTGCATGGTACTATAGCATTCTACATACATCATTTAATTTACATTCTCCAAATGATTCTATTAGCTTGTTGGCATTATCTCTGATTTCCAAGTGAGAAAAATGAGACACAGAGATGCTAAGCAATATCTGTCTGAGGTCACACAGCAAGAAATGGTCAAGCCAGAATGTGAGGCCCTCAGACTTGTCTCCAAAGTCCATGCTTGTTAACTATTCCTTTGTATAAGGTAAAAATTTTATTCTAATTCTTTTTATACTTAAAACTTTAAGCCAAAACCACTACACTATCTTCTTTTAGATGAGTGAGTTGTGTTAAGGATCTATCAACAAAGAATGATGTTCAATAATTTTCTAATAACCATGTATAGTTCCAGGTGAGTACTTGACTAATCAGGGGGATCACTTCGTAAATTATTTAAATGTCTAACCACTATGCTGAAACTAATATAAAATAATACTGAATGTCAAGTTTAATTGAAAAATAAAAAGTTAAAAACTTATTGTGAAAGACCAGAAAACCCTATCATTTCAAAACCATCATTCTGTCTTCAGAGAAGAAAAACTCAGAAAATATAAAAGTCTGGTAGTCTGCTTGTATCAAATACCCCAATTCTGCCCAGCAATGTATAAGCATGATGGTGCTCATGTTATTAAATAAATGTGTTACTGATTTGAGGCATCTTTTAACAAAATTACATTAATTTCTTTCATATTCTATTGAAGTCATAATATGCTTTCAACATATAAATACCAGCTAGTGGAAAATCAGATGTTCCTATGTCAGCAGTTATCCAGAGAGCATTCATATTTTGCATCATAAAACTGATTAGAGACTAATCCTTCGTGCTTTCATGAGTAAGAAACAGAATGCTAAATATTCCCTGCACTCGTAATGAATATAATTCTGAAAGAATTTTCAAAGATATTGCTGTTTAAGAAAAGCAGGATACTGAAATCAAAGTGAAAATTAGACACAATGAATAGTTTCTTAAGTTTAAAAGTGAAAACTTGATGGCCTGTTAGATACAATGAATAGTTTCTTAAGTTTAAATGTGAAAACTTTAAGAGCTTAAATCTCATTTACATTCATCATCTATACGTAAATCACGTACATCATCTATAACTACATTAGACCACATATATGTGGTTTGAAAAGGTTAACATTCAGCCATGTAACACCATCGTTCATTAAAAACTTTTAAATTAAATAACTGTATTAGTTAACGATGTCTCTACAAAATTGTCAGCAACTATCTTTTAATACCTGTTAAAATTTCTAGCTACATCATAGCCACCTTAATTCAAAAGAATTTACGATTTTATCCTCTTTGCTTTCTTCTCTGAACTATTCATTAATACTTATCCTTGTTAAAGGTTTAGCAATTGTTTTACCTAAACAGCAGTACAACTATACAATGTCTTTTTGAAAGCAGTTATTAAATATTCAATTAAAAGGTAAAATGTAATTTGTTGATTTCTCATTCATGTAGGATAGTAGGTCCTTACCTAGAATACATGGAAGGTTTTAGGAAGTTCCTTGGAATTGTTTTCTAAGGAATGACTTCATATCTTTTATCTCTTTATTTAAAGGGTTCTATGATCCCTGCAATGGTTAGTAATCAATGATCTAATCTCTAAAATTTGCTAGGTTCTTTAAACTTTTGCAAAGCAGCACAGATGCTATTTTGACATACTTTAAAGAAATAAATGAACAGAACACTACTGAAAGACACCAGGGAAGACGTGAACGACCAGGAAGACATACATGTTTTTGGTTAGAAAAGATTCAACATCAAAAAGATCTTAATTCTCTTGAATTACGATCCACCAAAAACTGCTGTTTGTTTTTTCTGGAATTAGACAAATTAATTCTAAAATTCACACAGAAAAATGAGCAAAAATAACCAGGAAACTTTGGGCTGGGGAACTATAAGGGGTGCCTAGCTGTACTTGCTATTAAAATTTATAAAGCCTCAATAATGAAAACATTGTGGTGTTGGTGCATAAAGACACAAAAGACCAATGACCTGAATTCAAAGTCCAGAAACACAGTCAATACATATGAGAATTTCAGATATGAGAAAGTTGGCATTTCTAATGAGGAAAAGATGGCCTAATCAATAAGTGGCTTAGGACAACAGAGTATTCACCTGGAAAACAAAAGCAAAGTTCGATTCACATCGCATATGGTATATCCCAATAAATACAAAATACATAGCAAAGATTGAAATGTAAACACAAAACCATAAAGGATATCCAGATATTATGTATCTCCCAATCAAAGAATATAATTCTACCTAAGAAGTAGTCCTGTTTTCTCGACTGCCAACCTGAACCAAATTCAGAATATGGTAAAATCTGGACAAATCCACCTGATTTGTTTTTCAGCAAATAAATTGAAAGGGAAGGTGAAAGAAAGGAGAGACAAAGGAAGAATCTACAGTCTATGGATTAAAAGAGATTTTAAAACTATCAAGTAATCTCAAATTATGAACTTTATAGGAATCCCAAATCAAACAAACACATAGTTAAAAAAAAGAGACTTTTTTTTCTTTTTTAAAACAAACTGGATATTCAATGATAATAATGAAATATGGTCAATTTTTTGTTAGGAGTAAGAAAAGGAATGAGGTTGAGTTAAAAAGAAAAATTCTGTCTTTTAGAGATAAAACTAAAACATTTACAGATAAGACAAGATGGGAAAACATGGGAGATGGAGAAGTAGATATGTTATGTATTGAGCAGAATTAACCATGAGATTGATGGTGATGCAAAAAAGGAGGAAAACCATTGAAACACAAGTATCCCTCACTATGGGAATCTCTGGTTTCTTAGTTTAGATAGTAAGTTCAAATAGTGAGTTTAAGTATGAAGTTTAGGATAGGGAAGAATACCATGTTATTAAAATATATTTGATTACAGTTTTGGTGGAAAAAGTAGCAAGAGTTGGAAAATATGGAAAATTCTCTTATAATCATGGGAGTGGAAAGGCCCTCTTAATTTAGATTCAAATCCCAGAAGCCATAAAGAGATTAAACAAACAAACAAACAAAAAAACCAGTAAAATCAAAAGACAAACTGGGAAAAATATTTACAAATCGTGTAGACTAAAGACACATCTCCCTAATACATCTGAGTTCCTACACATCTATAAGAAAAAGAACACTGCAAAAGAAAAATGGGCAAAGAATATCAACAGGTATTTTACAGAAAAAAATTCAAGTGGCTCTTAAACATATAATGGTCATTTAATCCCTAAAGAATGTAAATTAAAACTATAATGAGATACCATTTTCTACCTATCATGTTGGCATAAAGTTCCATAACACTGTTGGCAAGGCTATAGGGAAAAAGGCACTCTAATATTGCTGGTATAAGAGTAAACTGAGCATGGACAATTTGGCAAAATTATAAATATCAGCAATTCCTCTTTTGGAAAATTCACTGTACTAACACTTCTGTACAAGTGTGAAATGACAAATGTACAAGGTTACTCAGTGCAGCATTAAATAACAGTAAAAGACCAAAATCAACCAGGATGTCCTTCAAAATGGCGCCAATTAAGCTACAGTATATCCATACAATGGAATCTTAACACAGTGCGAAGAAAAAAAGGGGACACAGAATAAGGAAACTAACTATATGCTAACACAGAAAGATTTCAAAGATAAGTGAAAAAAGCAATGCATAGGGGGTTTATTAACATGGTTTTGTAGGAAAGGGGAGAGAAATAACAGTATATTTTAATTTGCTTGTACAGGCATAATGCCATCTGAAACAATACAGACGAAACACAGGGGAGGGACTGAGGCTTTCTCCTGTGAACCATTTAATATATTGTAATTTTACGACGTGACTATATGACCTATTTGAAAAAAACTTAAACACAAAAATTATTGAAGATTTTGATTACCATACCTTTTAAATCTAAATTCCACACTTCAAAAATATTGAAGTTAAAAAACCCTTGCTTTTGTATAAAAATAAACATATATAATTGGGAAACAGTCTGAAAAACATCAGAGGATTTTAATCTGTAGATATGAAAACATGGCTTTTTTAAAAGACTGTCTTTAATTAGTTCAAGTATATCATAGTTATTGAGTTAGATGAGCAGGCAAGAGTTTTACAATAATTTACATCAAGTTCAAAGCTACATTATTCTCAGGTTCCATTTTCATTTCTAGAATGAATTAACGAATGTTAATAGGATGGGGAAAATTATAATTTTCTACTTACATTTTCATTTTTCAAGATGAGTTTCAGGATTGCTTCTCTTTGTTTTAGAGCCTAAAATCAGGATAATTTTCAATTACTATTTTTAAAAAAGTAAGGATCAACTAGTTTTCCTAGTATTTCTTCAATCTCTGTAAACTACCTTAAAATACCTATATGGAATAACAGAAACTCTGACAGAGGTCATGGAAACTACAGGCTAAAGCAAGGTCTAGATTCTAGCCTCCAGAGCAATCATTCATGGTTGTCCTACTGAACTACATCTCATTCTGAATCCCCAGTGCCTAGCACAATGTCTGGGAGATAACATACCCTTAAATCTTTCTTGTGTGAGTAGATGAATACCTCTACCAATGTCTTTCCTCCACGGCTCTGCAAATCTCCTTTCCTTCATTTAGAAAATTCTGAAAACATCACTGCCATAAAATTTTTACCAGTAATTAAAGAGATGGCAACAATATCTCTTTGGTTCCCCCATTTCAACATATAACTTCCATGTTCATTAATTTAATTATTGAATTTTTATTTAGTGCTGATAATATATTTGTTCACATGCTTATATTTCCCCACTCCGTGATGCTTCATATTATACCAGAGAATAGAAACTTTTACAAAATACCTTACATATAGTAAGTATAAATGCTTTTAAGAATTATTATGGCTGAACTCATTCCCATTCCCACAACCATTGAAAAAAATCAAGCTGGTTTTAATAAGCATCGAATCAAATGACCTAAAAAACAAAACCAAACCCTGCTGTTTCTGTTCAAGTGTGTTATGAAGGTTAATTTGGTATGTTCTGTGCTCACCAATAACTAATTTTGTTAATAAATATTTAACTTGGAGAGGAATTTGAAGGTAAAGTCAATCACATACTTTGATGTCATATAATTATGCAACAACAAAAAATTACCCTATAAAAAGTGTGTGTGTTCACAAAAAATAGAATGAAAGGAAGGTTAGAAACCAGTTTCTACATAACAGCATACAAATTTATAACAAACTTGTTAACTGTTTCAACTCATTTTGATAACTTACAAAATTAATATACTAAACTTACAACTTTAATAAAGGCTATTTTCCATGCTATGTATCCTATGTTCTATTCTACTGTATTGTTCTCTATGGACTACAAGCAGAGACTCTATCAACGTAATCTTCATCTTCAACCACTAATTTTCTTAAAACTAATTTTCTTTTAAAATGTTCTGATGCCTTGCTAACAAAATAAAGTCAAAATTCTTATGAGAAGTATGGAAAGTTCATCTAAACCTGGCAGCAGCCTACCTTTCCAGTCTCATCTCCGTTTTCCCTGGTGCCCTAATGGAAGTACCCCAGAAGTCGCCATTAAATATGAGCTTCCACACTTTCTTGCCTTTGTTCATTCTGGCAGGAAAGCCTTTCCTTGCCTCACTTGCCTATCAAATTCTTACCATCTTTCAAAGCCCACCTGAACTGTATAAATTTCACCAACTCCTCAGACAGAATTATTAGTTTTCACCATCATATCAGGCTCTAACAGTTCTTTAAACATACCCTTGTAAAGTACATTTAACATTATTTATTGTGTCTTACTACCATGCAACAGAGTTCTTTGAGGATAGGGGCCATGTTCCATTCACCAGAGCCTACCAGTTATCTACCTCATATTAATGCTCAATAAATAGTAGTCGCACTAAATAAATTTTATCGTCTCCTACATCAAGTTAAGAAAATCTCTTCATTGATTTGTCAGGTAAATAACTATGTGCATACCCACAGAGGGACCAGAGGTTGTAGCTATAGCAAATAGTTGATCAGAGTAATTTTTTAGAGGCCACAACCATCGACATTTAGGAAACCATGTTTGTGGCCACAGATTGATCTGGTAAGCTGCAGAATATAAAAGAGGACAAATGATTTTTAGCCAGGTTATTAATTAATTATAATATAATTATTTCAAAACTTGAAAGAAACGACACTTAAAAATTCTGCTACATGCTGATTGTACAGCACACATCTTCTATTACTAATCCTGTATTTTTTCTTTTTTCTTTTATCTAAAGGCAGACAAAATTCAAGTTCTGAGCATTTGGGGCAAAAATTATAAATAAATTGTAATCATCTATTTGAAGGTACTTCTTAAAAAAAAGAACACTAGAGAGAAAACAATACTGGTTCAACACTACCGTCATTCACATTAAGTTAAAGTGTACTATCTTAGCTACTGGTTAATCATTAATACTGTCAGAGGAAAGCACGGACTACAACTGCCAACAATTAAATAAATCTCAGTTGTTTTTCCTGTCGGGCTTCTGAACAGAACAGTTCTTCAACCCTAATCCCCCTAATTTCAGCCTATGCTAAACCAAAACTATAATTTCGATTTCTTCTGTCTTCCATTGAGAACTTGCTACATTCTAAAGAAAATCACTAAAGTGTCTAGGCAAACTTGAGGTAATTATATATTTTGAAGAGAAGCAAATAATATTAACCTTAGGAAAGAAAGAAAGAAAAGAGAGGGGAGGAGAAGAAAGAGAGAGAGAGAGAGAGAGAGAGAGAGAGAGAGAGAGAGAGAGAGAGAGAGAAATAAGTAGAAAGAACAAAGAAGCAATTATGGGGATTGTTGCCCTATTCCTTCCCTGCCTATCATAAATGATAAGTCTTATTAAAAAAAAAAAAATTATCCCCTTCTTGAAATCACAGTAAAGACCTAAAAAAAAGTGAATATTTAAGGGTTCATAATATCAGTCAAAACCACCTACAGGCTGGTTGATATGAAATCTTGTAGGCATTCTTCTCATTATAGCTGAGTCAAGATCCTGAGGACGATTAGTAGCTCCCATCACTATGACCTAAATACAAAAGGAAAACAAAGGTATTAAATCTACCTATAACACTCCTTTTTGGATGTTATTACTAGGGCTTAGAAAATACAGAAAATTAAGTGGCATCTGAACTAAATTTGCGATAAGAAATCTGGCATTAATCCAGTACGTATTACTCAAATATTTATAGATATAAATCAAAGTTAATTCTAAATAGATAATACAAAGCTGGCTAGACTGATCTATTTCACTGGACTAAAGTAACTAAAATAGCATACTGTTCAGTTACTGAAAAATTATAAAGATTTAAAAAAATCTGTTGTATTTTGCAAAATATAGTTGCTCAACGGCTATACGCTGAATAATTGAAAGCCGTTTATTTTATAACTTGGGAGTATATACGGAGGAATACTTCAAGTACCTTAATAAAAACATTTAAGAGAGAACCATTCCCCCTAAGTCTGAGGACACTAGTAGTAGTACCAGATATGTACTTTTCCCTCTAGATTTCACACATCTTCATCTCATGGCATACGTCGGCACTGCAGATGACATCTTTTCAATGCTCATAAAACTTTAAACAATCTAACTTTAAAGAAGGGCAACAAAATAAAAGTAAAAATCAAAATGCTGGGTAGAATTTTTAAAAAATTGCCGGTGACCCTGCCAACTTCTGCATCAGTGTCACTTATTTATAAGGGCAGAGAGAGATGAAAAATCAACATGAATAAAGATAAGTATATACAAAATAAGTTAAATTTCTGAAAGGCTCTAATATTACCATTACTGATGATATTTCCCTATAACCCAATAATAATAGCACACACTGATTCAAAATGAAATTTATTGGTATTCTAAAGGAAACTTTTATTTTACATTATTTTATTTCACGCAAAGGGGTATTAGATTTCTAAAATAATCTGAAATCTAACTCAGGAACATATTTAAAGATCCATCAAATCTTATATTCTACACCTATTTTTTATATTGAATGATACTCAAGAGCCAAATAACTTTCAATTAACTGTGAGAGGTTGCCACCTAGAGGGAAATAATAAAACTACAAATACAAATATAAATTTGAGAAATGTTAGTTCCAAAATATTAATGCAATTTTGTGTTTTGGATAACTGGTCCTAAACATCAAAATATTAATGCTCTTACCTAGTTTTATTTAATGATTTTCTACAACTCTATTTAGTTAATAAGGAAAATTTCTATCAAATATAAAACAAAGTCTTAAATTGATCAAATGAACTAACTATATAAAGGATGACTGTAAATAAATACATTTTGAGATGGAGTATATTTAAAGTGTTAAAATAGATTCAAAGTGATATGGAAGTGTGTTGAAGGCTGACCATATTAGGTGGCAGAAAATCATAAAAGGCTTTGTGGTTGAGGCAGTACCTGAAAAAAACTGAAAAATGGGTTGTATTTTGAGAAACTTTTTAGGCAAACTGCCTAAAACAAAACAAAGAAACCCAGTATAGAAGATGAAATGCTAAAAATTAGGATCAAGGAATCCAAATAAATTTAGCGTAACATGTTCTAATGAATAAAATATAGGTTAATAATAGTCATGGTGAAAAATCAAGAATGCATGAAACTACTTGTAGTTTCCCTTAAAGAAGCAAATTTTAAGGGGCAAAAACAATCTTTACACATATATAAACTCAGTGTTTAGTGTAAATGAGATAAAATTCAAAATGGGAAGCAACAGTAATTTCTTAGTATTTAAGTAACAAAATTAATGTACCTTTTAGGTATTAGTTAAGACTTTTAAAAATCTTTAAGACAAAGTATAAAGATAAATTTTTTATCATTTCACATTTAAAATAATCAGATCTAAATTCATGCCTCAAAACTTTGTCAATGAATATCCTAAATACATGTTTCTTTTGTTTCATGTCTCTCAAGATGAAAAACATGTCATCGGCTAACTTATATTTCCAGTAGTGGTGATAGGTTTACTGGAGCCATTGAACTGTTTTTGTTTCCTGTATGGCCATATCAGACATACTAACTGGAGTACTGGGCTCCATCCATAGTCATATAATAGACAATTTTAGAGAAAAGCTAACTGGTTGATATAAAAGAAGAATATGTCTGAAGTTATTATTCAAATCAATAATATCAATTTTAACCCCTCGTCACACAAAAAAGGTAAAAAGAAAACAGTTGCTAGAGTTTAATAAAAAGCAATTTGTCATAATGAAAACAGTAAGTACTATTAGCGTGATAAATTATGGTTCTGAAAACTCAGTTCGAAAATGTACTGTCTCAGAGCCATGATGTGGGGCTCCGAATGAAGTGGCTCTGAAGTATATACTTCACCCAACTGTCACTATTTCCTTGGTCTTTTAAACTATAATTTGATAGGATATTATAAAATACTAAGTATTTTCTCTTCATAATCTAACTATTTGATTGTTTAAGCGATTTAAATACTGTTGCTTAGGAGGTTATTAGTTTTGGGAAACCTAAACTATTTCCATTGAATAGATGTATTAGAAGCAATTATTAATAAAAATTGCTTCTATTACTGTCACCTAAATTTATCTATGTTGTGCTTTTTTCTCTAATCATCCAACAAACATTAAAGGCAACTTTCCCTCATAATGAAGCTATATTTTCATAAAGATGATGTAGAATGAGGGCATGTGGTTTAATTTTCTTTTTGAGAATGATATGTTTCCTATTTTTGATTTATGGGAATATGGTAGACATAGGAGATCCTTTACTCCTCTGGCTACAGAACACACACAAATAATGGAGTAATAAAAAACGCAAATAAATTAATTGATAAATCTGCAAAAAAGTAAAGGAATTAAGCTGAGGACAGGAGGAAGGCCTATGCCTAAGGGAGGTAAACAAGGGTAGAAGCTGACCACATACCATGTAGACATATAATGTATAGAGCTTAGAGTGGGGTATGCACTGGACACATCACAGGGCAGAGAGCCTGATGAAAGACCACCTATATAAAGCTGGGACTCATGAGTACCATAGTTTTAGAAAAGTGAAATATTAGAAAACCTATTCAGTAGAGTCAAGCCTTGGTTCTTGGAAAGACATATAAACACATAAACACCCATATAAATTCCCTGAGATTTCATGGTTCGAATTCAGCCTACATGGATCTCAGCTAATATACATAAAATAACCTGAATTTATCTATTTGTGTTGGGGAAAAAAATATGGCAAAGGACAAATCCTCTTAGATCAACGAACCTTCAACAAAGGTTCCAAAAATTCACACGCAAAATTCAACCAAATATGATTTTTTCCCCCATGAAATCACAAAACACAAGAGCCACCATAAACTCAAACAAATAAGAACCAGATATACAAATAGTCATGTTAGAATTACTGAATATAGACTATAACTATGTTAATATACTTAAAGGAATAAAGGAGGAATTTTAAAAATCACATGGCAAATATTTATGTAGAAAATATGTAGAAAATTTAGATCTGTTATAAGTACTTTACTCTGATAAATTCCTTAAACTTCTACAATAATTTTGAGGTGGATATTATCCTCCCCTTTTTATAGATATTATTTCCTCTATTCAGATAAAATGATTATATAATTTGGCCAAGGTCACACAGCTAGTTTGATGCCAGGGCTCTGGTTTTCTAATCTAATTGGAAACATGAGTTGATGGGCAAGAGCTCATGAAAAGTGACATGGAAAACTTGAAAAAAAAAATCTAAAAGAATTTTTAGAACTGAAAAATTTACTAACTGAAAGAATAAACTCAACGAAAGAATTAAATAGCAGAAGACATCAAAGTGATCTTAGAATCGACAAATTGGAAAAAAAAAAGAGATAAAGAAATTACCCAGAATATTTGATAAAAAGAGAAAAAATATAAAAAGTTAAAACACATGACATATAAATGAGGTATATCTAATTGGCACTCCACAAAGAGAGTACATAGGGAATGAACAAGAAACAATATTTGAAGAAATAACTTTTTAGAAGTGATGGAAGATATGATTCTATACATATTATGTTTTTTAAAAAGGGCAAAGAGATTACAAAATAGAAAATACCCGGTAAAGTTAAAACAACAGAAGACTATTGTTAACTTTTGCAAAACTTTTCAAAGAGATACAAATAGGTGATTCATGAAAAAAAAGTGGTTCTAGAACTTCCATTTCAAGTAATATGGCAGAAAAATAACATGCCAGATATTTTTTTTTAACTTTACTTTTAAAACACATCATTGACCTGACAAGTATGGCCTAGAAGGTATTATGCTAAAGTGAAATAATTCAGGGAAAGAAAAATACCATATAGTCTCACTTATATGTGGAATCTAAACAACAAAAAAAAATGAACAAACAGAAACAGACTCATAGATACAGAGAACAAACTGGTGATTGCTATATGGGGGACTGGGTAAAAAGGTGAAAAGATTAAGTACAAATTGGTAGTTACAAAATAGTCACAGAGATGTAAAGTACAGCACAGAGAACATAGTTAACAAGATTTTAATAACTACATATAGCGCCAAGTGAGTACTAGACTAACTGGGGGGATCACTTTGTAAATTCTATAGATGTCTAACTACTACACCTGAAACTTAATACTGAATGCCAACTGTAATTGGAAAAAAAGCATAGAATACTCACAGGTGAAAAATTAAGTGAAAATGGGAACCCAAAGAGGTAAGCTGAACAATCTAGCAGCTTTCTCTTTGGTGGCTTATCAAGGGACCTTAGTTTTCACAGCCTTAGAAGAGGAAGAGACAAAGACTAGGAGAGATGACTGTTTTATTTAAAATTGGAATCTTAAAAGAAGGTGCATGTGATAGGAAGTGGGAAAGTAAATTTCAGCATCTAATGAAAATAAGTGACATAAGAACTGAGAGTAAAGACTGCAGTGATTTATGGTAAGAGTCAAAGAAACATGTAGCCAGAGCCACAAGTCATTCCACTTCCTTGGCATAGATTCCAAGCAGAGGCTTCGCCCTGTTTTTTTCTCTTCTGTTATACTCGTTTCAGATACTGAGACCATCTATAAACACTTTGTTAAACATGAAAACCTCAAAACAAACTGTATTCTTTCAGATCTCCATCATTTAAAGATAATTACGAAAAAGACTTTTGTAAAAAAGCCAAAGTCTCCTATTAACACCACCACTACCGCAATACCACAAAGTCTTAGGCAGGTTTCTTTCAAATACCTGGCAGCTGTGATCAGTATCCAATCCATCCCAGAGGCTCATAAACTGAGCTTTCATCATAGCTGTGGCTTCATGGTCAGAACTTGAACGGTTTCGTAGAAAGGAGTCTAGAAGGAAAAGTCCTTAATCTTAGAAATTAATAGTGAATTATTTACCTTTATATAATTTAATTTATATAAAGCTGACAACTGAACAACTACAAGCAAAAGGGTTCAACTATACCTTTCCACACATTATTCTAATATAACAATTTTGACAAATTATTGTGCAAATTGAAAAACAATTAATTCACGATCTTCATTTCTTTCCTAAGAATACTTTCATACTAACATACACATAAAAAAGTAAAGGAGAGGGTGGCTCCATAGTGTAGTGGGTAGCGCATCTGCTTTACACGCAGAAGGTTCTGTGTTTGCGCCCCAGGTGGAGCCACAGATCATACCCTAGGTGCACCAGCGCCCGCCTCCTCCCAGTGCTCCAGGAGTGCCAGGCCCAGGGTGCATGCTGTGAGCGTGTGGGAGGAGATACCCCACCCTCAGAGATCCAGTTCTTAAGGAGAAATGGCAACCTCCATAGGTCAGGGGTGGAAGTTGGGGGGAGGGGTGGAAGTGGGGTGGGGGATTAAGAGGAAAAAAAGTAAAGGAATTGGTATTAAGAGGCTAGAAAAGGATCAAGTAGTGTCTTGAAGGAAAATCTGTGTGCTCTGGCCCTAAATTTCCATATTATTGTATCTTTTGTGTTCTTAATTATGGAGTCACGCATTCTTTTCCTCACACATTTTTCCTAATAATAAATAAAAATGGCAATGGAAAATGTCAAAACGCTATTAAGTAGGAAAATGCAGGACAGAAAATGGTTTGAAATACACTTGCTAATACGCATGTACATATATGTTATACATGGTAAAAACTCAAATGCTAATAACTTTGGTTATCTCTCAGTGACAGACTTAAGGATAACTTTAATTTTCTCTTTTGAATTATTTTGTCATCTAAATTATCTACAATAAATACAAAATGCTTTTAAAAAGGGGGAAACATGTTCCTTCTAAAATGAAAAGACTTTATTCTTATATCCTAAGAAGAAAAAAAGACAGTAAAAATAAATCCTGGATTTTCTAGTAAAACCTCTATTTCAAATGTTCTGTCTGCTATTCCTTCAAATAACTGGAATTTCTGAGTAACTTTCACATATCAGCATTAAAACTAGAACTTGAAGTCTGTCAATCACACATGAAAGTGGCACAAAATGCTTTGTCATGTGCTGGGTTCAAGCTTTTAAAAGGCATTTTTAAAAAGAAATTATAGCAGAACACATTATCATGACATGATAGTCTTGTGATGGCAAACATATCCTGGATTTTCTTATAGAGTTCTAGGTTTGTTCCATTGTTGGACTATGTATCAAACTAACCCATTTATTTTGCATGTGGAAAAATCTAGTCATTTTAAAATTGCTTTTTTTAAAAAGATTAATTGTTTAAGTTTAGCTGCCTACTTATACACCATAATTTTATATGAATTATTCCTAAATTATCTTCATTACTTAGAAATGGTTCTGGTAAGATGGCTGTTTAAAATAATACGAAAAATTTTAAATGCTGGATAAGTATATTAAAAACCTAACCATATTAGTAATTACATTAAATGTAAATGGTCTAGAGTATTCAATTACATGAGTAAGATATTAGACTGGATTAAAAATATAACACCACTGTGTGCTGCTTGCAAGATGCATACTTAAACATAAGGGCTATGAATTTGAAAAGGATAGAAAGACATATATAAATACTAACAAAGTTGGAAGAATATATTTTTTCCCCCCGAAATTGGAAGAATATATTTTTCCCCCCTCTTTAATTCTCCCCTCCTCCACCCCTGACCTACAGATGTTGCTGCTTCTCCTTAAGAAGTGGATCTCTGAAGGTGGGGCGTCTCCTCCCACACGCTTGCGGCATGCACCCGTGCAGCCGGAGCCTGGTGCACCCTGGGCCTGGTCCATGGTTCCACCTGGGGCGCGAACCCAGGACCCTTCTCAGCGTAAAGCAGACGTTCTAACTACTATACTATGGAGCCAACCGGAAAAATATTTTTGTAAAAACTTAATTCATAGCTGATAAACAGTGCTGGAACAACTAAACATTCATCCATATGCAAGGAAAAAAAAAAAAAGAAAGAAAGACCTGTACACAGACCTTTTAACATTCACAAAAATTAACTCAAAATGGATCACAGATCTAAATGTAAAACAAACTATAAAACTTGTATAAGATAATATAGGAGAAAATCTAGGTGACCTTGGGTTTGGTGTTAAGTTTTTGCACACAACACCAAAAACAAACACCAAAGAAATGAGTAAGCTGGTCTTTACTAAAATTAAAAATCCTGCCCTATGAAAGACAGTTAAGAGAAAAGGCAAACCATAGACTGGGGGAAAAATATTTACAAAACACATATTTGATAAAGAACTTGTATCCAAAATACACACAAAAAAACCCTAAAATTCAACAAGAAAACAGCCCAATTAAAAAAACGGGCAAAAGATCTAAACAGACACCTTCACTTACCATAAAAAGACATACAGATGAAAAATAAACATATGAAAAGATACTCAACAACATATGTCATTAGGGAATTGCAAATTAAAATAACAACAAGACATTTATAAACTTATTAAAGTAGCTAAAATTCAAAAAACTGATAAAAGCAAGTGCTGCAGAGGATGCAGAGCAACAGGACCTCTCATTTATTGCTGGTGAAACTGCAAAATGGTATAGTCACTTTGGAAGGCAGTTTGATAGTTTACTACAAAGCCAAATATAGTCTTAGCATAAGATTCAGCAATTGTGCTCCTAGGTATTTATCTGAGTTGAAAACTTACTGCATATCGCTCTTGTTAGCAGCTTTATTCATAATTATCCCAAAGTGGGAGCAATCTAGATGTCCTTCAACAGATGAACGTATAAACTGTGGTACAACCATATAAAGGACTATTATTCAGCAATAAAAAGAAGTGAGCTATGAAGGCCTGAAAAGACATGGAGGAATCTTAAATGCATATTGCTAAGTGAACGAAGCCAGTTTTGAAAGGCTACATATTGTATGATCCCACCTATATGACATTTTGTAAAAGACAAAACTAGAGACAGTAAAAAGATCAGTGGCTGCCAGAAGTTCGGGAGAGAGGGAGGAATGAATAGGTGGAACACAGGGAATTTTTACAGTGGTGATTCTATTCTGCATGATATTGTAATGGTAGATATATGACAAAGAATTACCCTTAATGTAAACTACGACTTTAGTTATTAAAATGTATCAATACTGGTTTAGTAATGATCATTGACAAATTATCATTAACAAATCACTAACAAATGTATCCCACAAATGCAAAGTATTAATAATAAGAGAAAAATTGTGGTGGGGTATATAGGAACCTTTAACTTTCTGCTCAATTTTTCTGTAAACTTAAAGCTGTTCTAAAAAAATAAAGTCTTGTAACTGAATAAAAATAGTTAATAAATATCTGAAATTGCAAGAAAGGAAGAAAATCCCAGAGGTCAGGGAAAAAAGAAAATTAAAATAAGAGTGGTGAGATCTCAAAGAGATTATGCCACTGTTTCTATACACAACAGATATGCATGTGTAGCATCAGAAGGTTCTGCTTTGGAGTTAATATCCATGCTGAAGCCAAGATGCTCAAAAGAATGTATAGTCACAGAAAGTGCAGACCAGAAAAAAAAAAAAAAAAAAAAATCCTGCTCACCACTATAGGGAGTTAAGAAAGCTTATGTTGTTTGTCTTGGCCTGGGCTCTGGGGGAATATATAACTCCTGACAAATAAAAAACCAAGACCACAGGGGCTTTCTTTCAGGCTTGAAGTCTAAATTTGTACTGCCATTCAGTCTAGGAACGTCTCAGTTGAGAAATTATCATAAAAATTGGTTCTGAATGATTAGACCCCAGAGGCTCTAAGTGGAAGACAGAAAAACTACTCTGGATCTTCTGCAGTACAAAATTCTCATATAAAAAACACGCCATAAGCCATCTATTGTTAGAAATGACACGAAAAAAAATTACTCTGAAAGAGAGTCAACAAAGAGAATCGGAATTTCTGACAACACTCAAAAAAGAAAGAACAATATAAAAATACTATGTTTAAAATTCTGAAGACATAAAAGGGATTGAAATTCTAAGAAAAGAGCAAGCTACGGTAGAAAAAGATAAAAAAGAACTGAATATAACATCTAAAGTTCAAATACAATCAACAGAATACAAACCCAATGGTTTTGAGATTCAACAGAGCCAAGCAAAAAATATGCTTCTGATAAATTACCCAAGATTGATTTTTGAGTTGCACCATTACTTTATGTACCAACACAAAAAACTTTAAAATGTTGTCAATTATGATGTTAAAAGAGAAAAACTCTGCCAATTAAATAATAACATGCTATCCCAATTTCAGAGATGTTAAAATGTAGAAAACAAAACAGTATGTTTTAGAACTGATGAAATATGGAAGAGAATTAATGATAAAACTGTGGAAATGACTCAAAATTAAGAAGAGAGTTGAAGAATATGGGGGGTTTTGGGTAATAAAATAAAAGCCCTGTAACATTCAAAGATATGTAGTAGTTGAGAAATTTTCCAGATTAACAAAAACCACAAATCCTCAAATTAAAAACCAGTCTTAGGAGGATAAATAAAAATAAATACAGACCTAGAAAGACTAACCAAACAGCAGAACAAGATCAAAACAACACTAATACAGAGAAAAGATAGATTACTCACAAAGAAATATTTGGCTATAAGCAGAATTCTCAAAAGCAACAAGAAAGAATGGAAGACAACAGACTTGTGGCTAAATTGCTGAAGAAAAATAATTCTGTATCATTTCAGAGTGAAGGAAAAATTAACATTTTTACAGAAAGACAGAATTCATGATGTTTGCTGAAAGAACTTCAACAGACTTGGGTAAGATGGAAATTAAATCCCCAGAAAAGGTAGGCACGAGAAACAATTGTGAGGGAAAAAACTGGCAAATATAGGTCTCTAAACAAGCACTACCAGCATAGAAATAACAAATATGGAGAGTATAAAATGAGAAAAAGTGTTAGTTAACAACAACATGTAAGAGTTGAAAGGAATGATTAGTATGCAAGAGTTCTAATGTCCCTATATTATTTGGGAGGAAGGCAGACACGATTAGCCTAGACTTTTAAGACAAGTAGGTATGCTAAACATTTCACTAAAAGAAAAAGAATATATTACTTCTAAACCGATAGCCAGGAAAAGAGAATAAAAAAAGCAAAAACCATTCTCTAGATTGGGAAATAAAAAGCATACAGTTATGTGGCAGAAATCTAAACATAACAGTTATCAAAATGAAGGCAAGCGGACCACACCTCCCGGTTAAAGAGGCTTGGATTAAAATTTCAAAAAACTCAGCTATATTCTTTTGTGCAAAATGCACACCAAAAAAAACCTAAATAGTTGGAGTAAAGTGATAAGATACACAAGGCAAATAAATAAAGTACTATATTATCTAGATCCTTCTCTATATTTCTATACAGCCTATCATATTACATATAATTTAAAAAGTATAATTAATGCAAAATTATAGTTTTAATTACTATAGCTTTATTATACATGTATAACTTATTGTACCAGGAACAGAACAAAAATACTGATGATCCATAACATATAGAAAGAGTCCACTAGTAAAAAAGTCAAGACATATAGATCCGGAAAGGTGATCTGTTTTGTAAGTTGGTTGTCCATGAGGAAAAGAATGAAATTAGATTCCTACTTCATGCTATATATTTAAAAGAGGGGAATATTTACAAGGGTAGTGAAGAGATTTATAAACCAGACACAAAAAGTTTATTTGATAAAGGAAAAAGACTGATAAATGTAACTACATTTAAATTTACATCTCTGTAAAATAAACTATCTTAAAGTATAAAAGCAAGCCAGTCTAGAAAATATTTGCTTTGCATAGCAAAGGAAACCATCAACAAAACAAAAAGACAACCTACTGAATGAGAGAAGATATTTGTCAATGATACATTTAATAAAAGGTTATATCCAAAGTTTACAAAAAACTCATATAACTCAACACCAAAAAAACCAACCCTATTAAAAATGATCAGAGCACTTGAATAGGCATTTCTTCAAAGAGGACATACAGATGGTCAAAAGACATGTAAGACGCGCAATGACACTGGTCATCAGAGAAATACAAATTGAAATCACAATGAGATATCACCTCACATCAATAAATCAAAAAACAAGTGCTGTCAAGGATGTAGAGAAAAAGGAACCCTCGTGTGCTGTTAATGGGACTGCAAATTGGTACAGCCCCTATGAAAAACAGTTTGGAGGTTCCTCAAAAAATTAAAAATAGATACCTTATGACCCAGCAATTGCACTTCTGGATATTTATCTAAAGAAAATGAAAGCACTAATTTGAAAAGCTAGATGCACCTCTACATTCACTGCAGTACTATTTACAACATGCATATGGAAGCAAGCTCAGTGCCCATCAATAAACACATGGATAAAGAAGAAGTGGTACATAAACACAATGGAATATTACTCAGCCATAAAAAAAAAAAAGAAAGAAATCACCATTTGCAATCACATGGATGGACCTAGAGGATATTATGCTAAGTGAAGTAAGTCAGATTGAAAGACAAATACCACATGAATTCACTTATATGTGGAATCTAAAGAATAAAATAAACCAACCAACAATATGGAAACAGACTCATAGATACAGGGAACAAACTGGTAAGTCCCAGATGGGCGGGGGGTTGGATAAAAAGGTGAAGGGATTAAGAAGTACAAACTGTTAGTTACAAAACAGTCACAGAAGTGTGAAGCATAGCATAGGGAATATAGTCAATAATACTGTAATAACCATATGTAGTGCCAAGTGGGTACTAGACTAATTGGGGGGATCACTCTGTAAATTATATAAATGTCTAACCACTATGTTGTACACCTGAAACTAATATAAAATAGCGGATGTCAACTCTAATTGAAAATACAATTAAGAAAATATTTGCAATCAACAAAGTATTACCAAGAAAAATGCAAATAACGCCCCTTCCCCCAAAAAACCTGATGATTTACAAGCAAGGAGACCTAAATGACTAATCAACATGTTAAAAGATGCTCAAAGTTACTAGTAAGCAAGGAAATTCAAATTAAAATAGTGAGATAATTCATGTTCTTTAAACTGGCAAAAATTAACAATAATGTCTGAAAAGATAAATTTTAGGGAGTATGTAGGGAAACTACACACTAATGAGAGTGAAAACAAATATAAACACTTTGAAGGAAAACACAGCAAAAACTATCAAGTAGGATAGTGAACAAACTAGTTCTGCAACAGAGAAATTATACATAGCATGTAAGGATGTTGGTTATCTCTTTTGTTTTATTAATTTGGCCTCGAAAATGTTAAAACTCAATTTGGTCATCTAAATAACACCCTTAAAAATGGCACTTTAAAATGCTCCCACAAAAAACACAGCATACCTATTTCATCTATAAAGATGATGGAAGGCTGTAGCTTTATGGCAAGGGAAAAAACAGCAGCAGCTAATTTCTGAGATTCTCCATACCACTTATCTGTCAGTGTTGAAGGCTGAAGGTTAATAAATCGACAGCCTGCTTCTTTGGCTGTAGCCTTGGCAATCAATGTTTTACCACAGCCTGGAGGTCCATAGAGAAGAACACCTGGAAATTGACATGTTATTTTATTATTTCCTTTAAGAGAACAAGATATTTGCTTTAGTTTACATGATAATCGACATAATACTAATTCTGACCACACTAAAACTTTCCCCAATGTTTGCTTATTTTTATTAATCTTTTTTAATAGTAGAAAAGGAAGAAGCCATGGTCTACATTCTGTGTCAGTGATGACATGCTTTTGGGATTATAGCACCCTGTGCCTCCTCCCTTCATGAAAAGGTCCAGATCAGGATTTTAAAGGCAATCATCTTGACATCCAAACTCACAACACTCGATCAAATGCTTGACAAATAAAATCATTTAATATGCTCCACCTTCACGAGCTAACAGAACACTTTAGCTTGCTGAAGAACAGTCCAGAGAAAATCAACAACTTCAAAACAGAATGTAGCAAACACTATTTTGCTGTTGCTCAGAGCCTTAAGTTTTAGCAAAAAGGACATGTGCCTTTTTCCAAACAAATCATGATCTCTTTTTAAAAGGAATAGAAATGACCAGTCAGTCCCATTTTAATTTCCAAGAAATAAAACTATTATTAACCCATAGTCTCCATTGATAGCAGTTTGCTCTAAATACTACTTAAGGTACTTCTTTTATACAGAAAGGATCTAAACAGGTTGGGATCTTGTGCATTTTGGGAATCATCACCAACTGTTTTTCAACTAAAATGATAACATTTTTTAACCTAATATAACACTAAAATTATGGTAAATTTATGGTAGCCTATAAATCATCTACAGACAAGCCCGACAAAAACTATAAATTTCAGACTTCTTTTAATATTTGCTTAATTCAGCTTCTCAACTTTTTTCACACAATGGAACTTAAAGAATGACAATACTTATAGACAGCATGCTAAGTAAAACGAAAAGGATTTGGAGTATCCAAAATATGTAGTAAAAATAAAATATAAAACATAATGGAGGAAGAATGAATATTTTATATAAAAGCCCCCAATTTTCATTTTTTAAAAAAGTTATAAACTTGAGCTTGATTCCATAAACCTAACAATTTTTTTTCCACATACAGAACTTCACATAATGTTCAAATTTTTCCTCAAAAACACAGATTTTTCTAGTGATCTTAAGAATTCTTTAAGATTCAACTAACTCAAGTTTAATCATTTTATACCAAACATTTTTAAAGCTGATTGTAAAATTTAAATCCATAAACTTTACCAATAAGTGTTAATATTTTCAAGCAGTCTTTGCAATTTTAATTTAAGTTCATTTAGGTGCTAAAAACTTCACTAAATCAGTTATCATTTGAAGCCTCTACTGACTTTATAAGTCTCATGAACAATACAGAGTAGTCTAATGCCATTTAATTCAAATAAAGCTGAAAACATGTGGAATGACTGCAGAAACTGGGAATTATTATTAGTTATCATACTGATTGTAGAACTTCATATGGAATTCAGATCTACTAACCAACTTTTATTTGCATATTACTTGAATCTCAGGGTTTTTAGAACTATTAATGCAAAAGTCCTCATATTTGGTTGATCCTGCAGTAAATACATATATTGTATTTACACCATCACTTCATAAACTTATGCAGTACTCTCAGAATGTCATATTTGTTTCAAAGTATTTATTTACCACTTTGAATATCTTATTCCTAATAGTTTAGTTTTGGTACTTCTTAGCAGAATTAAGTTTTTCCAATTGTTTCTATTCAGGGATTATAATTAGTGTTATCAACCGAGCAGTTATTTACTAATGTCTAAAGATTCGACATGCAATGAAAGCTTTTGGAGTTTACGATCTTCTAGCTGTGATAGATAAGGTGTACATGAAGAGCAGTCAGTAGTCACTTTTTGACTGGGTGGTAGTTACATGAGTGTTAGCTTTACTCATTCAACTGTTTTATCCTCATTTCTCTATGTATGCTAAGTTTCACTAAGATTCATGGCGTCTCATCTGATCTGATGTGTATTCAGTGAGTCTGAATACAATATTATTGTTTGAAAGTGGCACCTTTTCTATATTGTTTATTGAAGTGGACTACACAGTGTTTATATTTATGAAGGGTGATAAACAGTAGGTTCTGCAAGTGTATGTGAGACATTTGGCTGTAATTATTAGTTTTGCAATCTTTTAACTAGTTTTTTGAGCTTAGTCTGACACTTGTATAATTATTCAACAAAATAAAAATGTGGTTATTATTTTGTCCTTTGTAGAGGCTTAAAAATTCAAACCCCTTTTTAAGATAGATGATTTCGGTAAGGGCTTTACTTCCTAAGCATTTCATGCAAATAAAACGTGGACGATGAGGAAGAAAAGAAGTATTGGGACAAATAGATCCAAATTGGAGATAGTCCTCATTAGTGAGAACTATATTACCTCATTAGTAATTAACTTTTCGTTCTTTTTTGACCAGTTTATTGACTTTCAAGCTTTAATTAAAAAATTTGTCCAAATGGTGGAAAAATAAATATCTGTAAAAATTAAATCTACTTAGTAGTAAGTGCTCAAGAAGGAGGGATGCAGGCCTGGCCTCAGAAAAATTAATTTTTCAAAATATTTATTTTAGGTTATTTACACTTTTAAGACTGCATCAAAACAAGAAATATGATGAAATTCACAAATGTAAAACTTATGTATCGAAATAATGATTACAAAATTCAGAGTTTACAGACATATAGTATTCAAATGGAATTTTAACTGTTAGAAATTTTTTAATGTTTTGGGGAGATAAGGGTTACTTTTTAAATATAACTTAATATTTTATGGCATGTTCTTACAACTAATTAGTGGCACGATCGCTCCAATTTTATATCTTTATATCACCTTATTAATATGATTTCACATGCTGCAAGGATAATACATAACAATGTCATTCTCAAATTATTGTTTTGTAGTCTGAGAAACAGTGATCACTTTCAGCTTAGACAGAAATGAACTGTCTAAGGATAATAAAACTGTAAATAAAGCAATGACTCTAACCTACGTAACCTACTTCCAGTCCAAAAATGAAAAAAATGTGGTATGCAATTGATTTTATACTCTACTTCTGTACACTAATATTTGATTTATATGTAGGTCAAAAAGAAAACCCAATGATTTTTCAAACTTTTGTTCTTGATAAAAAAATTTTCCAAAAATGCAAAGCTGAAAAAGCTCAAATAGTAATAATCAGGAGATACTCATATAACTTAAAATTTAAAATACACATAGGAACCACCTCTAGTTTTGGATAACATTTTCAAATTAATGGCAGATTTATACATAACTGTAGAAGTATCCTCTCACAATTTGGTATCTGCTGTGCTAATTGGGGCTTTAAATCAAGTACAACTGGTAGTCACCCAACTACCTAGACTAAGACATTGCTGATAAAAAAAGGGGCTTTCCCTATAGCATATGAAAAAAATATTTTACTTTCCTAAATTTACAAGTATTGTGGAACTGGGTAAGTTAATACCTTTCTCCTTTGATCTAGGCTGAAATAAATCATTCGAAATTTTCTTTGGGGAAAAAAAATAATTAAAAAATCAATAAACTAACTTTTTGGTTAGGCGAAAAAAAGCAGCTTTATTGTTTCAGAAAACAAAAATAAATACATAATAATCAGCTTTGTTGTTTTAGTTAATGAAAAGAACATGACATTTTTGGTGATAACTATAATCCTCTATTTACCAGAAACAAAAATTAGTTCATAAAAATGTACAGGTGCCAGCTTTAATTACCTTTTAAACATAAATTAATGTACTTTAATGCAAAATTAGTAAGATTACAAGCAAGTACAATTTGTACATAATGCTATTCCGATATTTCTAAATATCCTATTTTTTAAAAATGCATGTGCCTAATAATTTCAGTCTTGACTAGTAACATAAATCAAACTTGTCTAGTTGAAACACCTTTAATAAGCCTTGAACATGATTAATATTTGAATGAACAGGAATAAAAGTATTACATTTAAGAATGCAGTTATAAGCATTTTCAATTCTTGAGTTCCAAGGCTTTCAAAGTGATTAATGAATAGGAATTAGAAAAAGGTTCTCTTAAAAATAAGTATTATTTAATTTCTACTTCACCTGTAATTCAGTATTTCCTGTAAAAAAAAGAAAAAAAGAAAAAAAATCAATGCACTAAAAGTAAAGTGAAAATAATTAAGAGGAAAAAAATCATTAGAACTGTGAAAAAACAAAAAGAAGTCTTATCTCGAAAACAAAAAATCTGTATTGTGATTTTGGATTTTTTTTTTAACTTTGATATCTGAAATTATCTTTTACTTGGAAGTAAATAAATGAATTTGAAATAAAGGAATTATTTAGCAGTGGGAAACTATAGGGGAAAATTTTCTAAATTGGGAAAGATGAAGAATGAGCAATTATTTTAAAACTATTATTTATAAGACAATTTACTAATCTCAGCATTCTCTTGAAAATCCAACTTCAAAAACACCTGTTTTACGATAGAAGGTATCAATGTTTCCAAGATTTTTAATGCTGTAGCAAATATAAACTTTTGGCATACCTTTTGGAGGCTGCAGAAGCCTGGAATTTTCAAACAGATGCTTCTTTTTGATTGGTAAAATGACTGTGTCTTTCAGATCTGTAATGACATCATCTAAACCTGCTATATCACTCCAAGTAACCTGGTGAAAGGTAAGGTCAATATGAATTTTACAACTGATGTATACTCACTGCAATAAAAAAGTCCCCAAAATGACAAATCTTATCTGATCATTATATCATAGATAATAAAAGATTAAAATTATGTTAATGTAAGTAAAGAATTTTCATAGCAATAATGAAATTATTAAACTACTATGACACTATAAAAAAAATAGTCAGCTGTCTAGTATTAAAAAAAAAAAAAGCAATATTTACAACAGATTTACTTTCTTAACAACTTTTAAAAAACGGTGAAAAACCAAAAACCACAGCCGGATCTAAAAAAATCATCACCTACTTTCACTATAGTTATAACAAAAAGCTGAGTCTATCAGTACAATTTTACTCAGAAGTGAATGAGTAAGGTCTCAAAAAGTATCACTTTAAATTTATAAACCAAATTCAAACAGAGGATGGATTCTGGGGGGTATGTGTGTCACTTTGCACACAGATACTAAAAGACATTATAGATTTTTATTTTCTAGATCTGTGGATAGAGATATCATATTTCATTCTATTAATTTATTAATACCTGTTGTTAGAAAATATTCACAAGGGATTTTAGAGTTTATAAATTACATTAATCTGGTCCTCAAAATAACCCTTTTTAAATAGGTAGAGCAAGTATGACATTGTCCTACTTGCTGTAGGACACTGTCCTATACATCAGGGAACTAAGACTCAAAGAGGAAATAATTTGCCAAAGCCATGAATGGAAAAACTGGGATTCGGAATCTTGCATTATCTATCATACCTTATCGTGAAAATCTAGATTTAAACTCCAAATCAAATATCCACAAGACTTAAAGAAGTACATTTTATATGCCACAAAGGTAAATACATAAAAGTACAAGTTTAACTAAACAAACGTGCATAAAAATAAGTTAACATAGCAGGCCTGAGACTATTATCCTTAGAAAGGCCTGCTTACGACACTGGCCCATGGCTAGAGTACGAGAACTTAGATTTCAGGAGCATTCCCACCATTCTCTGATAAGAACAGGTTGCTGTGCTTAAATCGTTTGTGCAAACAATATGGTCTGAGGTGGATACCCGTTTTCCTTCTAGAGTCTATAATTTTGGTAGATGTTAGGAAGGCAAAGCCTACATGATCAGGACCAACTGAAATCCTGGGCATAGAGTCTCTAATAAGCTTCCATGGTGGAGAGCATTTACATGTGTCTTCCTAATTTGTTTCTGGAGGAATCAAGTACATCCATGACCTCACTGGGAGAAGACTCTTGGAAGCTTGTGCCTGATCTCCTCCAGACTTCAACCCATGACCCTCTTTCCTTGTTGATTTTGCCTTGTATGTATCCTTTTTGCTGTAATAAATCACATCCATGAGTATTAACTACTATGCTGAATCTTGTGTCTCCTCCTAGAGAATCATCAAACCTGGTTGTGGTCTTCGGGAACCTTGGAACGAAATGCTAAACAAGAAAAAGAACTCTTAAATAAGTTTAATGATACATACGTGCATGTTAAGAGGGTCTACGAGATGAGCAGCAATACTCATTTCATATTCTGAAAGCTTCACATTTTTCACACCAATTTGCTTCATTAATTTCTCTGCCTAGAAAGAAAAAAAACAAGCAACCTCCTTTAGTTTGAGATTTAAATACTGTCAGTTCAAAACAGGTTTCTGTGAAGTCTAAAAAAGCAATGAATAGACATAAGAATTTTCCAGGGATATTCTAGACCCTTTGCTCTCATCTTTCCCCACTGTAAGCCCTTAAGTAAAAAAAAAAAAAAAAAAAAAAAAAATTGAGGGTCTATTCCACAAAAACCAGGGTGATTTAAACCAACTCACAAGAAATGAGAAGTGAGAAAACAGGGTACATGATTGAAGATATATAGATATAGGGCTTCACATTGAGCCAGTGAGACTCTAGGGTCCAACTTGACTTCTCTTTCCAAGTAGGATGATCATGATAGGTGCAGGTGAAAACTCAAGATGAAGACCGAGGAGGTTAAGGATATGAAGAAATGGACAAGTGGAATTTCTTTCCTTAAATTAACAGAGTATCTGAAAATAGTTGCCTAACTTTTTTTCAAATTATTCTGGTATCTACAATAGGTGTTCGTATCTATCTAATTTCAAATTGTTCTGAAATGCCGTCCCTTTTAAAGTCAAAGTCAAGTCCCAGGGCTAGGAAACCAGATATAATAAAAATAATTCTAAATTAGAAGTATACTGCATATATTTTTTAGAGCTGGGCAAAACTAGCCTTAAATCATGAGCTCTTAACAATGCAACGAAGCTTTCAATTAAAATAAAAATGATGATATATATTTACTAAGTGTGCCAAATATTATGCCAAAATACTGTAAATGGATTAACTCCCTGAATCTTTAGAGTGATCCTATGAGGTAAGTACAATTTTATCATGGAAAAAAAGAGTCTGAAGCTTACCTCGGATTAAGTAATTTGCCTTCCAAGCAGACTAGCTCTAGAACCCATATCCTAACCACCACACACATTATCTAGGTTTCCCCGATTATAAGATGGGAGTTCTTGACCACTAAAGAGTCTTTAAAATCTATAGATAACATATTTGAATTTTAATTAAGTGAATATTTTTAGAAGGGAAGGTACTCTGGTAAATCATGTTTACCTAAATTTTTGTTGTTACATTTTCCTAAAATATTTTTATATAAAATCTTGCCGTCTGTCAAGGGCTTTGCTGTTCTAAAAGGAAATTCACATCACAGCATTATAGTTAGAGACTGGCTGACGGAGTAGGATAAATGTGTGTTGATCATACTGTAGTAATACAGCATTTTTTAAAAAGTGCTATGAACCACATCCTTTTTTCCTATTTAGCCACCCCCTTGTAAAATTACTGAGTCAATGGATAAAGTTGCCTTTCCCAGGTCCTTTCATCTCTTTCTTATAAATATCATCTTTCACTGACTTTAAATCTTTTATGTGCCAGCTATGAAAGGAATCCTATTTTACTATCTGTAATAACATTAATTTAACTCTGCTTTTTCATTATGCTTCTATAAACATGAAGTAATCCCACCTGCGTTCTTTTTAGGCCATGCTCTAAAACAGTTGTTCTCAACCGGGGCGGAGGGTCGTGATTTTGGTCCCCAGGGAACATTTAGCAAAGTATGGAAATATTTTTGGTTGTCACCACTTGGGTGAGGGGAAGGGTGCTACTGGTATCTAGTCAGCAGAGATAGTGATGCTGCTAAACATTCTACAAGGCACAGGATAACCTGTCCCCAATCCTATCCCTCCCCCCTCCAATAATCTGGCTCCAAATGTCATTAGTGCTGAGTTGTGAAACTCTGCCTCCTCCCCGCTTAAAATTTTAATCTAGGCCAAAATCGTCTCTTGCTTTAAATAATAACAATCTTTATCTACAACTGGAGTTTCCTAAAAAAAAATTACCAACTATGTTGTATAATTTATAGAGACGGAAATGTTATAGTTAAGTTTACCTAGAATCTTTTTCCCACAACAGCAGTCCCTTTAACAATGCCTTCAGGTTGCATAAATAGCATTGACAGAAGAGAGAAAAGAAATTAATGTTTGTTAAGCATCTACCACATGCTGGGCACTATGCTGGGTACTTTACAATCAATCCTTTAAACCATACTAAGAAGTAGCTATTACTATTCTCATTTCTCAGATGAGGAACTCAAGGATCAAAGAAATCAGAAGAACAGCCAAGATTACACAGCTAGAAATTGGCATTACCAGAGCTCAAACCCTGATTTGTGTCATTTCAAAGTTCATATTCTACTGAACTTTGAACACATTCCTCATTTAGGAGAGCAGAACACGGTTTCACAAACAAATGAAAAGAAAGCACCCCAAAATACCATACTGCCACCAAACTACATTACAAGAATAAGTTATCCAATTGTCTAGTTTTGACACTTTTAACCAAGTCCCTATTTCCAAAATATTTTAACTAGAAAAATAAAATTATAATTGGACTACTCTAAAAATGACTTATATTCATGTATTTTGTGTTCGGTTTACAGCTTAACAACGATTATATTTTCTAGTCACCAACATCTGCTTGTCATTTAAAGTGGATCTCTTCAAATAACTGTTTCCACGGAGGGGAAAATGGTGGTCTGGGAGTGAGAGGAGTCAGAGGTGGGAGGAAAACGTACATTTACTGTATATCTGTCCTTTTAACTGTTCGCAGTATTGTTTTATCTTTTCATGCTATTTCATTTTTTCTCCATGTGAAGTATAATTTTAAAAATTAAGTGGGGTAAAAAATTGTAAACTAATATTTTTGCCTTGACTAGGGAAGGAGGAAATAAAGGAAGAGAGCAAGAGAAAAGAAAGACTCATTTCATTCAAGTTCTAAAAGTTATATGATTGATTATTCTTTTGGAAGAATAATTTTAGAAGGTGAGAGATGGCATTAACAAGTTAACATCAAAATAAACAGAGATAACCTATTTAAACATAGGTTAAAAATCTTTTACTGAGTTCACAGCTAACGTACTCCAATTTCCAGTAGAGAAAATCACTGATAGAAAGCTTTAAAAATGCATTTAAATAGAAAATAGCAAAGAATTGGAGTAATTATCTTTATATATGAGGTATAAGCCCTTATCACAAACATATGTTAAAATTCTAGAAAATATCCTTTTCTAGATATGCAGATATGGTCGTCTATTTTAGGGTTAGTGCAATCACATTTCTTTCTTTTGATTTTCTCATATGTATTCTAAAAGTTATTGGGTAAGATGCCCAAATCAAATGTCATCTTCCCATAAACTTGCCCTATGTACCAGTTTCTAAACCTCTATAAAGATACTATGCGTCTTTGAAGACTCCAGACAAACCTTGGATTCATTTGTAAGATGTCCTTTTTCTTTTCTAGGATCATCACAAAGTCCTTATTCCTCTATTTTACCGATTTCATTCCTTTACTCTATCTAGATCTTTGCCAGGACTACTGCAGTCTACAAAAAAGATCTTGCTTTTAGTTTCCATAATTCCAATTCCTGCTACCTACTATTGTAAGGTGAATTATCCTTAAAACGTTGCTTTGCATATCATATGCCCACTCAAAAATCTTTAATGGCTCATACAGAAGACTTTAACTGGTCAAAAGCATATTTCAGTAGTTGGCCAAGGAGGTGAGGCAAGAAAAGCAGAAGGGTAACTAAGAAGCTATAGCCCCTGGCCAATCAAAAGCCTGCCTCCTTCTTAGCTGATGAACTTCTCAAATGCTGTGGTACTTAACAGCCTCCGCCCACTCACCAAACCATTAAAAGGACAAAGAAAAAAGAAAAGCCCTGTCACTGACTACTCAGGGTCCCTTAAAAGACCCTTACTTCTCCCTCCAAGTTCTACTAATTAGTTGCATAAATCCTCTACTCCAACCTGACTAGTCTATTTACTGCTCCTTTAACAGCTCTTGTTATTCCTATACCTATCATGATTCTATTCACGATTTTCTTTCTACTTAAAATTGTCCCTGCCTATTCCAGAGGCCAAGATTTTTCATGAAGTCATCTTCACCTATCTCAATCATCAGTGAATGCCTTCTCTAAATGCCACAGTTTCTGCCTACACTATTAATCAGGCAATTAGGATAAACTACCTACAATTATAATTTATATTATCGTGGACAAGTTCTATTCTCTCTACCACAGGTACTATGAGGACAGATGTGGTGTCTAATATTTCACATAACTGATATTTTGAACAATACTGTCCACACTGTTTTCAAGGCTTAATGATAACAATCCATTCATGTATTACTTAAATATCTATATTAGGCTTTCTACATGGCTTTCATATCTGAGTTCCAGGTGCTCCTAGAAGCCAAGAAAGTAAATGACAAAATTCTGTTTAAAAGTCATACATCTACTTAAAAAAATTTTTTTTAAATAACTGAACATCAATATTTTAACTTTTAACTTAATGTTGCACTTTGGCACATGGATACACTCAAATTCATTTTTTAAAAATTCTACACTAGTCGAACTTTTTAGAGAGTTATGAATTGCCTGATATAATGATATAATCTAGACCTTGAGTCCATTATAATAAAATCAGGGAACAGCTGTCCAAATTGCTTTTCAGGTATATAGAATAAGCAGTATTTATGAAACCGTGGTTTTCACTGATTTTAAGAGCTATGCAGAGCAATGTAAAGCAGTCATTTCTTTACATCCCAATTTCTCATACTGGCCTATAGCATTTGAAAGAATAAGATTTATTCATCTTTTATTCTTTGCACAAAACATTTGTTAAGAGTTCAATAAATGTTTACCGAATGCATCAGAGTCACAACTCACAGAAAATCCATGAATATAAATACCTCGCCCTGAAACAGTAAGAAAAATTTGAAAGACTCCTTGAAGACTTTTGTTTTTTGAAGAACAGGAACCAAAACAAATATATCAGCCTAATAAGGAAATGACCACAAGAGGCAGTAGCTGAAAAAATAAAACTACAATTTATATTAACAGTAAAATTTTTTAGCAATTCTTTAATTAGAAATTAGTGGCGTTTCTAAGACTGACAGCTTGTCAGTATTATCTACATTTCAAATGTCAAACAAAGCAAAATGTATATTACTGAAGACAAATTTTGTTTAATCTGTTGAAAAATTTTACCTAGATTCCTTCATTTATAAGCTGACAAAGTCTAATGAGGATGTTCACAACAAAATACTATAATAATTTTATTTATCATTTTTTCTTCTAAGTTGCTTAAACAGTCAAAAGGACTTGAGAAACATATTTTTTAGGAAAAGTGAAATTAAATATGACAGAAAAACATTTTCATGTGGGTCTTACAGAACTGCTCACTAACTTATCATTCTATTATATCCTTCGTCTTCTGGGAAAATGTTTGCTAGCTACAAGAAAAATGATCTTCGAACATTTTAATCATACCTGTTTCTGAGCTTCTACTTTTTGCTTTCTGGTTGGATCAATTGCATCTACCATCCATTTGATTGTAAAGTATGTTACTGCACCAAATATTGTCAAACGGAAAATTAAACCAACAACTTCATTCCGACTCAAGGGACGAGAAAAGGCTTCAGCATGTACCATCTTGACTGTCAACCTTAAAAAACAAACAGAAATGTCACTAGGTAATAACTAGATTCATTTAAAGTGACCTTAAATTAAGCAACGAAAACTAACTTCTGGTCAAAATCGACATTACCCACCTTAAAAAAGTGTTTAAGGAGGAATGGCTTTTTAAATGTTAAGTAAACACATTTTAAGCTCCCCTTGGAAGCTGAAAGAACAGATTAAACATTGAGATTTATTCGAATTTTTAATAAACTTTCTTAAAAAGCTCATTTAAGTAGAGAATAATTCTATTTGAAAAATACAATAAACTTTTTAAGATATTTACTCTTCAAAGAGTTTTAAAATAACTATTTCAGAGTCTAGAAAAATCACTATATCACTAATCCATAGAAAGGCAGCCCAATAATGAAATACTTTACTTAAGTGATGGTAAGAATTTCTTCCATTAAGCGTAATGTAAACCAGGTAATTTTAAGTGAAATTCAGACTGTGAACTGTCGCTTTTTCCTCAAATATATTTTTAAAGGTTTTTGAGGCCTGTTTAAACTTAAACATGCCATTTTCTTAACAAGTGACATTAAATGTTTTGAGCCATACTATTGTTTCCAACAACCCAGATAAATCTGAAGCAACAGAATCTTCAAAAATTGTTGAACCACAAGAATACAGCCTGCACCCAGATGGAGAGGGAAAAGAAGGCAATGTGTCTACTTTTAGATACATCCCTGAGCAGCTACATTAATCACAGTTAGGCTTATAGGAAGTATGCACACCCCCATCAAAGGTAACGACTATCCAGAAGAATATGTTTGTTGGGGATGACAAGACTGCCACATTTTGGGAGATAGGATCCCAGCTTCTAATAATACTTTTATACTTCTATAGCACAGAACTATGCTGAATTACATGGGGGAAAAAAGAATATATATTTTTCACTCATAAATAAGAATTTATACAGATGGCTCAGCAAAAGGTAAAATTTAGGTACTGCATAGATTAATATCTATGGTCATTCCAGCTCTAAAATTATTATTTCTTTTTACTACTACTCAAAGATCCTCTTACCTTCCCTCCCTCAGGAATAGCTCCAACAATTTTTAAATTCCTTTTCGATACCTCCCCTCCATTCAAGAGTATATACTTCTCCCTAATAAAAAGACCCCAAATCTTTCCCTTTATTCACAGGATTCCCAACCATTCGACTATCCTAATCTAGCCCCAAAGAATGACTTTTAAGCATTTTACTTCTCAACACTTCTCAGTAAAAACTCTCAATAGCTCGAGTCAGTAGAATCTGAAAATGTCACATGTATTTTTTCCTCCAGCAAATGTGCCTGGTATCCTGGATGGGCCATTTCTCCCCATTCATCTAGGTTTAGTCAAATTCTATCCAAACTTCAAAAACTTCACATGCTCCACTGAAGGCTTTCAGGTCACACTGATCTTCTATATTTTTTTATTTGGCCCTATTAGTAAATTTATGTGATATCTATTCTATTCAACTAGAGTTTAAATCCTTATTTACATCTTATACATTTATAAAAATGTATACATACAAAAGAGAAGCTATTCAGTAATTATTTGGTCAACAGATAAACTGCAACTGCAATTTAATCATTCCTGCAGAATCATTCAATCATTCAATCATTCAATCATTCCTGCAGAACTGCAGCCAGACTTTTGAACAATTTCCATTCAATCATTCCTGCAGAACTGCAGCCAGACTTTTGAATAATTTCCAAAGAAAAGTCGAGGGTTCCATTGACTTTATTTCTCTATTACTAGAAGCCACTTACTTCGCAATAGAACATTATTTAATTTAAACTTAACTAAATAATTGAAAGCCTTCATTTCAGGTAGAGAAACTTTGACCTAGGAATATTAAGTGACTTAATTCACACAATAAAGCACTTATTAAACATGTATATATAATGCTGATTATATAGTGGGTATACAATAATGGCTAAGATACAATTACTTCACTCAAGGAATGCACAGTCCAATTATATTAATTATGTATTTTTAAATGGAGCTAGGGAGGAGACACTACCTAATTAAAATCTTTCCTCATATAACAAGTCAAAGTGTGCTTTTTCCCATCAGCCTGGATTCCTAAAAATGGGTTAACAATATTCCACTTCTTACAGGATGTGAGTTTGACTTCTCTAGTCTTTATTCCAAGAGTAAATTTGAAAATGCAGTTGGAATATGTGGTATTATGTGGAGACAGTATTTACTGATGAAAATAAACCAGCAGCAAAATAAGAGTTTTATTAACTTAATCTGTGAAAATTAGGGCTATTCGAATAAAACATTTTCATTTATTTAAAGTTTGGGTTAGTAGAGATAAAACTGCCATCTACTGGATGTTCCCTGAACTACATGAACTAAGGTACATAATAAGTACATTCCAGTTATCAATTTTAATCCTATAAAAAATATGAAGACACAAAACCTGTTTATATATTTTCCTATACTTAAATTATTAGTGGTAACACAGTGTTCTAGACCTATGGCTACTTTTAAAACAGTAGTCCATCTTCTAAAATGACCTTAAAATCCCGAAATGAAACTGAAACTTCTAAGTGAAATTTGTAACTGTATATACTTTATTGTACACTCATCTATCATTCATATGACACTGATATACCTGCAATGCAAGGCCATTACAGTAACAATACCATTACAGCAGAATATACGATAAAAGCTGCATGCGCATTTAACAGGAGCGAGTGTATTTCAATCTTGTATAAACAATAGAATCAACAAAATGAACACACATTTATGTACATAAACATAGGTGGTGCTGTGTACAGCTAAGAAATACCGCAAAATTGTAATTCTGAGTTTTAGTTATATGATGCCAGATAGTTCTATTTTAAAAAGTTCTCCACTCCAAGGTAGAAAACTTTGAAATCGTACTACCTCGTCAATGAACAATTTATTAACAGGTTAAAGACCAAGAGTATAACACCATACAATAGTTTTTCTTTCCCGAATCACTACAGTGTTTTACGATTTCGCAGACATCAAGGTCCTATATATATAGCCTATGACAATGAAAGACTGCCAATCCTCACATAAAAGGACAGATTATAATTAACATCACAACCCTCTGCAAAAGTGTGCCCAGGCACGAAGAACCACCTCCGCTTTTGCACTTGGTGGTTGCGGTACCTGTGCGACCATCAGACTCAGTTCATTCTGGCCGCCTTTGCAGAGGATCCTGATTTTGATGTCGCCTGGGACGACCTCAAGCCCAAGCAGTAACCCGATTGCCTGCAGAGATTCCCTGTAGGAAATGGTATAACTCTTGAGGGCAGCGCTAAAGGCCTAGGCTGGGCCGGAAGCCAACCGAGGGCCGGGACGCCCTTGGAGGTTAATCCCCTAGATACCAAGGGCTGGGGGTAGTTGGAGGGCGGCACTGAAGTTGGGCGTGGGAGGAAGGGGAGGTGACTTTTCCTGCTCGGCTTCCTAGTTCCGAGCCGGGCACTAAAGGAGCTCAGCAGGATCCCGCGCCCGTCCCACGAAGCCCGGCAAGAACTCGCTACTCACCCGGGTGCACAATCAGAGGCCGCAGGACCCCTTAGCCAGCCTCACACGGAAGGATACGGCTCCTAGGAGAGAATGCTTCCGGTGGGAGCCGCGCCCCGCCTCTTAGCTCGGAGCATGCGCAACCTGTGGCTGTCGGCGAGGAAGGGGCGCGTTTCCGGTTGTCGGGGAGGAAGGAGTGCGTTTCCTGCTTTCAGAAATGGTGGGGAGGTTGGATCGCGAGGTTGTATCGGGAGGAGTCACGCACCAGATCCTTAACCTGTCATCAGCCGTACTGAAGCTTTCCGCGAAGCCGGTGCATCTGCCTGCAGCATTCGCGAAGGTTCTGAGTTTAGTTCTGAGTTTAGTCTCAGATATGGAATTAGGGAAGGCGCATGTCATGTAACGTCCTTGCCTTGCTCGCGAGCTCTAGGAACAAGACTGACAAATCCAGGAACCTTGTTCGGAGTGCAAAGAAGTTCTTCCCTGACTCCTGCTTGTTCCTTACTCGCGCCCGTCATCTCCCTACCCCCCCGTGCAAACCTGCACGCTGCTCTTCTGTCCTTTAGCCAAAGCGCTGACGCGCATGGTCACCCCTCACCCCTCACCATCTGCCTTTCAGTTTCTGGGGTGAGCTCACCCTCCTCCCCCATATCTGCACTGACAAGCACCTGGGGGTAGCGCCTGAAAATCTTAAACGAAACGACTCTGCAGCCCACCCAGGCAGGCCGGGTAGTCAGGACAGAATAGGGCATCCGGTCACAGGTTTTGCATTTCGGTGACTTCCCTTTTCCTTTACCCCTTCCCCTTTTCAGAAAGAGAGACGTGACACAAGAGGTCCCAAGGGAACAAACCTGAAAGCCAGAGCCTCCTGAACACACTGCCAGGGGGCGAAAGGACTTTAGACACTGTCCCCAGATATAAGAAGTATCACTTCCTTCAGATAGAGGCGGTGAGACAAGTAATAAGACAGTTCCTCTCCTTGCCCTCCTCGGGAAAGCATTTTGCGCCTCTGCCTTCGGCATCATCTTTGATGGCTGAAATTCTGCAATCTGTTGAATTTTAATGAATGCTGCCGTTGTTACAAGCTCCTGATACTGTAGTGAGGATAATAGCTACAATTTATTGAATGTCTACTATGTATCAGGCAATATACTTTTTACGCGTTTCACATCCGTAATCTAAAGACCTCAAAAAAACAATCCTGTAAAGTAGCCATTATTTTCTTATAGATGAGCAAATTTTAAAGCTTAGAGAGATTAACTTTCCTAAATTCATGCATCTAATAAGTGCCAAAATTTTATAGGAACCTTGATCTAATTCAAACCCTACACTTTACATATTCTCTTTGAGATAGTAATTTAATACCAATTAAATTTTAAAATCTAGGTGAAGGAGGTAAGACCATGAAATGACAAAATCATAAGGCTTTAAAGAGTAAATGGGTAAATGTTTAAAAAAACGAGTCATTGACAAGAATCAGAATGGAATTTAATACTGTAAGTGGTTCATGTTTTAATCCATGCCTTTTGGTCTATGTGTGTGTGTCTACATTCATATGTATATTTTTAAAAAAATGATATGAACCTACTTTTGGGAGAACTAGACTGATTATTTAGAGAGAGAAATAGAACTGAGAAGAACAGGATGATTATGAGGCTTGGATAATATTTACAAAAAAAAATACTAGCCATGTACAGCTGTCTTAGAAGTCTTAGAAGATACTCTACTGCAGCGGTCCCCAACCTTTTTGGCACCAGGCACCTATGCTCCTATGAGAATCTAATGCCTGATGAGCTGAGGTGGAGCTGATGGGGTGATACCAGTGCTGGGGAATGGCTTAAAATACAGATAAAGCTTTCCTCTCTTGAGTGCCTCCTGCTGTGCAGCCTGGTTCCTAATAGGCCATGGACCACCCACCCGACTGCTTCCCCCCCGGGGGTTGGAGATCGTCTCCTGAATCCCTGGGATTATCATCAGTCTGAGTCATTGCTCATGGGAACATGCCTTGACAGAGTTAAAAGGTAGAAGTTACTGAAGGAAAGAGCTTTAGGTTTTGTGGCCCATTAGGGTAATCATAACGAATGGTAAGAAAAATGAGCTGAGAAATTCAAGATGGTAATGGATCGCCATCATTCACTGAGTGAAACTTAGTCAACTAAGAACTTCACCGGCATTAGTCTAAGGACTAGCATGACCAACCTACCTAGTCTGACATTAAAGGAGTTTCTGGAACATAGGGCTTTCTTTCAATGCTAAAATAGAAAAAATCTCAAGTAAACCATGACAAACAGGTTACCCTACGAGGGACACCCTAAATTAGTTCTAGAGTGAGGTGGAACTCCCAATACAGTTGTAGCTAATGAATTCATCTGCCTAATAATGGGGTATGATTGTACAAAAAAGGAAATCGTGGGATAAATTAATCATGACTGACCATGAAGAGTTTACACGCCTCCAAATAAATGCTGCTGCTCATTCCTTTTCCAGTGGTTTGGCTATAAACCAAGGACCTATACCTGTACTTTCTGGACCTAATTTTCATTTAGCAAATCCTTAGGAGGCCTCCTATATGTGGGCCCTAAGACATCAAATTACTGCCTTCCCACATACCATACATGTTCATTTCCATCAGCCACTAAATCAGCTAGGTTCTTTTAGAATAGAACAGAGTGAACATATGCTTTTCATCCCAGGATAGCTTTATATAATCCCTGGCAGCACAAAACACCATATTTGGCCCACAGTAGGGGCTCAATAAGTAATTCATTACGTGTAATATTAATCAGGAAATTATAACAACAGATTTTTTTTGTAGACTTTCTGGACCTTCTCTGTGATTGTTAGACTCGAGATATTAAAAACAATTATTTATTGTAGAAAGTCTTTCCTTTATTAACCGTTGACTCTTAAAACAGTTTATGGCAGTTCTCCATACATGGAACTAAAATCACCTTTCTTTTTGTTAGTTGAATGGGGGTGCGGTTAGTTTGCTCTGCAGCCAGGGTCAATCAATGAACTGGACCCTGAAGGTATAGGGGTTCCTTAGATGAGGGATTCTCAAATTTCACTGTGAGCCTATAGACTTACGTGGACAACTTGGCAAAATGCAGATTCCCAGGTCCCAGCCTTAGAAGTTCCCATTTAACTGCTCTAAGTTTTGGCCCAGGAATTTGCATTTTGAATAAACATCCGAGATAATTTGGATAGAGATACTTTTGTACCACACTTTGAAAATTCTACCCTAGTCAGTCATAATTTTAGATGTATTTTTACAGAAAATCTCTACTGCCCCAGCCCTAAGAGCCTATCAAGCTGGGATACAGCTAGAAATCAAAGCAAAGAAGCTTCATGACTAGATTCAGAATGAAATCTTTTTAGAAGAAAAAACAAATCTGAAATTTTTAGATAAGTTAATACAGTAAACCTGACCCTATTCATTGCTCATTAGAAATGATTCACTTGACAGTGATTTAGAAGGAGTAAAACTTCAACAAATAGATAAAATTATATTGCAGTAATTATGCCAGTATAATAGTCACTTGGTAACCTTGGTTCTTTTAAAAATATTTTATCAGAAAAGAATAATCTTAATTATTATTTTGACAAGTTAAATAGAATGGGAGGAGAAAGAAAACTAAAGAATATGTAGCTGTACCTGAAGTCATGAAAGCACTGAGAAAAACCAAGATTAAGTGCTTGAAACTCCAGTAGAAAGGATAAGATGAAATCAAGACAAAAATAATGGGAAACTAAAATTTCAACAAATTCAAAAGAGTGGAAAGATGAGTTGATAGCTCCATTCTATAAAAAGCACAGAGAGCTAAAAGACTCAACAGCAAAGTTCAAAGAGCATACTATTGTCAATCTACTTCTCATGCTTTTATGTTTTAAACTTTACACATAATTTAAAATACATGTATGTAAAAATGAGTATGTAATTTTCTCATGTTATCAGGGTAGCACAAATCCACAAAATCTTACATTACTACATAATTATTTTTCTCAAAGACTACTGTCAGTTGTACTTTTTTACTTCTTATGCTACCAATAAACATTTTATAGAACTTATTTATTTTAAATCTGCAATATTTTGTTGTTTAGTTTTAATACAGTACTGAAAATAAACTATTCAAGTGATATAATCTGTAAAATCAGGATTGATAAAGACAGAGTTGCTTGAGAAGATATCTGACCTTACTATACACTCTTTAGCAAAGTTTTAAAGCATAGATGAAAGAGTAATCTCCTTAGGAATAATTCAGGACCTTTATAAATGCCCACATGTTTTTTTTTTTTTAATAGAAGAGATGAGAGAGATTGAGTAGGATAACAAAGATATGAATTCATCAGACAAAATAGAGGAAACAGTACTGTAGTTGACACATTAATTCTCAATTCCTGTAACAGCAGATTGATAGATGAAGCAGAAAACAAGACCAGATGCTGTGGTTTCCAGGATGCACTTGGCTTCCCATCCTTTATAACCTGGAGCATTTTTTGCTGTAAGTAGGTCACTTGCTTGCTCTCATTTACCTGATTCTAGAAAAATGCCCTTGAAAGTATGTGGAAAGTAATGTGTGCTGGGGCTTAACATTTTAAAAATTAAGATTGAATAAAAATCTTTCCTCCCATTTCTGTTAGTCAGAATAACTTGTAACTTAGAAGCATAAGTGAAACCAAAATGGACAAGAAAAATTTGAGATGTTATTTTCTAAGCACAAGTACACTAAAATCTGTGTCCATTCTGTTAGCCCCCATAATTCACTATACTTAGCAATGGCATAGTACTCATCTCACAGAATTATAATTGGTGTTTAAATTTCTGTATTCTATCAGATGTGAACTTCTTGAGAAAAGAGAATTCTTATGACATAAGAAAATCTTAACAAATGTTTTAATTAACTGATTTTTATCCCCAAATCTGACATAGCTAATGGGGCTTTTCAGGGCCCATTCCTATAGATTTAATGTGACCAGGGCAGGAAAAAAGAGGAAGATAAGAGTCCAAAGATAGGACATGTAGGATCAAACCATTTTACTGATCACACTTATGTTATTTCCTTGTCATTGCAGGTTTGTTCCTGATGTTTCCCCCACCTGGAGATCAATCCCATCAGCACGAGTCTTGGTATTCACAGGGTTTAAAAACATGGACATTGCAGCCAAACAGATGTGGGTCTGAATGTAAGATCTATTATTTACTAGACTATGACTTTGGACAAGTTATTAAACTCTCTAAGCCTCAATTTTCTCATCTTTAATATGGGAACAATAACAATACATATGCCATGGAGTTGCATTGAGAATAGATGAGACAACGCATGTGAAGTGCTGAGCTCTATGCCTGACTCATAACAAGTGCTCAATAAACCATTGTTGCATGCCATTGTAACAACTCTGATGATATTTTCATTATACTATGAAGTGATATTCTCTCACTTCAAAAAGTCTGTAAGGACAGAGATTCTTTCATATCTCCTTAGTGTTTGCATGAGGACTTCACATCTTAAGTTTTCAACCATGGTATCTTGTCTGGGAATGTTTGTCTTCTCTGACTTGCGAAGAAGCCACGCCTGTCTCTTTGACCTCTTGGTTCTCTCATTCTCATTTTTATTACATCCCTCTGGCGGAGTCTCACTGTATGATGGTTGTATAAAACCTATAAGATTCTATTCTTATAAGCCCCAGACAATTAAGTTTAAAATATTGATCGATTTATAAATATAACTATCTGGATATTTCTCAGTTCACTGAAGATCATCATTAATATTGGCTGTTGTTCTCATTTGTCTAATAAGTCATTTATTGAGCTTACAGCCTTTGCTCTTATGGAATTCTGAAGTCTAAAACATCTTGTAAAAATGTAAGTCCTTATAGAACTATTGATTTTTTTTTAATCTAGAGGTTTATCCTGTAGTTCATGCCTATTCATTATTTGTTTAGGAAAAACTTCTTTACCTATGGTGCTAAGTGGGTTTTACACAAAAGAAAGAAATTAACTCAATGGGTAAAAGTGAGATGCTAAACCAGATTTGAGATTTTGGAGGTTGATAGTTTGCATGGCTTATCTTTTCTTTGTAAACTACAACTTTCTTATTGCCCTTGAGGACTATTGTAATGTCAGAGCTGCAAATCCGCACACAACATTTGATTCATTTAAGCACAACACGTTTTTGAAAGTATTTACTATGTTCAAGTCATGGAAATGCTCACAAGATAGAGGAGTTTTACTGAGCAAAAGACATGATATATCCTGTTCAGAGACTGAGCGCATGGCTTCCAAAGGCAAAGGCAAAGGCAAAACTTGCTGATTTTAGATGTTTAAGAATGAAATATCTACTAGACTTTTTTTTCACCTTAGAGTGGCCCAGCAGTTGTACACTAGCAAGCTAACATTAAAATCACTCTCCTTACCTTTTTGTTGTCAGTGTTTCTGGACCCAGAAAAAAACAAAACAAAGGGATAAGGAAAAAAAGCCAAGCTTGTAACTTGAGTTATAGAAGTGCAGGAAACAAATCAAGTATGCTAAGTTGGCAGTGCTCAAAGTTCCATTCAATTTCACAATAGTATATGTGATAGAGTTTCACAAACCTTTCCACTTTCTAGTCTTTTGCTTATTAACTTTAAATAACAGAACCATTCTGAGATCTTTGAATGCCTGAACAAGGCCCAGGGCCAGAGGTATGCCCTACATTCATTTCTTTATGTTTCCTGAGTTCTCAGGTAAATGAGGAATCAGAAAAGGGGACAAAGAGGTTGACTCCCCAACAATGTTTTCTTTCTCTATGGTATTTTGCAAAAGACTGGAGAATACTAATGATTCTTAACTTGCTAAAAGCAGCATTAGAATTCTGTCTAGCTATTCTCAAATCTCTGACTGGACAGTGTTCCATCTTCCACATTTCAATTCATCCATCATTCAATTCTATTTATGCTAGATAAAGTGACTTTTTGTAGTTTATTATCATATTATCCTTACAGGCTAGTATTCAAGGAACCTCCACTGCCCCCCCTCCCCACTCTCCTTGGAACTCTTGGAAGTAAGCAGGAAAACAGTTTAAGTGAATGGTGTCTAAAGTCATAAAATACTGTGATTATTTGGGGAAATTTGGGGGGGCGTGTGAGGGGAAAAGGAAGGAAGGAGAGAGTGAATAAACATATTTTTTCAACTGATTGAATCATAAAGATCTCCAGCACATGAACCCACACTCATAGGCCAAAAAGAGAAGACAACTAAAAATCCCTGCAAGGGGACAAGATTTCTTCTCATTCCATAGGAAGGCAGGGTCTATGACGCTTTATTTTACTGATCATCCCCAAATTCAGTTTCTGTACCCAACACAGACAATTGTTGCCAACTACAGAGTGTCAGGTAGGTGAAGAACAAACACAGACTATCAAAAAAGATGGAAGCATGAAAGATGCAATATTGAGTACAGTATTGAGAATTTTTAAATTATGACAGTTCTAAATGAGGGCCAGCTCTGTGACCTGTCACATGTTAGGGGGCCTTTCTGGATTTCCTCCTCTAAAATTGGAATAATTCTATCAACTTTTTAATTCCATGAATCTGTGATTGTTCATTCTAACCTGAGTGTGGGAGAACTTTTGTTTGATTTTTTTCTCCTTTTGGAATCCAACGAAGGAATGCTAAATTTGAACTCTAGGTTTGGGAGTATACTTTAAAATATTAAGAGGTTATGAAGATTTCTAACAAGATTTGTGAAGTAATCCCTTGTCGATTATCATTTTGCCAGTCACAGTTTTATTGCAATGTGGTTTCATATTTGGATGCCTAAATTTTAAACTTTGTGATCCCAAAGGACTTAACTAGTTATCCTTATCATCAATTATCTCCACCCCAACCCCAATCTTATAATCAGATGGTGGAGAGAGAAGAGGTCTGCTATTCTCTACCCTTTCCATATATGACAATTGGAGAGTAACAGTAGGAGACCCAGCCCACAAAAACCATGCCCTTCTTTTCTGGAAAGACCAGATGGCTTCAAAGAATGCTGCCAAGGCTTGCAAAAATGATACCAGTGAGAAAGCAAATACAAGAAAGCATTAATTATCAATACAGAAAGGGTTACATCAAGAACTTTACAAAAAGAAGTGGGGTTAATATGAAATAAACTCTATCTTCCACAGCAGATCATGGCTTTCAGAAAAATGAGCTTGTGAACAAATGAGGGAAATGATTCTTTTCTGCTTATTGGCAATTTTGTTGTTTATTTCCTATTTTCTGTGAAACCTTGAACTTGCCAATGAAGGTTTTATCTAACATAACACTTTTTACGAATGTAACCATCACCACTCCAAGAGAGATTATAGTAACAAATTCTGAAAATACTCACATATTCTCACGAATCATGTTTTAATTGTGAGTTAGCCATCGCGGTTTATCTCCACTACTTATGTGTTCACTCGCTGCCTACTTTAAAGAAAAAGTATTTTGCTACTTTTATAAGAGAAAAAAACATTTTACCTCTTTTTTGAATAAATCTTCCTCTCTAGGAAATAAATTCAGAAGTAAGAAATTCCATACCTGTTCTGCATAGTCCAATTTATTGTTAATTTCATTACATATTGACATAATAGGTGGTGTGTTATTTTGGAACTTATCTCTCTCACAGAAGTAACAAACCAACATTAAGAAAGGAGAGACACTTACATCTTTTTCCTGGATAAAGATACCTTCTCTAGTGTTATAGAATTGGTTAGAGACGATCAAGATATGTCTAAGAAAATATAATTTCATAGAGTCACACTCTCTCAGGATTGAAAGGAATATTAAATGACATTGAATCTTTAACCAAAGGCAGGGTGGAATTGTAAAAAGCATATATGCTGTGGAATTAAAGGACCTGGATCAAATCACAGCTTTGCTACTTAGTAGCTGTGTGTTTGGGGCAATTTATTTAACCTTTCTGAGCCTTAGTTTCCTCACCTGTAAAATGGCAATAGTGACTACAATATAGAATTGGTGAGAGGATTGAAGATAATGCATGTAAAAGACCTGGGACAAACATAGTGATTGTTGTCATCATAATTTTCCCACCAACTGGTCATTAAGCTTATTTAAACATCCTTTGTGACATGGAATTCACTAAGTGCTCAGGTAGTCCACCTCGTGTTTGGAGGGCTCTTCCACGTTAGTTCTTCCTTGTACTGAGCTTGAATCTTTTCCCCTAGAACTTTTCCCCTAGAACTTTTATCTACTGTTTTTGTCTACTTTTATCTACTTTTACCATTGCTAGTGGGGCTGCACAGTTTAAGTCTGTATAACTCAAGTATGTAATCTAGAATGGAATATGCTTAAAAAGTGATGTTACCAGTAGATTTATCCACATAATTTAGGGTCAAACTGGCTTCCTTTTCCTGGCACCTATCCTTTCGATACCTATTGAATTCACTAAATTAATTAAAGACTGTTCATTGTCTTCACTAGAACTGTGGCCAAAGCTTGAGTCGCACATGCTGTAACTTCCACAGTTGTGAGGGAGAGACTCAAATGTAGAACCTTACAATTATAACTTTATCATATTAATTAGTAAACTTGTAAAAAATTCCATTTGCAAATATAATTTGACTATTTAATCAGTTGTCACGTGGTATAGCTGTAAGATAATGTAACTGACAAATGGACAAGAACTTAGTGCATTTTATTTAACAAATACTCAGATAGTATTTAACTGTTCGAATTTAACATTAGAACAGGCACTGTTCTAGAGCTTTACATATATTAACTCATTTAATTCTCGTTCATAATAACCTTCCATAGTAAGTACTATTATTATTCTCAGATAAGGAAACTGAGACATGTAGAGGCTAAGTAACTTGTCTAAAGTCAAAAAGCTAGTAAATGGCAGAGCTAAGATTTGAATCAAGCTGTTTAGTTCCAGAGCCTGTGTTCATACTCATTATGCCATGTTCCCAAATTTGTCAAAATTTTTAAAAATTCTGTTACATGGACCAGTAGGGCTGCTTAAAAGCAAGAAAAACTTGATGAATTAGCACTGTTGGATTCACAACCTCCAAACTTTATAAAAGCACTATTATAAAGAGAATATCTTCTGAGTTACTATGGATTTGATTTATGAGACTACAAAATGTTGACTGGAAGCAATATCTAGCTCCAGTCTAAGCAAGGCTAGGTTTCTAATAATGCTTCATTTCATATTTCAACTATACAATTGAGAAGGAATTGATGAATGCCTCTGAATTTTGATCTTCTAATAAATACTTATTCAGATAAAAATTGTTTTCAAATATTAAAACATCCATACATATTTTAGTTTTATTTTTTAATTAACATGTGGTAAAATTGTGTAGTACATATGTGCATGTGTATGTGGTTCTATGAATTTTAATACAATAGATTCATATAACCACTACCACAATCAAGATATATAACAATTCCATTATCCTAAAAAACTCCCTGGTATTACTTCTTTGTAGTTACCTCCTCAAGCCCTGGCAACAAAGAATCTGTTCTCCATCACTATAGTTTTGTCTTTATTAGAATGTCATATAAAAATTAATTAATACAGTATGTAAAGTTTTGAGACCAGTTCCTTTTACTTAGCATGCCCTTGAGATTCATTCAAGATGTTGCATATGTGAATAGTTCATTTTATTACTGAGTAGTATCGCAATGTAGAGATGTACCACAGTTTGTCCATTCACTCACTGAAGGCCATTTAAGTTTTCAGTTTCTGATAATTATGAATAGAACTGCTATAAGCATTCGTGTAGGTTTTTGTGTGAACAGAAGTTTTTACTTCCTTAAAATAAATACTCAAGAGTGGGATTGTTAGGTCATATGATAAGAGTATTTTTAAATTAATTAGCAACTGCCAGACTGTTTTCCACAATGGCTGTACCGTTTGCATTTCCACGAGAACATATGAGCATTCCATTTGTTCTACATGCTCACCAGATCTTGATATCAGTATTTTTTATTTTAGGTATTCTAATAGGTATTTCCTTGTGATTTTAATTGGCATTTCTCTAATGACTAGTGATACTAAATTAACATCTTTTTGTGAGCTTATTTGCCATTCATTCATCTACTTTGGTGAAATGTCTGTTCAAGTCCTTTGTTTATTTTAAAACTGGGTTGTTCGTTTTCTTACCCAAGTTGTGAGAATTCTTTTATGTTTTAGGAATGAGCATTTGTCATTATTTGATTAGCAAATATTTTCTTATAGTCTATAACTTTTCTTTTTATTCTCTTGCCAGTATCTTTTGAAAAATTTTAAATTATGACCAAGTCCAACTTATCAACTTTTTTCTTTTATGGATCATGTTTTTAGTGTTGCATGTAAGAACTCTTTGCCTAACCCCAAGTCATGAAGCTTTTCTCCAAAGGTTTTTCCTGAAAGTTTTATAGTTTTATATTTTACATTTAAATCTATGACACATTTTGAGTTAATTTTTGTTGACTGTGTGAGATTTAGGTTGAAGTTAATTTTTAAGTATACAAATGTTCAATAAGTCCAACACCATTTGTCAAAAAGACTATTCTTTGGGAGTTTCTTAAAAATCAGTTGGCCATATTTGTGTGGATCTGTTTTTCTGGGCTGTCCTGTTCAGTTCCACTGATCTAAGTGACTGTCCCTTTATTATACTACACTGTCTTGGTTAACCCAGCTTAAAATTCTGGTAGGGTGATTCCTTCGATTCTACTTTTTCAAACTTATTTTGGCTTTTCTAGTTCCTTTGAACTTCTATATTAATTTTAGAATCAGCTTGCCTGTATCTACAAAACTTCTGCTGGGATATTTAATGGAATTGAGTTAAATATATATTTCAGTTAGGGAGTTGAATCTTCTTATTCTTGAACACAATATGTCTTTCCATTTATTTTTTAATTTTTTTGACCATTCATTTTTTCATTTTTTTAATTTTAATTAGTTTCAAGTATATAGTACATTGGTTAGACATCTATATAGTTAGTAAAATGATCCCCCAATTGCTCCCTTCCTCCCCTGACCCTCCACCTAGCCAATGTATTAATGCTAGTTGCAGTCCTTATGCCGTGCTCCCCATCCCCGTGACCATCCATCAGCTACTAATTTGTACTTCGTTAACCCTTCACCACATTCTTCCAGCTCCTCAACCCCCCTCCCCTCTGTCTGACACCAAATTGTCCACTATATTTGTGAGTCTGTTTTCGATTAGTTTGTTCTTTTTCTTAAATTTGTTCTTTTCCTTAAATTCTGCATATAAATGAAATCATATAGTGTTTATCTTTCTCTGTCTGACTTAAATACTTTCTAGGTTCATCAAAGCAATATCTTTTTCCATTCTCTTCCTTTTCATATGTAGGGGTCTTATTTTCTTATCCTTTCAGCCACTCCATCTTTTGGTTGGAGCACTTAATTCTTTTCCATTTAAGGCACTTATTGATAGGAATGTAGTTGTTACCGTTCTTTATTTCTGTTTTTGATACATGATTTTTCTTCTTAAAGAAGTCCCTCCAACATTTCCTGTAGTTCATGCTTGGTGGTGATAAATTCCTTTAGTTTATTTTTGTCTGGGAAGCTCTTTATCTGTCCTTCAACTCTAAATGATAGCTTTGCTCGATAAATTATTCTTGGTTGTAGATCCTGGGCCTTCATCCTGTCAAATATGTTTTGCCAAACCCTTCTGTCCTGCATAGTTTCTTTTGAGAAATCAGCTGCTAGTTGTATGAGTGTTCCCTTATATGTAATTATTTGTTTTCTCTTGCTGCTTTTAAATGTTTTTCTTTGTATTTAAGCTTTGGCATTTTAATTATGATGTGTCTTGGTGTGGGCCTCTTTGGATCCCTGATTTTTGGAATTCTCTGAGCTTCCTGGAGTTGTATGTCCATTTCCTTCACCAGGTTAGGGAAGTTTTCCATCATTATTTCTTTAAACAGCTGTTCAACATCTTGATTTTCTTCACTTACGCCAATCAGACGAATATTTGGAACCTTAATAGTGTCCTATATCCTCCTTAAATTATTTTTATAGTCTTGACATCTTTTTTCTTGCCATTCTGATCAAGTGTTCTGATTGGCCTTCCTGTCCTCTAGACAGGGCATTTGATCTTCTTTATTCACTTTGTTTATTCCATTTAATATACTTCTCATCTCAGATAATGTGTTCTCCATTTCAGACTGGTTCCCTTTTATAATTTCCATTTCCATTTTTATCTCTTTGTTGGAGTTCTCTACATTTCCCAAAAGTTCACTGAACATCTTTATAATTAGTGTTTTCAACTCTGCATCTGTTAGATTACTTGACTCCATTATATCTGGATCTCTTTTCTGTTTTGTCATGTGGGACCTGATTCTTTGTCTTCCCATTTTGGCTGCCTTTCCGTGTCTGTTTCTATGTACTAAGCAAAGCTCCTAAGTCTCCCAGTCTTATTAGCGTGGATTTGTGAAGTAGATGCCCAGAGGCATAGTCCTGAGAGGGATTCAGCTGCAGGCCAAATTTAGCTCAAGCCTCTACTCCTCTGGGGCCACCTATTAAGATTCAGCAAGCAATCCATAGATGGTGTGCTTATAGTTGCCTCAAAAGGCCACACCAGAAACCAAGACCAGCTGCCTCCACCAGTGTGAGTCCCAGCAAGGAGCACCTGACTCGCTGAGGATACACCTGGATGTGGCTTGGGTGGGGCCGAGTTGGGGGAGGCAGGGTTTCAGGGAATCCTCTGGGTGGAGCAACCTCTGTTATCCAGTTTGATGATGTCAGAGCTATGGCAGCACTGTGTCCTACACACTGGTAGCAGGGAGGGCTCAACAAGGAACGATGGTTACCGCCGGCACTTCTGTACCAAGTGAATCTCTCCTCGGCCCTCACTCCAACAATGTCTTCCTCTAAGTCCCTGGTGACCCTGTATGCAGCCGAATGGGCCCCGGTGCTCAGATCCAGCAGGTCCGTCACCGTGAAAATCCACTTGCGTGGATGCGGCCCCTATAAGAGGCATCTGCCTGCTGCTGCTGCCACAGCTCCGTCTCACTCAGTTGCTCGAGACTGGGCAGCCCCATGTCCTCACCCTGTCCTACCTTCTGCTGTTGCAGGGTGCTTTCTTGAATTTCTCCCTAGTTGTACGGCTTGTTCATCTAGATCCCAGGCGATTTTTCCTTGCTGCTCCTCCTTGTTTCCGTCACAACTTTGATTTGGTCGCCATTGATTTTTCAAATATTGAAGCAGCCTTGCCTTTTCAAGATAAGCCCTACTTGGTTACAGTGTTTTTAAAAAACTTTTGGGTACAATTTGCTAAGATTTTATTTCTGTATCAATGTTTATAAGAGATATTAACCTACAGTTTTCTTGTACTGTCTGGTTTTGGTATCAGGGTTTTATAAAAATGAGTTGAGAATTGTTCCCTTCTCTTCTATTTTCTGGAAAAGTTTGTGTAGAACTGGTATCATTTCATCTTTAAATGTTTAATATACTATACATTGTAACCATCTAGGTGTGGAAAAAATTTCTGAAGCTTTTAACTATAAATTCAATTTCTTTATAGATATAGAATTTTTCATGTCATCTGTTCATCCTTGATGAGTTTGGTAGTTTTTCTCAAGGAATTAGTTCATTTCACCAAGGTTTTCATATTTATGCATGTAGAGTTGTTCGTAGTATTCTTTTACTTTTCTTTTAATGTCTACAGAGTCTGTAGTGATATCCTCTCTTTCATGCCTGATATTAATAATTTACATCTTTTCTTTGTTAAGATATATAAATTTTATTGAGGTTTATGAATTTAATCTCAAAGAACCAATTTTTCATTGTATTGAGTTTTCGCTATTTTCTGTTTTCATTCATTTCTGCTCAGTTTTTTTATTCCTTCTGCTTGATTTGGATTTTTCTCTTTTTAAAAAGTTTTTTAAAGATCAGTGATTTGAGAACTTTCTTCTATTTTAATATAAACTTTTAATGCTATGAATTTCCCCCTCACCACTACTTTAGCTGAATCTCACAAATTTTGGTATGTTGTGTTTTCATTTCCATTGAGTTCAGAATATTTTTACATTTCTCTTTTGACATTTTCTCTGACTCATGGATTAATTAGAAGTGTGTTAGTTACAAATGATTAGAGATTTTATTTTATTTATTTTCTTATTTAATCCTAATTTAATTCCATTATGATTGAAGAGCATAATTTATAGGATTTAAATTCCTTCACATTTTATGACTGGTATTATGATCCAGGATATTGTCTGTCTTGGTGAATGTTCCATTCACGTTTAAGATAATATATATTCTGCTATCGTTAGATGGAATAATTCAAACATATTTATTGGGTCCAGTTGGGTTGATGGTATTAGTTCTTCTATGTCCTTGCTGATTTTCTATTTATTAGTTCTATCCATTACTGAGAGAGGAGTGTTGATGTTTCCAAATAGAATTATGGATGATTTGTTTCTCCTTTCAGTTCTATCAGTTTTTGATTCCTGTGTTTTGTAGTGTTCTTATTTATTTCTGGTGATTTTCTTTGCTCTGAAGTTTACTTTGTCTGATATTATTATAGCTACTCTTGCTTTCTTTTAATTAGTGTTCACATGGCATATTTTCTTCCATTTAAAAATTTTAACGTACCTATATTAATATGTTCAAATTGAGTTTTTTGTAGACAACACATAGTTGGATCACATTCTTTGTATCCATTCTACCAATTTGTGTGTTTTAATTGGTATATTTAGACCATTTCTATTTAGTGTAATTATTATTGTATTTGGATATAGGTTGACCATTTTATTTATTTATGTTTTTTGGTTTCCTTTATTATTTTTTCCCTTCATTTCTCTGTTTTCTCCTTCCTGACTGTGTTTGGACATTTCAACATTTTATTAGAATTTCATTTTATCCATTGTGTTTTTGACTATATGTTTATAGGAAAAGTTTTAATGTTTGCTCTTGGGATTAAAATGTAAATATTTAATTTTTCATAATCTACTACTTTGAGTGGAATATAAAAATCTTCTCATGATTTAGATTCCTTTACTCTCACCTCATTATATTGTAATTGTCTTGTGTATTACATTTACATACTGAAAACCCCATCAGACAATGTTGTCATTTTTCTTTCAAACAGGAACTGTATTTTAAGGAACTCAGGAGAATGGTCTATTATATTTACCTAGATGTTCTCCATTTCTGTTGTTCTTTTTATTCCTGATGTTTCAAGTTTCCTTATGGTATAAGTTCCTTTTTGTCGAAGGAACTTCCTTTAGTAACTCTTTAGAGTAGGTCTGTTGGCAATGAAATTTCTTTGTTTTCCCTCCCTGAGACTTTGTTTATTTCAACTTCATTCATGAAAGATATTTTTGCTGGATTTAGAACTCTAGATTGACGGGGTTTTGTTTTGTTTTATGCTTTTGTTTTTCTTTTCCAGCACTTTAAATTGTTCTACTTCATCCTACTCTACCCCCTATGGCTACTGATGAGAAATCTTTAATTATATGAATTGTTGTTCTCCTGTAAGGAGTTTATAATCAGCTTTATCTCTTACTTTCCTGAGTTCCTCCCTCTCCATAATCTCTGATATCTTCTGGTTCTTTGGACTTTTTTCAGACCTACAGCCAGGAAACCAGTGTTTTAGGTATCCTGCTCTGCTGTGTACTTTCTGGGACTGTGCCATGTCCATGGCCAAGCAGCGGAAGGATAGAGAGAAATAATGCAACTAGTGTTCTGCTCACCCTCTTGGGACCACGGCTTCTTTGTAGAGGAAGTTTCCCCTCCCTCAGAGTTTTTGGTGCCTGTGGGACCTCACTGCTAGTGCTGTCATTGCCACTTCTTACCAGGATTTCTTGGGGCCTGGGGCGCTAGAAAAAATAAAAGAACAAAATCTGTCAGACTTCTCTGACACTCTCTGGGTATTAAGAGATGCTTTTTCTGCTCCTTGAGTCAGAACTAAGAGGCTTCTCTTGGAGCTTTCTCTGTCTGTGCTCTGGTACCCATTCTGAGTTTCGGGCTGCCTTAAGTCTAGACCAGGGGATTCTGGTTGAGTAAAAAAAACGAAATAGAAAACTCACTGCTCATTCAGTGGTGTTTTGAATTCTGGTCTTCTTCCCCAGTCCACCTGCTATTATTTACCTTCCAGAGTCCTCAAATTGCTGTTCCATGTGTTCTGTCCAGCATTTACAGTTACATTCAGTGAGAAAGACAAGATGTAGTGTGCTTATATCATCTTACTCAAAATTGGAATAATATATCATGTTTTAATTGCTGTTATGTACTGAATCTTAGTATCCTTTCAGAATTCATATGTTAAAGTCCTAACCCCCAAAAGATAGTATTTGAGAAGGGGCCTGTGAGAGGTAACTAAGATTAAATGAGGTCATGAAAATGGGGTCCTCATGGTGAGATTAATGTCCTTATAAGAAGAGACCCAGAGTACTCACTCACTCTCTCTCCCTCCCTCTCTGTCATATGAGGACACAGCGAGAAGGTGGCTATCTGAAGCCAGTAAGAGAGAGCTTACTAGGAACCAAATTAGCCAGCACCTTTATCTTGGACTTGAGACCCTCTGGAACTATTAGAAAATAAATTTCTGTTGTTTAAGCCACCAAGTCGATGGTATTTTGTTGTGGCAGCCTGAGCTAAGACAATTGCTAAAATATTCATGAAAAAATTCATGGCCTTACATATTGTGTCACCCTTTCCTTCAATCACAACTTTTCCCCATAGTTCTACCTGAACATATTTTCTGCAAGATTTGTTAATAATGTATACTTAGCTGAATATCCAGACAGAAAAAAAAGTCCCCACAAACTAGACTGGTAGCTTTAGTGATCCAAATAATTATTTTATTTTTACTTATAATGCCTCAAATATATATTTTGATATGTCTATGTTTTGAGTTAATTTAATGCTTGATTATTTGGTCCCCTTGACTAAATTTACTTAATGTTTTACTATAAATAATCTCAAGGCTAAGTGATCAAGATTCTGTTTGGACCAATTCTTTTTATTTTTTGTCCTTGAGAGGCTTACTTCAAAGACTATATGGTTAGAAGTCCACAATCTATTTCTTTCACTTACAGCATGATAATTATAAAAAATGAGAGCAATGCTAAATAAATATAATTGAGTAGAAGGAATATAAAAGAGTTCACTTATCTTTTGCAGATGTTTTAAATATTATCATATATGAAAATAAACAAAACACTAGTAATTTGTGACCATCAAAATGAAGGACAAGTCCTTATCATTGGAGTGGAACTAGGCTGGAACTAGGCTATTGTCTCAAATAGGCCCAAGACTCTAGAATAGATTAGTGAGCTTTGGTACCTAAGGCAATTTCATGTTATGCTCTATTGCTCTCCATTAGATGGACTTCTTTCTTTCCTTTCCTCCATAATATTTTCTGTCTCATTCATTCCTTGTTCTTTTTCCCCTCTTCGCAGTTTTTTACATCTATAAACTTGGATTAATCAGTAGAACAGAATTTAAAGAAGCTGCTGATCCTTGAGGGGAGCGCCTTCCCCTTATCTACCTCAGTCTCCCATCTCTTCCTTGTACGCATCCTCTGTTCCCTTTACTGTTCCACCTTTCCATATTGTCCTTCTCCTCAAAGCCATGCTTTAGCTCTGCCACTGTTGGACAGAAGATATAGCTTAACTCTGCTTGGCTCGCTTGAGAATAAAAAGGTTATTACTTATTCTAGAATGAGTAATTTCCTTCTCACACCAGAATCTTATTAAAGTATCATATTGTTCCAGAGTTAATAAGAATAATTTGTGAAATTAAGCCTCAGTTGTGATTTGGCTACTTCCATCTTAGAGAAAATTAAAAAGGAAAATATTATAAATGATAATTACATCAAAACTTGTTTGAAAAAGTTAGCCTCAAATAAAATTAGGAGTCTACCTTCTGGGAAATTTTGGTTATTTATGCTGCAACTGAAGAGAAGGTACATTATTGTGTTTGCTTTGTAATTACAAAGGCTTCATAGACCTTTTTTTCTCCTTTAGGACACAGAATATTAATGAAGCCTGATATTTTCTTTGTGGATGTTCCCTTTGGGAAATAAAAGATGGAAATAGTGATTAAGGTCTTTTCAAAGAATATCCCATACCAGAGTAAAGAAATATAAGGATTATATAACATGACATGTTAATATACATATAATGTAATATATGGCTATTATTATCTAAGGATTATATTAAATCCAGATGATGTTATATTTGTATATTTAAGTATGTATTTGAAAAAGTGTGTAGTCTTTTAGTCATTGAGTTTATAAATACTTAAATGAGTGTCTATCTGATATGTAAAAAGAACTGCTAGGGATTTTGGGAAGTACAGAGGTTTACACAAGATTTTTTTTTAACTTCCAAAAACCTTCAGTGGGAAGTGGGAAGAGCTTCACTGAAGTGAAGACTGAGATGTAGTTAGAAGTTGTCAGGGCTTACACTAGGGAGCCTCGATGAAGTTTGGATTCTAAGTGTTACTGTACCTTCTGACAATTGTGAATGAGGCTGGTTCTTGGGAAGTCTGAACTGGTTTGCTCTTTGCACAGTTCTGCTGGGACCAGCATTCTTCTAGTTTGTGGGAGACATTATCCAGAAAACTATCTTGTCCATGGGGGAGGTGACATCTCCTGAACCTGGCCCCCTGAGAACTTTGAGTAGGTGAGAAAAGGAGGTTGTATGCATTCTTGCTCATGTCATAATGTTGGACATGTGACTTAAGAGAACCATGTGGTTGGTCAATATAATTGAACTATTTCTTTACCAAGCCTTGACTCTAGAGTGACTCAGAGGCTAATGCAATTCATTTAAACTCTAACTGAAACAGTGGTATGATGTAAGATTATAGCAATAAAAGACATAAAATAATTCAAAAACAACCGTTTATTGGGAACATCTTGAAAGACTGGGAGAATTTTCCTATCATCTTCGATTTTGCACTTGATAGTTATTCAGCATTCATTCAGCATTTACTGAAAGCTTACCATATGTCAAATAATATGGAAGGTGTCAAAGACGGCAACAAGGAAAGTGTAATTAAATAAGATCTAAATGATATAATCCTCACTTAATCCCCACAACAACTCTTTGAGGTAGGTACTATTATTATCCTCATTTTATAAATGGGGACATTGGGAGACAGAAAGATTAAATAACTTGCCAGAGATCTTACAACTGATAAGTGGAAGAGCAAAATTTGAAAGCACACAATCTGGCTCCAGAAATGATGCTTTTAGCCTCCATGCTATATAGCCTCTCAAGAAATTTATGATCTGAATATATATTGTTAAGTATCTTTCATTTCAGGGTAAGGTAGTGGAGGAATAGTGTATAGGGAAGCAAAATAGTTGTGTTTCTTGTAAACTAACACCTAGCGTGTCTGACTCAAGAAATGCTTCAGTTTGTGCTCCAAAGAAAAGAATTGAGTAACAGGAAAGTATTAAATACAGCAAAATGTTGGAAATATTTATCAACAGATGGTAATCTATTTAATTTTCCAGGGCTATAACCCTGCATCCTTTTTTCACATATACAATAAATACAATCAATCAGATAACATTTCCTTTCTCCCTTTGGTAGAGGTATTTGTATGAAGGTTGCTTCACCATGGTGGTTTGGACCTATGTGGGCCCATCTGGTGAACTGTTCAGATATGGTCTGCTCTGCCGAGACAGTGCTTACAGAATAATGGGAACCTTAGGGAGAAAATTCCTAAAGGTGGAAAATTGTAGAAATGATAATAAACCCTCAGTTATATGAAAGGGATGATTTCAGTTCTTGTGGTAGAGAAGCAGTATAGGGTCATATTGTAAGAAGTACATGAGATGTATTTCTGTAAATCATGTCTGTCAAACATTAGTTCGACAGTAGTATGTAATCAGTAATATTCATTATTATTTAGGTCATAGAACTCACCCAGGCTGTCCTTATAGAAACATATTTACAGAGACCTGGGAGAGAAAATATAAATATGCTAGGGGTCTTCATAAAACCTTACATATGCACTTTATTGATCCTATACTTTTCTAAATGCTATCAGCAAATGTTTATGCTAACAAATATCAGTAGTTATTATCATTATTGCACTTATTACCTCCCCATTTTATGTTATCATTAATTTTATATTGGGGTCTATGAAAAAATAGGATTTAATTTTCAAAATATTCAAATATTTAAGTAGATTTCTCTAAACAGAAAGAGAAGAATGAAATTCATATGTATGGGCAACAAACTTAATTGTCATTACTAGGCACTATGGATTTTGCTGTCCAATAGAAATGAACTCCTGAACTGTGATTTTATCATAGAATTAATTTATTGCAGAGTCACTTTCTGATTATTTCACCAGTAGATATTTGCTCGATCACTAATATTTCCTCTATTCATTCTTCCTATAAAGTAAATAAATACCTTACTTCCTCATTCTAGGCAGGTAGAAATTTCAAAAAGATGATGAGGAAATCCTTTTCTTTCTTGTTGGTCCTTAGGCCCTTTTAATTTCCCCTCCACCCCCAGTGGGGGTAGTCATTAAGATGTCTCAAACAACTGTGGAACATTCAAAATCATAACTGTGATATGATCATGTTACACAGCCATTTGAACTCCTCTGCTTCAGGGACAAGGTTTGAATGATGTCACACAGCCTATGGACTTCACACAGCTTCCTGGACTGATTTTTTTGTTGTGAGAGGATGGGATATGAGAGAAAGACAAGCCCACTGTAATTCTGAGGATCAGATTTAACTAGGATCTGATAAATCTTGAGGTATTGCCATATCAATAAATTGATCTAATTTATTCCTTTTCACCTGATGTATAATGTTTCATCATATGAAAATATCACACTTTCTTTATTCATACTGATTGACATTTAGGTTCTTTCTAACTTTTTTCTATTTTAAATAATGTTGCCATGAACATTCTTATATACGTATGAAAGTTCCAGTAGAGTTGAGGTCTTTAAACTTTTTCATTAGCTTACCCCACAATTTGGAAAATTCTAGAATTAAACTTTTTCATCATAAATTTAAGTAGTTGTCAAGGAGTTAATTTCAAAGTGGAATTCTTAAATACATCCAATCGAATATAAATACCATAGTGATTTGATACCATTATCCATCAAAACATTAATAACAGAACAGCTCTTCTCTCACAGTGGGAAATTTTACATCACTCCTTTTTTTCTTTGGACTTGAATTTTTTTCACTTCTGCCATAGATTTTAATCTAAATGTGTATTATACATTACGTGTGAATATCTTTTATTGCTCACTCTATCATATTTCGCTGCTACAAATTTTATATAGAAATTTAAATTAAATTATGTAAAATTCCATTGACCATAATACTCCTGTTAAAAATTCTTCTGACTTTTAATCATTAATTTTAGTTATCTTTAGTTCATAATTGATCAGTTAAATACTTTTAAACATTGATAAGTATTTAATATAAAGAAATCAATGTGGCTTTTAAAAAATTGGTTTGTATATCATAAATGAATTTTACTTATTTCTGGAAGGAGACAGGTTCAGCATCAGTTTAACCCTAGTTTTTGCTTTCATACTGTAAACAGAGGAATATTGTTCATATAAGTAAGTAGATGACAATTGGAAGGAATTGTTTTGGTGATGTCACTCATTTATTTGAAAGCTTTCCAAATTATAAGCTACACATCTCTTAGTAATCTTATTTTTAATGATTTATCAGTAGACCATTTGAATAAAATCTTCCTTTAATTTACTAGAAAACAAATAGTGTTAAACAATCTTAACTTTCAAAAGGGCTGTTAACAGGATCGTTCAGCTTCTCAACACTGATGTCATTATTTCAGATTGTCTCTTTAGCCCCTTGCAGGTTTTTACACTTTGGAGCAGTACGTTGTTTTAGCATACAGATGGAGAGAGGTATATCTTTCTCTTTTAAAATAAAAGAAAGGGCCACTGCAAAAGGGGAGGTGGGGACTAGAAACTAAGAGAGTCACTCACTACACTGGTTCTCGGGTAAATCAGATATAGAAGGGAGTATATACAGAGGTTAAAGATCTGGAATTAACACTCTCTGAGAGCCTCAATTCTCTAGTTTGAAACCCACTGCTATGAGGTTTATAGTCAAGTGGAATTGCTAGTGTTGAGTCTCCTGAGCTGTGTGGCTGTTTCACTGAACCCACACTACTGAGGACATTGCTGTTCCTCTCAGGGACTCAGAAGTCCCTCCAAATGTCCATCTATGTGAATCATCAGAGTTTCCTAACTTTTGGAAAATCTCATGGTCACTTCATTCAAATAACTGGTGACCAGTGAGTAGTAAGCCACCGAAGTTCTATGAGATAACAACTTTCTTTCTATAATTTGCTTTGTGACAACCTCTGGAAGTATTTTTATTCACGACTTTCTTTCTTTAAAGGGCATTCATAGTCTACATCAACCAAAATGGTACAAAGACAGCACTGTACTTGGTTTTCATTCTGTGCCTTGAAGCAAAAATGCCTTTAAGGCCTCTTTTACCCTCTGTTAATTGCAAAATAAACAGATGTCTCATGGAGAAGATTATTAGAAATATTATGTGCCGTTTGGGATAACTGGAAGTTAGATAGCAAACCCAAGCCAAGAAAGCTACCAGGGTAAGTAAACTACTAAGGTAGCTAACTCTTAGCGGGGAAAAAAAATCTGGTTTGCAAATTTCTGGATATAGTTGAAAAGGACACTACATTTCAAAAATAGAATAAGGACCATTCTCAGGCAAGAGAATTGTACTTGAAAGCCTGAGACGATATAATGTGCCAAACTCAAATCATAAGGAAAAGTTAACTGGTTAATAGGACAAGTACCTCAACATTGTGAAATAAACAGGATTTGAAATGCAGATGATCCTATTTTACAGTTACAAGTTATTTTTTAAAAAATCATTATAAAGACTAATAATATAACATTTTTTATTGGCAAATCCACAAGAACACATTAATAATAAGGCACATCTTAATTAAGGCCTCCCTCCTACTTGCTTTACCAAGTGATATAGAAAAAGGTCCCATGAGCTATAGCAGCCAATGTCCTGGGTCTGCACTCTGGGAGGCAGTGAAGACCAAGGTGCTACGTCCAGGAAAGGAACTTCAGATAACACTTTGGCTAAGAGCTAAGTAAATGCGGGATCTCCCTACTTTACAAAATAGACTGTTTCTATCCACTAGCTTTCTCCCAGTTCCCCAGCTTCAAGAAATTTATGTTAGTGATTTGATATAGTCCTAAATTAATTTTTAATTACCATGACCTTTGCTTATAGACCTTTCCCTCTAGGGTTTCCTGAAATGTAAAACCTGTACATTGTGTGTGAAATGCAACATATTTTATTATAAATGAGTAGCAAAAATCCATAAAACAGAACTCTTCATCTATTATATTTAGAAAAGATAAAATTTCTCTTCTAAGCCAGGTCTAACAATGTTAGGTTTTTCTGTGGTATTCTTTTTGATGTTCCTACAAGATGGAAAAATCTAAATCAGGCTGAGAGTATCTTTTGAACTTATTTTATTAATCCTAAGACATTGTTAATAAGAAACAAGTGGGCAGGGTCTAGAACTGCTTTATTCTGTAATTAAGTGGAACCATGGCATTAAACAATGGCCCACCATTGGGCCATTAATGTTAGGTTTTAAAAAATCAAATTAAAGATATTACATTCACGTAGTTACAAAATCAAAAAGCATGAAGCAAGAGCATCATGTACAATGTGAATTGTGGCCCTTGGAACTATATAACTTGGTGGTCCTGTAAATATCACCTTCCTACCTAGTCTCCTAGCCATATCAGTTTCTTGTATATTAATGAGGAGGAGAAAAATCAGGATAAGAATAAAGAGAATGGCAAGAAAGAGAACAGGAGAAAGGAGAGTAGGATAGGTGGAAGAAAATGTCTTAGTTTATTCAGGTTGATATCACACTATACCACAGACTAGGTGGCATATAAACAATGGGAACTTATTTCTCACAGTTTTGGAGGCTAAAAGTCTGACATCAGGGTACCCATATCATCAGTTTCTGTGTCAAGTGAGGGCCTGCTTCCTGGTTCATAAACGGTGTCCTTCTAGAGGTAACCTCATATGGTGTGGGGGAAGGGAAAGGAAGCTCCACCAGGCTCTTTTATAAAGGCGCTAATCCCATTCATGAGAGCTCTACCCTGAGGATTTAATCACCTCCCAAAGGCCCCATCTCCTAATACCATCACCTTGGGAGTTAAGTTTCAACATAAGAATTGGGGCTGGGCTCAGGCGGATGCAAACATTCAGACCATAGCAGAGAGGAGAGACTGAGGTTTTATACAAAGGATCAGCAACTTTCTACCTGCCATCTCTTGCAATTGTCTTTTGTGTGTATGTGTATTTGTATATGAATAGATGAGGAAGAAATGGGAAGAGTAAAAGGAAAAAAAAAAACATTTACCTGGGGAAGGATAGTGGTGAGTCACTAGGAATTTTTAACTACATGGATGTATTACATGAATAAACTTCTTTGTATTGTTTTTTTCTTCTCATATCACTTTCATCTAGTCTTAATCAAGTATATTTTATTATTTTGGGATTTAGGTTTTGGGAAAACATTCAGAGGTAATAGACATAACTTTGTAGAAGAAAGAGAAGCAGGGATACAGGTCTCTACCACCCTTACACTAGAGATAAACTAACCTTTGGCCAGCACAAATTGGCTTGATGGATTCTAGAATTAAATTTTCTGCACTGACCTGCTCGGACTGCAAACAGATTAACTGATTGTGAGCCCTGTAGAAAATGCTGTATCTATGCATGGCACCATTTTTATTGACACCAACTCTTCAGTAGGTGGCAGTGTTCCTTTCTATTCCCAGTCGCTTTTGGCATATCCTTCATTTCAGAAGTGTGGTCCCTTTTAGTTTTTTTTTTTTCAGTCCACATATAACAGCTGCGTCTTTTACATCCTTGTTTGGAAGTTACTGTCCATATAATCTTAGGAACTGAGGAGAAGCAAATTTACAACATGCAGCAATTCACATTTTTATTTTTGATCTTAAAGGCCCTAAATCTCAGAGTCTAATTTCAGTTAAGCGCAGAGTGTGAGCACCAGTAATTGTATTGTTTACGTGTCCCTATTTATTGTCTCCACCTAGGCAGTTCATCTTGTTCCCTTCATTCACCCCTGTCCAAGGCTTGAAAATACCATTAAAAGCTATCTCAAGTTGAATTTTTCTCTAACTTGTTAGATTCCTATAAAAGTGAGGTTTTCTTCCCATCTTTATTCACTGAAGGAACATCAAGAAATTTCCCAGGCTCCAATCTAGGATCCTTCACTGAATAGCTATGCAATTCACACATGTAAACCATTTGGGCTTCAGTTTCTTTATTTGCAAAATGGGATTGGCGAAATAGGGAATCTTTGAGTTTTCTTAGATCATAAAGTAGTCTCTCACCACCTTAATGGTGGTAATACTGTGGTACTATGTGATTATTTCTGGAGGAAATTTTCTTTAAGCAGCCAAAGTCACTAAATAGTGCAAAGAATGAAGAGTAGATTTAGCGGAGACAATTGATTTAGGGAAAGAGGGTACTCAACAAGGTCCGACGTAGAGGTTTTCAAAGAATTAAAGATGTTGCTTTGTGGATAAGGAATGAACTCCAATAAGAGTCAGAAAATCTGCAAAATTTTAAAGAGAATTTTATAGATAAAACCTCCACCAGCTTGGACTAAAGAAAAAGGAGATAATTCAAAATGAAAACAAAAAAAAAAAAACCTTTGGGCACCCAAAGTTATGTGGACAGGAAGGAATCTGAGGGAGCTATTCAACTGTAAAGGGCAGGCAGTTTCCTACGGAAAAGGAAGATTAACTCAGAGGTGATAGTCTGGACCCAAAATTGAGAGTCAAGAACACTGGATTAGGGAACTACTCTGAGGAAGAGGAATCAGATCTTAATGGAGAACTAAATCCTTAGAGTCAGAATGACAGTGCTTGGCTTAAGAATGCTATGGACTAGTCTCTGCCAAGTGCCTTCCATTTTCCCCACTTTTGATCAGGACTGTCTGTTGCTGTAATCTTATCCCTGGTTTCAGCATTGTATGTTGTGTATGTAACTTGCCTTTTTAGCTCACAGGTCTCCAGATGAAGGGGAGCAACATCTGAAACACCTCATCCACTTCTGGGCCTCATGTATGTTACTAGATCCAGGGCCTTAGAGCCAATGCTATACAGAATGATAATTTGGGAGAGGAAGCAAGTGTATTTTACATGTCTGTGTGTGGGTGTGTATGTGTGAATTTTTGTGGCCAGAGGGTGGATTATAATAGAGTGTTTCCAAATATGATTGCTAAAATTCCTCCCATCACAGCCACTTCTCCTATTAAGAAGTAGAGTCTCTTTCCTTTCCCCTTGGATCTGGGCTGGCCTTGTGACTTGCTTTGGCCAAGAGAATATAGTGAAAATGATGTTCTGAGACTTCCAAATCCTGGCTTTAAGAGACCATGTAGTTTCTGCTTTCTCCCCTTGGGATCCAGTCACTATGTAAAGAAGCTTGGGGTGGACCATTGAATAATGAGCAATCACATGAGGAGAGGGAGGTCCTCAGACATTTCAGCTCCCCCAGATGAGGTGCTGGACATGTGGGTGAAGCCCTCTTGGACATTCCAGCCTCAGCCAAACTCAGCTAAATGCAATCACATGTCTGACCCCAGCCAATATCATGGGGGAACAGAAAAACTATCCAGCTGTGCCCTTCCCAAATTGCAGAATTGTGAGAAAATAAATGATGGTTGTTCTTTTAAGCCACTAAGTTTATGGTGGTCTGTTATACAGTAATAGATAATTGAAACAGTTATCAAACTTAAGGATATTTTCTATTCTTTAACTTTACTCCATGGGCTGTGAAGAGGTTGCGAAACAGAGAAACTAAATTTCATAAAAGCTGGATCTTATATGCCATAGCCATTGCTTTGTTCACAGAGTTTAACATAGTACTGGCACATATAGACACTCAAATGTTTGTTGATTAAATCATTAAATGAATGAATGGAGGTAAGACCTAGTACCATCAAGAATACAAACGAAAAAAGGTACTTTAAACCAAGTTGTCTTGAGCACTTTCTCTTTCAAGAAGGTGCTCTTTGTTGTCAGAAAAAGTGATGTCTCATACACCAGAAGGATGTTATAAAGGGGAAGACTTGAAGGAGGGAGGTGATGGTCAACCTTAATTTATTAACAACATCCCTCCTGTACCCAGAAGGCTCAACCCCTTCTTCCACGGTTGGGAATGCATAGTGTTAACCGATCCAGAGCTAGGAGTCTCAGGTCTCGGCAATTTCGCTTGCTCTGTGTAGCAGATGAAAGTTGGGAACAGCTTGGGAACTCTCGCTTCACCATCTAGACAAATGAGGGCTACTCTGTAAAGCACCTGTTAAATGTCCCAGTACCTGCTAGTATATAGAAATTATATATTTTCCTTTTACTGGAGGAGCTAATAAGCAAAATATATGTTCCATTGGGCTAGAGATTAGAGTTAGTATTAAGGAGGCCAAAGTAGAATATCCAATAGCCAATGTTAGGTTGGAAACTAAAAGTCAAAGCTATCTTGTCATGTTAGGTCTTTTCTTTTCTATCACTCCCTAGTCCAAGTCACAATTTCTGAATGCCACTTGGACACAGCAAGTGCCTGGTCTTCTCTGTTGTTCTCCCAGAAGCACCCAACCCAACCTTTATTTCTCACAATGAAAACTTCTGAGATGTGAAAGAAGACACAAGTACCATCTGAAATAGCTCTGAAATAGCAGGAGAGATCTAGGATATGAAGAGGTCATGGACAATAATGGAAACTTCTCTTTTAGAATATAGTTATTTGTATGCTCCAGAGCAATGCCTTCTGTTGAAATGTCTTGGGTAAAATATCTTTATTTAAAAAGTACAGCAATACTTGTAATTAGGATAAATGAAATAAGGGGAAAGCCTTTAGACCATTGGAAGAATTAGGGTGGTTTAAAGTCAGACCTATAATTGTTATATTTTTCTATTCTGTATTATTTGGAAAACAGTGATTAAACAGATTAAAAATAGAGAATTGCTTAAAAATTAAAGCCATTGATTTAGATCTCTATTTGAAAGGTCAGCATGTGGGAGATGAAAAAGGCACTATAGTGTGCAGAGTTCAACAAAGACATGTTAGCAGCAGGACCAACAAAGATTACATCAACTATTTATATCACTCACATCAAGTTGCTGGTCATTTCGCTTATCAAAAAAAAAGAAAAGATTTTTTTTTCTTTGGACATTCTTTTGGGTATAATAACAATAGTTTTGGAATCAGTTGTTTGAAACTATAATTAAAGCTGGTTTGTCACGTTCATTGATTATTCCATATAGTTAGTCTCCCTGAAGCTTTATATAATTCTCCCATTGTTACAAGCTTCTGTTTCTCCCTAGGGTGTTCTGAATCCAGACAGGTAAAGAACTGAAATGCTTGGAAACCAATGTGTATTGTATTGTGTACTGTACAGCCAAGCGGATATTTGCCATTGAACTTGAAAAATCAACAAACAAAACACAACAAAAAAACCTTTCTGTCCATTAGATAGGGTCAGCTATTTAGAGGTTTTAGCTCTACCACTGAGTACAGAGGTCTCTTGGGTAGAAAGAAAAAGTGAAGAAAAACAAAATATGAAAAGGGATTGCCTTCAGGAACCTCCTTAACCCTGGGAAGGGGAAGAGGTTTTTATTCAGCAACTCTTAATAACCACCCAATATTGCTGTCAGGCTGGCCAAATATCTGCCAACATTGGTGATCCTTTCATTCATCACTAGAGAAAAGTAGGGGGACCTAATATTTAGAGTAGCAGCAGAACTATTTCCCATTTTCTTTCTTCAGATGATGGAAGTGCTTGTGGGCCAGGCTCATATTCTAGCACTTTAGTGCTGGTGATGCACACCCTCTTTACTCCAGAATAACTCTGCCTTGGGAATTGAAAAGGCTTCTCTCTCCTTGTGCCTATCACCAACAGGGCATAAATGAACCCATTTTTTTCCCAGGAAGTAGATTTCAGAACTTCTCAGATGCTGGAAGAGTAATCTTTACATAGAGTAGGCTCTGGGGGAGGGGTACAGTAGGGCATGCTTATAACAGGAGCTCTGGGGACAAGCTCAGCAACCTGAGAAATAAACGGACATTTTACCCCTCCCAAGCCACTTCCCTTCATTTAACTTCATCTTCACTTTGCCTTTCCCCACCAAGTGGGATTGATATTCAATTGAGCACAGCTCAAGTTCTTACCATGTAAACTAGTGGAACACCTCCACATCAGCGACTCCTTATCTTTACTTATTTGTAAAATAAAGAAGTCTCTGGCTCACACTAGGCTGTGTGGACAGGATTTTCATCTTTGAAAAGCAAAGTAAGAGCAGGCCTTTCTCCTATCCTTTCCAGGTTGCTCTCCATTTCACTTTCCTCTTGTGTCCCTTGCCTCCCCCAGGGTGACCAGGAAAATACGCAAAACCAGCTTCCTTCCAATAAATATCAATATTGAAGGTTTGCAGGTTGCTAACTCTTACAGAGCTATCTTAAAAGAATGTTGTATATAAATGACAAGTTTTATGGAGCCTCCGAGATCTCTTAAGAACACTGTAAATATCTCTGGTTTAATTAGTTTTGGAGTTAGGTAATGGCCCGTAGCTTCTAAGCTGGGTCTCTAGGGGTTTCTAGTCTTCAGGGGCTGCCTGCCACAATGATGTGCTCATATACAATCTTCTGTCTCATACACTGAATAAATTGTCTTTAGAAGTTTCTAGGCACTGTCTCCATTATTGTAATACACACGTAAATTGATCCTTATTCTCTCAGATCTAAAAACCATCCAGTACCTCAGCCTACGTCTCAACTCATACTTTTGGACTCCAATTGTCTCCTTGAGTTCTACTTCCCAGGGAAAAGAAAAGGAAGAAATCCCTAGGTTAGTGTTATTGATGCCTGTTTTCTCTAAGCAGGTGGACAACTCGCTTTGCAGCTGATCAATGTCGGGGTAAAAGCGCTTCGATTCTTAGCATTTCTGAATTAGGTCTCTCACGGGGATAGGTCAACTAATCGGGGCTTTAGCCTACTTGACAGGTTTATTCTGGGCTGACGGCCATTGACTAGGTTCTCCGACAAGATAAGTCACTTGGCTAAGTTTAAAATAGGTGGGGCACGTTCACCAGCTCAGGGATAGTGACTTGAAGTTTGATGCAACATCGGTGAATTCAAGCAGCTGGCTGCTGCAGGAGATACCTTTTGCCTCACGAGCACGGCACCAGAAAGGTTCGCCCTAAGGATAAGGGCACTAGCAAGCGAGAGGAGCCAGACCTCTGCCCCCCAGGCCAAACCCCTTCTTCCACGGTTGGGAACGCGCAGTGTTAGCCAATTCAGATCTAGGAGTTTCAGGTCTCGGCAGTTTAGCTTGCTCTGTGTAGCAGGCGAAGGTTGGGACCAGCTTGGGAACCGTCGCTCCGCAAGAAATCAGCTGCGGCGGCCAGCGGCGCGGGGAGGCGGGGGCACGTGCTTGGATGTAGGTGCTTGTGTAACCAGCTCCCCAGGCGACAGCACTCCGGTGGATCGCTCCTCTGAGCCAGTTTTTCCGCCGCGACACAGGAGGCTCTAGGGTCCTGCTGCCCGCACAAAGCGGGAATACCGCGGGCAAAGTAAGCTCGCGTTCCCAGCTATCATAGAGCAGTGGGAATTTGGAAAGTTCCCCAACTAGGAACACACGTGACCTCCTCCTGAAAGTAGTTCCGACTGTAGCCTGTGTATCCCTCCACCTCCTCTTAAACCCTCCTAAGTCTCCTCGACCCCGCCCACTCGCAGGGGCTGCAGTTTCCTACCGTCCCGTACTTTACACTCCGGCCCAGCAACCCCGCCTCCAGCTTGCACCGCCCGCTTGGGGAAGCGCGGAACCTGGCTCTGGGGCGATCCACCCCTCCGGGTTTTCTTAGCGGCTCAAATGGGGCGGGGCGGGGCGAGGTAGCCTCTGGAGACCGAGCTTGAGTTCAATGCGGTGAACCCAACTGGAGCCCGACGTGGGGGAAATGCTCAGCACTCCAGGGGGCAATGCAAGGGGCTGCAGGGTGTATCAACCCAGGAGATCTGCTTTCAGTCTACCTGGACAGTTGTCCTTTAGGATACAGAAATTCAGGGGCCATGCGCTCACAGCGTGCTCAGCTGGGAGCTTTCATTTTTTTAGGGCAAATGAGCCGACTTGCCGGGGAAGCGGGAGGTGGGGCGGTGAAAGAGAGCCGGATGAGGTGATACACACTGGAGACACAATAGGAGGTTGTTCTTTGTGCTAAGACTGACACCTTGAGGACACGGGGAGGGAGGGGACGGGAGGTGGGTTTTCTCGGAAAGGCTGCTGCAGTCAAATCCCTGCGAACGATTGTGATCCGACAGCGGTGTCAAAGGAAAGTGAGGCTGTAGGCAGTGCTAGGGAAATCTGGGGGCAAAGGCAGGGGGAGGGGTGTCCTCACTATAGGGATCGTCCCTGCGTTTCCTTGTACACTGACCAGTGCAGTCATCCGGTCCTTTGCACCTGTGCACAGGTAAACTCAGACTCGCGTCAGTGACACCGCTCAATGCATTCGCCGCAGCTTTCACCTTCAGCCCTGCTACCCACCCAACAGTCTACCCTGCCTCCGGCTGGGTTTCTGGGCATAGACCAAGCCTTAGCTCGTTCCTCCTGTCTTGCGTTGCTGCAGAAACAGCCGCGGCAAGTGCAGCTACTGGCGGGCGCCTCGGAACAAGTCTGAGCGAGCCCCGGACAGTCACACTGGGCATGCTCAGTGGCGCCTGCAGGTTGGGGGCTCGGCGCTCGCACCCGAACTTCGCTTCGGCCCCTCCCTACCTCCCTTGCCCTACCCTGTCCTTCCTCCAGCGCGGTCGCGTCCGCCTCCCGCCTCCCCTCCGACTCCCGAGGCACTCGGGCTCCCCGCGTGGTGGCGGAGGGGGCGGGCAGTCCGGCGGACGGTGATGTGGCGGAACTCTTTGTGCACTGCGGCAGGATACACGATCGGACGCTGGGACGCGGCTGCGCTCAGTTCTCTCCTCTCGGAAGCTGCAGCCATGATGGAAGTTTGAGAGTTGAGCCGCTGTGAGGCGAGGCCGGGCTCAGGCGAGGGAGATGAGAGACGGCAGCGGCCGCGGCCCAGAGCCCCTCTCAGCGCCTGTGAGCAGCCGCGGGGGCAGCGCCCTCGGGGAGCCGGCCGGCCGGCGGCGGCGGCGGCAGCGGCGGCGTTCCTCGTCTCCTCTTCGTTTTCTTTTCTAACCGTACAGCACCCTCTTCCTCGGCTTCTGAAAGGGAAGGTGGAAGCCGTGGGCTCAGGCGGGAGCCGGCTGAGGCGCGGCGGCGGCACCTCCCGCTCCTGGAGCGGGGGGGAGAAGCGGCGGCGGCAGCCGCAGCGGCTGCAGCTCCGGGGAGGGGATCGGAGTCGCCTGTCACCATTTCCAGAACTGGGAACGCCGGAGAGTTGGTCTCTCCCCTTCTACTGCCTCCAACACGGCGGCGGCGGCGGCGGCACATCCAGGGACCCGGGCCGGTTTTAAACCTCCCCTCCGCCGCCGCCGCACCCCCCTTGGCCCGGGCTCCGGAGGCCGCCGGAGGAGGCAGCCGTTCCGAGGATTATTCGTCTTCTCCCCGTTCAGCTGCCGCCGCTGCCAGGCCTCTGGCTGCTGAGGAGAAGCAGGCCCAGTCGCTGCAACCATCCAGCAGCCGCCGCAGCAGCCATTACCCGGCTGCGGTCCAGAGCCAAGCGGCAGCAGAGCGAGGGGCATCAGCTACCGCCAAGTCCAAAGCCATTTCCATCCTGCAGAAGAAGCCCCGCCACCAGCAGCTTCTGCCATCTCTCTCCTCCTTTTTCTTCAGCCACAGGCTCCCAGACATGACAGCCATCATCAAAGAGATCGTTAGCAGAAACAAAAGGAGATATCAAGAGGATGGATTCGACTTAGACTTGACCTGTATCCATTTCTGCGGCTGCTCCTTTGCCTTTCTGTCACTCTTAGAACGTGGGAGTAGACGAATGCGAAAAATTTCCATAGTTTGGGTGACTATAACATTTAACCCTGGTCGAATTTCTAGATTATATACATTTTGTGTCTCTTGAATGCATTTAACGTAGGGTGTGTTCGGCTAGAGGGAACTCTTGCCTGGTTGCAAGTGTCAAGGCACCGATTGGTTTCTTAGCTTGTATAGGGTCTCTTCCTAAGGGCTATTGTCCGTTAATACAGGATACAGTACGCTGTCAGTGGATTAGTGAGCTCGGTAATCCGGTCTACTAAATGAACAGAAAAATAGATGCTTTGAGGTTGAGCATATTTCCATTAAATCTTGGCTTTAGGCCCTAGATCAAGGGTGCAGATCAGATTAAAATGAAAATTCGTGCTTCACGTACGCATATTGCATCAGAATCTTGCAGTGATTGTTCTTAGTTTCCTGGGTTGCATTGATAGATTCTTATAAAATGTGAGTTGTGAGCTGATTTGCATAATTTTAGAAGCAGAATCATTTTAAGCATATATGGTGCTCATTTGAGGACAAAAGTATGGTTTGTATTCTTAAACTAAGTTAATTACAACTTTGACCTGCATTTAGAAGTTCTGTCGGTTGAAATCAATAGAGCCATACTATATACCTCATAAGGCGCTCTTATTAGATCTTTGTTAAATTTGCTTTTTTCTCTCCTGATGGGGTGATGTAGGATAGGGCATGAAATTCGCAGTTCAGGGTAGCATTTTATATTCAGTGCTCTTGCCACACGTAATAGCATGGAGATTGAGTGGGTTTTGATCCCAGATGATAATGTGTAGGTTCAAGGGATTGAGTGTAGCAAATGGTGTTTGCAGAGATTAAACTTCAGTTCTCACTTGAAATTTAAGTTTTGTGATGCCAGAATTGCTACTTACGTTATTTAAGTTTCAGGTTCTCTGACAGCTTTGGGTATCCCTTAAATTTACTCTGACTTGTGTAGCATGCCAAGTATAATTTACCGTCTAATAACCAGAAATGCTGGCAAGAGTGGATTATTCCAACTTCAGAATGTAGGTATGTTAGCTCTTTCATGCAGTGTTAAATTTACTGAGTCAGCTTGTCAAATAAGACAGAAACCCAAGAAATTTTAATGGTGTATAGTTTTGGTTGTCTAAAAGGCCTTTGTACTTCAAAAGATAGTGGTTATTGAAAGGCATTAAATCTTTGCAGTTTCAGATATAATAAACTAGTTTTGATCAAGGATGGGGATAGAGCCCTCCTTTTTGCAGAATGGAAAGTATTACAGGAATTGAAGGGTTACTCGTAGGCTAGTGTATAAGGCGTGAAAAACAATCAAATTATTGATCTGAGGTGACAAGCATTTTATTAAGGCCAAAATGTTGGTAGTGTGAATTGTAGCAGTTTAATATTTAGTTGAAATTATATAATTGCCTAAATGTTAATATTCATAAAAATTATTTCTTAGCAAAACAAATATCAATAAATATTTTGCTTAAGGTCGAGTGACGCCAACACCAAAGTGTATATGCTAAAAATTGTGGGGAATTTTTTTTTTTAAGGAGACGTTTTCTGTTTGAAGAGGTTTTATTCCTTTGGATTATGTAGTTGCACGTAAATGCGCACAGTTAATTTTCCCCAAGTTTTTTGTTTTGAAATGACGATAAAAGTTTCCAAAGAAATAGCCCATAAAATGTAACAGTTTCTAAGTTAAAAACAATAATGGAAAAAAATAATTGGAAATTTTGGAGATTACATTAATTGAAAAACTTTACTAAGGCTGAACTTGACCTGCTTGCCTATAAGATAATTAATTATGGACACTAAATCATTTGTAACATTTCAGAAGTAGTGTACTATTGGTATGTATTGACAGTCATCTAGGTATATAAGAACAAATTAATGAAAAAAAATTTTTTTTTAAATCCCTATTCAAAAAAATTTCTAGAATGCCTTTGGTAGACAGGTTGCTTTTAGTAATCAGAATATGTTCATGCTATTTTTACTTTACCCATTTGATTTAAAATGATCAGGGTTATAAGACTAAAATTATTCTATCGGGTTCTTATATGTGAGTAGTGAGGTGGTTGGCCATTTCTCCTTTTATTTTAGAGTATGTGTACCTCTATATGTGAAATTTATGCTATTTAAAACTTTCTTTAAAACTGTATTTTTCGTTATGGTATGCATAGAAAGCAGTATCAAATATTGCATCAAATGACTAATAACACTTAATTTCTAGAGTTGTGGTTTTATTGAGCCAAATGTTGATATGAAAAAATCACTTAGGAAAAAGTCAGTGAAGTGTTACTTTTTTTTTTTTTTTGATCGTTACATTTCCAATAATTTTGATATACCAAAGCACTTTGGTTCGCTTGGTTTCACTTTAGTGTTTTGTGTTTATTGTTGGGGAAAAAAATTAAAGTGGCCGTTGAAGACTTTGTCTCTGGCAGGTTGTAGGATCTATTTCAGCAGCTACTCTGTTGAAAATTAAATTCTTTTATAAAAGCAACTTTTATCTGATAGATTAATTAATAATGAAGTGATTTCTCAAAGGAAAATTGAGGACCATAATTTGGTTGTAAAAGATTTTTGCAAGATTGAATTATTCTAAAAATAGTTTGTTCGTAAGGTTTTATTCTTAATGTTTGGAAAGCAGTGCTGAACACGAGGCTATAAAATATCTAGATTTGTGTTTAGATTTCATAGAAACATTAGGCTATTGTATTTTTATTGTTTGATAAGTTTGTTATTAACCTTCAGAGGGAATATTTTTAACATACAGAATATGGTGACTATTGAAATTAGCTGTATTATCTTAAGATTAGTGATAACTGAAATGACCATACTTTGAGGCTTTTTTAAAATTCTAGTCACAATTTTTATTTTACACTGTTATGTGTATACTAAGTTCTGTTTCTTTCCTGTACAACATGACCAGGCTATGCTGGTGTGATAATTTACAGACTTCATTTTCATAAAGCTTATTCAAGAATAAAGCCCATGTGAAAAGAGAGTAATTTATAGTTTATATGACTTAATGTAAGGAAAAAGGAATTTTATTGCTGTTCATTGTAAATGTTTGCACCGTATTACTGTCATTAACGCAGATTTACATTGCTTATAGTCAAATACTAAGAGAATAAGCATTGTAAAATATGGTGAAATTCACTACCTTAGTTTTAAATTCAGTTTTAGAAAGATAGGGAAAGATGCATTTGTGTGTATTACCTTTTAGAATTTTAACATGAGAAAAGTAATTTGTGATATTTTAATTTTTGTATGGAACAGTATATCTGCTTTTCCTAATAACCACTTACAGTATATAAACTTCTTAATGTTACAAAATTCTGTGCTTGCTTCTGCAGAACATACATTAATGTTACAAAATTTCTTACTTTTTGAAAGCGAAATCTTCAGTTCTTATTTTCAAGTGTTCTCATTTTGAGATTTGCCCCATTCATATTTTTGTTTGGTGATAAGCCTAATGCTTTTTAATAATTTTTAAGGCGCTTAAAAAGTAATCACTTCAGTGACTTTTGATGCAGTAGTGTTTATTATGGGAAAATCAATTCACAAAGTTTCAACATTAATTCACACTAAGTAAACATTCTATTTTAAAATTTTTACTTCAGCCTTTTTAGTAAGACGAATAGGAAGTGTTTTTATATTAATGTATGTGAAATTAGAGTTTGTAACGAGAAGTTTAGAAGTGTGCATGCACATGACAGTTACTTGAAATGTAAGGCCTTGGCTGTACTATAAGGATTTAGCTTCCAGAAGATGTTATTAATGATAGTATAGGACATTTATTTGGTATATTTTTTTCCTGTAGGGACCATTAGTTCTGAATTTTTATTTCTATTTTATAGAACCCTCATTCTTATTCACCTTTTCTTCTCTTTCTCTTATTCTGTTAGATAAACTTGATTTTAAGAAAAGTCAGTATTGGAGAATTCTTTCGTGGCCTGAATTCATTAAGGAAAGGTGTTAGGATTTGTTCTAAGGATAATGATTTAAGACATTTGTATCGTCTTGTGAGATTGGGGTCAGTAATGATTTTGGTAAATATTCATTTCTGTTTTATAATTGCTTTCTATCTGGTTACTTTGAAATTAGTGCACTTATCAGAGATATCAGTAATTTTGAGGTTAGACTGAATAACCTTATGTTGATAAGGATTTATTGAGCAAACATATCTTCTTTAATACAGGCCGTATTCTTTGCTAGGTGGTCAAAGTGTTTTGGTCTGTGAATAATGAATCTCTTTGTAAATGTTGAATATATGCATTTACTAATGTAAAATACTTTGTCAGGAAAGGAGAAATTAATATATCGGATTTGAATATTCACCCATCCTCTAATTTTTCAAATTTTTTTCATTGATTAGAGATAAGGTATTAGCAATTTGGTTCTTTCAAAATAATTTACACTAGAATAAAAAATAATGCTGTTGGAAAAATATTACGATAAAAAGAATGAACATAATTTAGTGGTGAATTAATTTGGAATGGGAAGTTTTAATTTTGTTCAAGTATTGTTAATGCAGATTATCTTTATTTGCAACAGTTGGCATTGAAGAGATGGGTGGATAACTTCAGTTTATTAGGTGTACACTTGATGGTAATGTTGAGAATATTGACAAATGGATACTGTGGCTGTACCTGCCAGCAAAAGGTTCTTAATCTTTATGTAGTGTTGAAAGAAGATTGTATACACAATATTCAAAAGCATAAGTTAGATTCACAGTGAATGTGTGTAAAAAATATAAAATTAACAAAGTACCATAATGTTTCTTGAAAATGAACTTTTTTTCTCTTTGAAAAAGAGATTACCTTGGTGGATACTGTTTTAGAATTTTCAAATAAGGTTAAATCTATTTTAAATTACATTAAGATATCGAGTATTAGTTTTATCTACAGATTGTGTGTACATTGTTTCATTATAGATTTTAGGGTGGCAGTGTGCTCTGGAGCCAGACTACCTGTGTGAAAATCCTGGTTCTGCCCTTTAGTAGCTGGATGACTTCAAGTAGGTTAATTAACCCTCTTGATCTGTTTTATCTGTAAAATGGAGATAATGGTAGCTACTGACATAAAGTTTTTCTTGAAGAATAAAGAGATAATATAAGTAAATCAGCATAGTACCTGCCATGTTGTAAATACTTAAATGGTAACTGTTCCTTTTAAAAATTATAATTTCAGATTACTAATGTATAAGAAATTGTTTTTTTCATTTATGGGAGGAACAGTGATTATAACTGAATTTCCTTAGTTTTGGATATGTTAGAATTTTAATTGATTCACGTTCTGGATATTTTTTAAAATAGGGGCATTCTTTTAGGAGCTCTGAGTTATGACATGTCTGTGATTTTGCTGTTTCATCATAAATAGAATGTAAAGCTTTGCTTCCTCATACTATTCACCAAAGAAGTTAATCAAAAAGTATTTGCTTTAAAATACTAAGATAAGATGAAAACTGCTTATTATAGTATACTAAAGTAGAAATTTTAGAATAAAAATTTGTTATAATAGTAAATTTTCTTTAGTGTTAAAGATAGCTCAACTTAAATATTGTGCGGTTTTAGCCACAAAGAGTAATCTCCACCTAAAATGAAAGAAAACTTTAAATGTACGATACAAGAATTATGTAAACTGTTTATCAAAAAAGGTATATTTCTAAGCATTTCTTTTTAAGTTCAGGTTTTGGGGTAATCATGCAACTTTGAATGCCAGTTGCATTTGTTAGAATACTATTTACACTTAATATATTCTGGCAGTGCATTAATATAATATAGGAGTTTAAATATAGTGTTAAATCATTGTACTGTGTACCATTTTCATTTTTAATCAACATTCTCAATATAATTTTAGGCCCTAGAAATGGGAAGAAAGAGCTAAAGGATTTCTTTATTTCACTTATTCTTATCCGATATGGGGAAGGATGGAATAAGCTTGAGACCTGCCTGGTAAAGACTATTATGTGTGCAAAGAATCATTATTTTGTCTTTGCCTTTATTGGTCTCCCAGCTATATCACAGTACCCTCAGTAGTGAAACACTTGATTTTCAGTGAGTTTATTTTTTGCTTGTTTATTTGTTTTGCATTGCAGAATGAATAGTGTCCTGTTTAATTATATATGTGACTGATTATGTTATTTTTACATATTATGTTATGTGTTGTAAAACTGGCTATATTTTGGTCCACCTCTAGGATGTAGATTGAACTGTGCATTTTGCCATCTGGGAAAATTGAGTTGTCTAACATGCTTTCTCTCTCACTTTCTGTGTCTCTCTAATGCTGCATGCACCTATGTTTTGCTTTAAATCACAACCCAAAACTACAGTCGATTTAATATTGTTAAAGCCCTTCAGAATAGTTTTTGAATTTTATTTCCTTTGATTTTTGTAGAATTTTAGGCTAAAATACATTAAGGTTCTCTCCTCTTTAGTAATAGTTGCAAGGATTGCATTCTCTTTTTATATTTTTTTAAAGAGGATAATTTAAGGTATTATGAAATGCATTGTGATTTGAATTAGGTCTTCTTCAAATCGGATGTATTCCTAAAGTGATTTATAAATGTAGCATACATGATCATAGTTGCAAACAACTGTTTTAAAATGTATGCATTTTTTTTCCATTTAAAATTCTTTTCCTCTCATGAATTAGTGACATTCTCTCTCTTTTTTTTTTAAAGTATTCTAGTTACTCTGAACTGATTGGAGATAAATAGAATTGAAAAGTTTTTTCTACTTTTAAAATGAAGTTTGGGGGATGTTACTAAGCTTGATTGCTAGGTATTTTTTAAATGTGTGTTTCTGAATTACTTTACTCTGAGTCTTTCAGAGATAAAATAGGATGCCTGGGTTTTTCTCTGTTTCTCCCCTCCAACCCCCCCATAATGTGAAAACTGCTTTGCCAGGCTTAATTTAGCCATGTTGTAAAATTCATTTAACATTTTTATTTATTTATGAAATATAAAAAAAAGTTAAATGAATTTAACATTAAGACTTGAATCAGAAGGACTTTTTAAAATTTTTAATTAAAGTAATAGAATAAGCTAGCGTATGCCTTAGTGATCTTATATTTGTTTAGTTTTTTTTTTTTTTTTTAAACAAAGCCTTTTCTTAATCATTAGCTTATTTGATTTGGCAAAGAAAAAAGGAGACAACCTAAGATATAGGGCAAGCATTGCTTTCTTCTTTTTCTTTTTCTTTTTTTTTTTGGTACTATAGGAATCGTAGCTCCGATAGGATTAGTAACTTGTTAAAAGCTGGTAGAAGATGGAGTCCAAAGAAGGATGCAGGGTTTTGGGGTACCTGGTGGAATATTTTTCTGAATATGTTATACATCAGTGGTTATGCATCAGAATAACCTGGAGGGCTTGTTAAACCATAGATTACTTGCCCCACCTTTAAGTTTTTGATTCATTAGGTCTGGGTTGGGGCCTAGGATTTGTGTTTCTAACAAGTTCCCAAGTGATGCAGATGCTGGTGGTCTGGGGATCATACTTTGTATACTGCTGTATTACATTGTCTCCAATCAAGCAAATCCTTATGCATTGTTATCTCCTTTAGGTTAATAGAATTTACACATTATTGCATTTGATTTGTAAACCCTAAATAGTTCAGCATGGCAAATATCCTGATTTTGTAAATGAAGCAATGAGTTTAGAAAGGTGGTATAGTGGAATGGAAGAAGAATAGATTTGAGAATCAGGTCTACAGTCTAGCTTAAATCCTTGCTCAGCCTCTTGATCAGTTGTGTAATAAAAGATACACTACTTAACCTTCCTGAACCCTAGTTTCCACATCTGTAATGTGGTAAAAATTCTTGTTGGGTTGTTTTTATAGGTTTGTTAGAAATATACTTTAGATATTTTCAGAATATTGATTGCCAACTGGAATGATCCCCTCCCATCTTGTCTGGGCATTTGGCAATGTTGAGACATTTTTTGTGGTCACAGCTGGGAGGTCAAGAGGGCAGGGATGCTATTGGCATCTATTGGGTAGAGGCCAGGGATGCTGCTCAACATCTTAAAGTGTAACGGGACAGCCCCTCCCACAACAAAGAATTATCTGGTCCAAATTGCCAATAGTACTGTGGTTGAGAAAACCTGGATTAGAGGTATAAAACATCTGGTATATAATAAGTATAATATTTTATGAAAATCAGTACCTTTGCCCTTAGGTTGTGGAATTTAAGGTGAAATTGCTGATAAATGATGGAGCTAGGCTTTTAACATTTAGGTTTTCTGACTGCTGCTAGGCCAGTATTATTTATAGTAAGAACTTTGTTCACAAAAGATATCCCTGGTAACAAAAAGATTTGAAGATGGCTCATGTGTAACTAGGCTGATGTGAAATTGTTGCTTTCAGATTCTGTTAAAAAAAGGCTAAGAGGTTTTCAATAATCATGTGCAAGTGTAATGCCCTGCATGAGATTCAGAAGGATGTTACATAGAACTGCTTTAACAGGATGGGTATGCTTTATTTAAAAAAAGCATTAAAAAATTTTTTTTTTATATTGCCAGTAGTTTTTAAAGTAACCTTTAGCGTGTTTCCTTTAATTATGTAGTTGTTGGGAGATAATTTGTTCTCAGTATACTTGTTTTTTGTTGTTGTTTAATGCATTCTTTAATCTTACACTTTTTTATTCTAAAATGCTTTTATTATAGTCAGATATGGTGAAGTTAAATGTGCTGATGTAAAATGGCAAATTTTGACAAGTTATAAAAACTCATATCTTTCCAGAGGAAAAAGTAGGATTGACTCTAAAGCTCTCTGATGCATGTGTTACATTCTTTTATAGACCCTAAATTTGCTGTGTCAGCCTGTCGAATTAAAGAGCTTTATTTATCTAAATTAAAAACTTGTACTAAAGTGAAGTTTTTGGAAAAGTTTGGAACTGAGTCTTAGAATAGTCCAGATATGAGAAGATGCCAAGGGAGTAGCTTAGTGGATTCTGAAATTTTTTTTGCTTTGTTTTTAAGGCAGACAAACATAATTACGAAAGTGTTCTAGGAATAGATTGTTTGCTGTGATTTTTTTCTGTTTGCTTGATTTTACAATTTACTTTGCTTCTCACTTTGCACAAGCAGAATAAAATGTCAAGCCTTATTTCAAAAATTCTTATGAAATTTAAGTTTTGACTGAGTCTTATGATTATTTTTGAAATTACAGGAGATAGTCAGAGATATTAATATTTTATCAGATTTGTTAAGAAAAACAGCATCTATTACTGTAATTAAATTGAATTAGACTGATTTTAATGTATGAATAAAAAACTCCATTTGCTTCTACTTGAAGTATACTTTTAAAATAAGAGCATAAGTAATTAAAGAGAATTTTAAAAAATTACCTGTCCTACTTCTCTGAAACTTCATGTTTCCATAGCTTCTAGTTTGTTCAGATGCATCTGTTTTAAAATGTAATTAATCATAGTGAACTTACTAGGAGTGTGTGTGTTTGAACAATTTCCAAAGCACAACCTCATAATTGCTTAAAATGATGATTTTTAAATGAAGTCATCAAAAATATTTATTTCCCTGTAGTTTTATACATTGAACTCATTTCCAGTATTTAGCTAATATTTTTTTCCTGCTATTCTCTGATATTTTTTTTAGAGTGGATTTAAGATGGCCTAAATATTAGGAAAGATTTTCATGATTTGATTCACAAAATCATAATCTTGTTACACAAAAAATAGCTGAAGTGTTAGAGTCTTGAAGTTTCTTTTTTATTTATAGGGAACCTATTACATATTTAAAATTTAAGCATATTTTACTTATTTAGGTGAGATGAAATTTAAACACTTAATCTGTTAAATTTTTTCCTATTGTAGGAATATTCGTGTTGAAATTAAAGTGAATATAAAAGTAATTTGAATAAACTATTACATCATTTTATGTTAAGGTAATTGTAACTGTTGCTTTCCTGTCTTTAATGAGAAAAAGTATGGCTCGTCATGATTTTACTGTTCCCTAGAGCATATTTTGAATGATATAGTTTATATTTGCATAGTTGCCTCTGTAATTAGTGATATTAATTGATGAAGGTTTGCTGTGTATTTGCATTTATGATCAAAATTAAATTTTGTGATTAAAAATCGCATGTTAGTTTGTTAGATACCATTTTTAAGTGTCAGATACTATAAAGAAGGGAAATAATTTCAACCTTATTAACCAAATGATAATTCTTAATGAATTTATTAATTTAGTTAGACTAAAAAAATATTGAGGAAGAAACATTCTTTTTTAAACAAAATTACTTGTTGGAGTAACGTTTTTCCAAATGAGGTAAAGTTGCTTCAGTTGTTAAACAAGAACATTTTGATCTAGATGTGGTATATACCTTCTTGGGTGCTAATCAAAACATAGTCAAGGCAAAAACATTTTATGATTGTATGCATGTATGTTTTTTGAAAACTCAAGAAGCAATCTAACATCTGAATAGTTTTCATGGACTAGTTGTAGGAAATCTATATAAAATAAAAAATTTAGTACACTGAAAGTATAATACAGTTTTGCATATCAGGTTCTGTCCAGTGTGATCAAGATTATGTGTAATAATGTAAAATTTGCTAAGGTGCTAGTTATTAAGGCTATTTTGGATTCTTTTTAATACTGAAAAGGTCACACAGATTGTGATTATTGTGTAGTGTCCAAGAACTAAGGCTTGCCATCTGTTACTTAAATATAGGAAAAAGTTAAGATAATCTAGTGATATGAATGGTTTTGACACTTGTTTTTGAAATTACCTATTAATTATGACTTTTAGAGACCAAGCAAAATTCTTAAGCTTTTACAAAAATGAAATTTAATTGTTATGCTGGTGTTAATGTTTTTCTACTAAAATACAAAGATACTGATTGAGAACTAAAGATTATGTAATGAAAATCTATCTGGATTTTAGTCATTTACTTTTTGCAAGATTGGGTATTTAAGCGGAAACATGTTTTAACTTGAGATAGTAAGTTATACAAGAATTTGATATTTTTAAACTTGTTTTCTTAACAGTTGATACATGGGAATTCATTATTATAAAAATCAACTGATTTAATAAGTATTCCTTAAAAATTTGCTTTAAATAGTTTTTAGGTTCTCTTTTTTCTTTTATAATTCAATTCTTGTATGTATGCTAGTAAACAAGTCTCTCCTTTTAAAATTTTCTGTTGCATTTTGAGCCACTGCAAAAGTGTTTATATAACTTAATTTTTTTTTTTTTTAACCCGTGAGCGCTTGGTCTTGCCAAGTTGCATGGAAGTCTTTAAACTTGCATATTGGGCTTAATAGGATCTGGTTAACTTTAATCTACTTTGTTTTATTTATTCTGTTGCCATTGCTTTTTTACTGAGAAGTTTATTTCATGCCAAATGATTAATGTGATCAGATATAATAGTTTAGATATGATTATGTTCTAAAATGCAACTTTGTGTGTAGGGCCTCTATTTTTTGTATTAGGAACATCTTGCCAATTCCAAATTACTCTCTGATTAAAATAGATTGTTTTACTAGCTTCAGTTTATAGAATTGTTGAGGCCTGAATTGTAGACCATGAATAGAATGATGCCTTTTTGGATAAACAAAAAATGTGTACATAAATTATATCTCTTAATAAGTGAGACACATATGTAGGTGAGATTTTTATCCAAATGCTAAAAGTTTAAAATAAAAATCTTCCTTATCCTTGTTTTCATTTCTACCTATCCCATCTAACTATTGATATTTTTGTCTTTCTGTATGTTAAACTTTGTTTTTTAAGTTTGTTTACTGGTTGAAAGAGTTGACTCCTTAATTAGATATTTTTTTTTACATTTCAGCCCCCAATTTTTAGTATGTTTTCCTTTGAATATGAATATTCCACACCTAGTTTTGATTAGTAATTGTGCGCTTTCCCCCAATTGTAATAATTGGATTCATACAAAAATAGTATCTCTTCAGGAACAAGCATTTATAGATAGCTGACTGAAATTAAGAGTGTTCTGCTCAGACCAAGCAGTGTAGACTTACTCTCATATCTGTTAGTGTATTTTAAAATTGCATATTATTAAATTTTAAAATATGACTTTTAATCAGTATCTTAGTATATGTATAATTTCAGATTTTTTTTTGAAAAACCTTATTCAAGTGATTATAAAGTTGATATAATGATTAAAATACCTTCAGTGGGAATATGAATCATATTTTGCAATATTAGAACGAGGCAATTATAAAATCAGTAATACAATTTTACCAGTGTAGTAATGAATGCCTTATGTGTGCCTTCATATTTTAAAACTCACATGTATTTCTAGTTCATATTGTTCTTATCCAGATTAAAATACTGCATTTAAGCAAATGATTTCCTGGCTTAAGATAAAGAATAGAGATACTTGATTTTATTATAGTAAAGCCAAATATAAAATGAAGCAATCTAGCAACATGCTTATTTGGAGATTTTCTCCTTAAAAATGGTTCAAATTAACAGCACTTTCTTTGAAAAGTAAATTTGATTGTTAGAAGTAAATTTTAAAATTTCGTAGTTTTGATGTAATAAGAAAAAGAAAACCCACTGCCAGAGACACATGTTTATTAGAACATTGTTTTCTTAATACCTTGTATGTGTAGTAGTTTTTGAGTATTAGGAAATTAGCTCATGGTTGCATCTAAAAGATCGATGCAGTTGGAAATCTTGGAATCTTCTTTTTTCCCCCCAGAATGCAGTTTGCTAATAATACTGAGTGAATTGGCACTAAGTACGACAAGACTTTGTTCTCAAATTACTGACACATCTCGTGGCATCTTCTGTACCTTAACTGTTAAATCTCTTTTTTCTGTAAAAGTTAATGCCTTTTTTCATTTTGCATAGCTATTAGATTAGCTAAAACCTAATGTTTTAGATAGGCACTTCTAGTAAAATAAACGGTAAAAACATGGCTTTTATAATAGAATGATAGTACAGAAATAACTTATAAATCTAACGAATATAAAGATTAAAGCATAAAGATACCCTCTTATGTACTTTATAGTAATGCTGGATCAATATTATAATTTTAACTTATGATTTTTCATACGCTTTATTATGATTTTGCTCTAGAAAATTAGATTTAGCATTTGGCTTAGTTCAAGTATACAATATTGACAAGTATGTCTAATGCATGTTTTTGAACTGATAATCTTTTTGAAAGTTGTTGTATAAGTTATAGCCATATTTTGTATAATTTGTTATTTTGGTAGTCAATCTTAGATGTTTTTTAGTGGGAGCAAAACGGTAGAGAGGGGTGTGTGTATTTTAAACAGCAGCAGAGTTCTGAAACAGGAAATCAGTCTTATCGTTTTCATCCAGAGACCTAGGAAGAAAGTAATTGTTTGGTACACTCGTTAAAACCAGTTAGTTGGGCAACCTAAATTTTTAGAGGTTCACAGATGTGTAGGCTTGAATAGTTGTAGATGCATTATTTTAGAATTAACTACTCTGAAGAAAAATTGATTAAATTAGTTGAGGGGATTACTAGTGCCTCAGCTAATACACTAAAGAATTATACTTTGGATTTAAGAGTATTGCTAGCATTATCAGAGACTTGATATTTTTCTGTACTTGTAATTTGCTTAAATTTAAATAATTAAATTTCAGATTGCCTCAATTCTTCCTTTAAAAAATATTTTTTTAAACTGAGTGTAATCTGACTATATCTCGCTTGAAATGCTTTTAAAACGATTCTTAAATTTAAACAATTCAACAGAAAAAATGTTCTGTTTCAGAACATTTTTTGTCGCTGGAGAGTATCTTCCTGTTTGTTAATGTCCATACATATGCTCATAATTACATACTTGTAATCAGTGTTTTCATACTGTTCTGTGTTCTTTTTCACAAACTTTTATCTGTCAATGAGTACTTGTCATTTTTAAAGCTATGTGGGTAATATTTCATCAGGCTAACTACCATGCTTTGCTTAGGGTAATGTGTTAGGGTTATTTTCATTTTTTTCTTTTATAAACACTCTTGTGAATATCTTTGTATAGTTTACTTTTTGTTTTCTTGGAGTATATTGTTAGTGTAGGATTGCCGGAATAAAAGGTACAACAGTTTTCATGGCCCTTTGTTACAAGTTGTAGATTTCTTGCCAAATGAACCAATTTGTAATTTATTCCTACTAAGGAGAATTAATAGAAATTCTTGATGTTACCTTTGAAGAACAAGCAGTTTTCACTTAGAAGTGAGATCTAAACTTCTCTTTCAAAGAAAAAATATGTGTAAATTTTTCAGTCAAGACGGGCTGGTAAAATATAAAATGATGAAAGTTGTGAGGTTTGTTCGAAATGCATGGAGAAGTAGAAAACTTAAATAGAGTTCATAAGTTATTTTGCAGTCATTTTTCCTTTCTGGTTTGGCACTACTAGCAGATAATTAAAAAGTGTTAAAAAGAAACTAAAATTTATGCTAAAATGAATTTAAGTTAATTTATTGGGATTTTTTTCTTTATAAAAACACCATATTGAGTTGCCTTATAATGAGACATTTAAACTAAAATTAAACAGGACAATTCTAACTCATGCAGCCTCAAATAAGAACAACCCTTTATTTTTACAGTTATAGAGCCATTTCAATTTTATAGATTTAAAGATATTTCCAGATACCTCATTTGATTCCCAAAGCAGCCAGTAACGGTTACAGCAAGTGTTATTTTTATTTTACAGAAAAACAAAACAAAAATATTTGAGGCCCAGAAATAGCGAATAACTTACCTGACGTTATATGCTTTTAAGTTACAAAACTGAGAATGAAATTCTAGTCTATATTAAAGACAATATGCATTAAGTACTTAGTACTGGGCCTAGGTCCTAATAAATATTTAAATGTTCCTGTGTCCTATGTTGTATCTGGCCTTTCTTTATTCTTAAAATCTTCATTTTTGGGAGCATTCTTCCTCTTAAAATTTCTGTAGGTCAAGCTTTTGTACCTATACACTCTTTCATTTTAGAAAATAAGATTTTAGGCTGCATCAATTTGGGATGTACAGGATGATTATATGCCTTATATGTTAGGACAAATTGTTTTTTATGAACAATTAACACTTTATCAACTAGAGAATTCAAGGAACTTCTATTTCTGCTTTTTTCTTCAATATGAATCTTCAATTTAGAAACCAGATCCAAACATTTAGTACACTTAATAGGGAAAAATAAAATCTAGGAAGAAATATAAAATCTTTTATTAAATGAGAAAGTCATAGACGTCCATGAGAGTGGCTAGTATTTAAAGCATAATTCGATTAGAAGAGATGATAATATGGATGTAAATGGGACATACTTGGAAAGTATTTGTTACATTTAAACTTGTTAATTTGTTGAGAGAAATGTGAACCTGAGGCAGCTTATGAATCAACAACTGAATTTCTTTTCCTCTCCCGAGTTTTAAGTGTTGGTTTAAATCACTGACAGAAACTGGGGAAAAGCTCCAGAAATGAAATTAATTGTGAAATATTGGTATTTGTTAACTTGCTTCAATTCTTGTTGTCTTTTCTTGTTGGTCTGACTTTATTTTTTCACTCCTGCTGCTGCTGGTTTAGTTCAGTGTTCCTCTTGTGAACCAGGCAACTTCAGATTTGCTTTTGATGCTTTTTTAATCACTGCCTCTCTAAATATGTCACTTTCTTTTTGGCCAGTCATGTTCCATGTATGTTACAGTTTCATGTTGTTATTGTAATTTTCAGGTAACTAGAATTTTAAAAGTTGCTTATGTGATCTATGGAAATATTTTTTCTTGAAATAATTCTGGCAGGAAAAAACAGCAGTTATTGGTTTGTATATTAGTGCTGCATTTTATAAGTTTTTTAGGGATAAGCATATCTATAATAATAAAATATAATATAGAATACTACAAAAAAGCTTTGTAGTATTTGTTTTACTTTCAGTAATCAAAATAAGATTCGGTCTACATATCAGGAACACATTTGTGTAAAATAATGTTAGGGAGCTATTTTTAGTTATTTTCTTTTTGAAAATTCTGGTTAAATTTATAGTATAAACCCCCATTAATTTAGGCTCAAATAAAATTTTAAGATAAGATAAACTCATCAGATCTCAACTGAAGTGGTTTTCTAAAAGTTGTTTTGTTAATTAGATGTAACTTGAAACATTTTTCTTGTTTTATGAATGGGTACTTAGAACAGTCAGTAAAATTTTATTTAGCTCATATAGTAGCCACATTATTTTATAATAGGTCTGTTATATTATGGGTTAAACTGACTTACGTGGACAGATTTTAGAACGTAGTTATCATTTTTTAATGATATGAGAAAGGACTGTGTAGCACTTGAATCAAGAGTGTCCGAATGATAACATCTAATTATCTAAACTCATCAACTAATTACTTAAGATCTGTATGTTTTATTGTTTGTAAATTATACCTCAAAACAAAACACATTGAACATATTTCTTCAGAGGTGGAGAAAAAGACAGTTGTATCTATAGCTATTGTGGCTATCCATCCTAGGCAAGATCAAAAAATACCATGTACGCATTTTTTTTTCAATAGCCACTCATATTATGGGGAAAGAAGGCATTTTTTTTCCTTTTAGAGTAATATTTTATGTATGTTCTTAAGTTAAATACCTAAAAGGCAAATTGATATAGTAAAGCTTTCAAAGAGTTAAAGTTTACTTGAGACTTTGATTAGATTATTTAATAAGTCTGTGGTGTTGAAAAATCGCCAGATAGTTACAGTGGGTCTTATGGTCTAGGACTGTACGATTGTTCAGTTGATAGACAACTATCACTGTGTTCTAGGCATTATTTATATATCAACTCGTTTAATCCTTATAACAATCCTATATGATAAGTGCTTTTATTAGCCCTATTCTGCATAGGAAACTAGAGCACAGAGAGAGTATGTAACTTGCCCCAGGTTACATAGTAAGTGAAATTGGGGTTCAAGTCCAAGGCAGCTTGGCTTTATCTAGGGCACATGTTCTTAACCATGGTGCCACATTGACTGCAAGTAGATTACTGGATGACAAAAATACTCGGCTTCCTTCAATGACCTAGTTAGTATAATTATGCTTAACACTTACAAGTCATTAGATGAAAATTTCATGTTAAACACTCCACTTATTCAAAAGTATATCTTGTAAGTATAGGTTAAGGCTGCTCTGTATTATATTTATACATATTTCTGTCTTACTTGGTTTGGATTGCCTAAAAACATGTCAAAAAGTTTAAAATATGGAGAAGCAAAGCAGTTACATTAGAAAGATTTTGTTTATTGGTATAATACTTGGCATAAGAAATATTTGCCTCAAAATTCAGCACCCATTGGTTGCTGACATCAGTTTTGGAAATGTCAGTAGAGTTTTCTCTTGTCTTTTAGAAGATTTTCAGTTTCAACATTTAATTAGTTCATTTGGACCTACTTTCTTGAAAATTTTATATTTTTTTAATGACTTTGAAATTTAAAAAGTGTAATCTTTCGTGAGGCAGTGTGGTATGAAAAGCTTGGGCTTTGGAGTTATGTGCATAATGGATTTGAGTCATAACTTACTAAATGGCTTCAGGACCTTGGGCAAATTACCCAGACTTTTTGACCCTCAATTTTGTCATCTATGAAATGGTAATATTGCTTTGTAGGATTTTTAGGATTAAATAAGAATGTATTTGGCCTACTGTCTGGCACATGTTCTTTCTAACTTATGATGGATGCCAAAGTCTTGTGTAAAATCTTAAACAGTATGAATAAAAAAGGTGAGAATCTGAGGAAAATGAAACCTTAAGACAGAATTCCTAGATTCTTTTTAAAGGAAGGTTTGGTTGTTACTCAGCAAGAGATTGCAGGGCAATGGATTGTTGCTCAGCAAGAGACTCCCATGTTGATCCAGGCCTTTGTCTCCTTATCCATATGATTAAATTGAACCTCCCTGCCATGGCATCTGCAAAACTAGACCTAATCTTCTCTCAGTCCTGCTGCCTTCTCAATAAAAGCTTTGTGAGCTGTACTGGAATGCTCACTTTTTTCAGAATATCTTATGTATATTCATATCTCTGCTCTATCCTCTGCTTGGAATGTTGTAACTGTACTGGTTTCTTTTTTTGTCTACTGATGTCTGACTTCTTAAGGATTATCTAACATATTACCTACTTTGTGAAGCTTTATCTCTGCCCCTACAGAATTAATTGCTTTTTCTCTTAAACCTCTTAAAACATCTTAATATGTCCATAATAGGGCCTTTGGCACAGTTGTAGGTCTGTGTGTCTGTCTTCTCTGATAGAGTAAGTAACCCCTTGAGTACAGTAGTCTTTGCTTACTTAGCCTTAAATTCTCAGTGCTCCTTCCATAGACGGTTCCACGGGTATTTGAATAATTAGGTAAATGAAGGAGGGAGGAAGCCAATTGAATTTACTTTAATGAGTATATAACATTCCCATTTATGTAGTTATAGACAAATACTTTAATTAAGTTAACCAAGTCACAAATTTATTTACTTTATTAGTATTCATAGTGCAAGAATAAATTTGAATTTAGTCCTCGTGAAAATGACTGCATTCCAAGGGGCTTTATACTTCTGTGCTTTTCTGTAAGGCTAAAATTTTACTAGCGTTCTTATTGAAATTAATGGTTAGGTAAGTTTATTAGTAGTCATAGTTATTTCTTCCAATAAAAATAGTTCTCTGTTGCATTGCTCAGGAAAACTTGGATAATTTGAATTGATATTTTTGACTAAAATTTTTTAGATAGGAATTCTAGATTGGGTGGCTCCTATTGCTTTGGGTTCTCTACTGATGCCTGGTTTTTTGTTTTTTGGTTTTTGACTGTTATTTTCCATTTTCTAATTATGTCTCCAAGACAGTTAAAAAGTAATTATTCACTTTCAGGAATTATACTGCTATAACCTTGATTTGAGCCTTTGTTTTCTTCTGCGTTTTTCCCTCATGAATGGACATAAAATCCCAAAACATTTTGATATTTAACTAAGAGCTACATTTTTAGATGAGTCTACTTTCTTATTTGAGAATAATAAATGATAGCTAATATTTGTGATGTTAAAAATAATCATCCTAATATATATTTTTTAAATCTTTATAGTAGAAACCTTTGAGGTTTGGGGTGAATTCTTTGGCAAAAATTGTTTCTGGCACATAGTAAATGCTATTTAAGTCTTATTATATAATTTGGGGGTGTAGAAATTCAGCATTTTTTAAAACTACATAGTTGATATTCAGTCATACAGGACAAGACTATTTTGTCATGATACTTAGTAAATAGACTTGGAGATCATTATAAAGCAAACATAATTTTAAAAATCTATTATAGAAACAGTGCAGGTGCCTTGTAGAAAATACAAAACAAGTAAAAATGATTTAAAAATATATTTTCATCACCTAGAGATTACTACTTTTAGTTCGTAATCTTTTTGTCTACATAAGACTATATGGATATACATATTCTTTTACTAAAATGATATCACACTGTGCATTCTCTTTTGGAAATTTTTTTAGTCATTAATGTCTACATATTCATTTCAGTAAATTTTCATCTCATCTAATACCTAGATCATATTAATTAGTTGGCTCAAAAATGTCCTTTATGGCTGGTTTGTCTAAAACAGTATCCAGAACAGCATCGTACCTGTGAACTTGGCTGTTAGTTAGACCACTTAAGTCTTTCTAAATCAGTAATAGTTATCCATCTCTCACCTCCCCAGCTTTTGAAATGATATTTGATTTTTAAAAAAGATATTTGAAAAGAGACTGGGTCATGTCCTATAGACCTTTTGAATTTGTCCAGTTTCTTCTCATGTCATTTAGCTTGTTCTTCTATCACATGTGTTTTCTGTAAATTAAAATTTATATCTAAGTGCTTGATGGAGTCTCAGGTTGAAGATAACTTGGTTATCATAGATGATACTATGTCTTTCATATTGTATCACATTGAAAGTTATATGATCTCTGACTTAGTGATGCTGAAATTGACCACCGAAATTGGGTAAAGGCAGTCTTTTCTGCCCAATGCTCAGTGTTATATTGTCTGCTTACATAGAAAGTATTTTGTGTGGTGGTATTTTGGTTCTATAAGAAAGTTGATTCCTTATCCACTCACCTGTTGGTTTAGTACCATTTGTTGATCCTTGCTTAAATTTTATTAGGGCTTACAGAGTATGATTTTTCTAATTCTATCTTTTTTACATTTATTAACCAGTGTTTTTCTATAAAGTAGAGCTACCCTTTACAAATTGGGGCTATTGGTTGCCCTGAAATACAATTCCTACTGAAAAAGTAGGATAAATACTAATCTTCCTTTTATCAATTTTCAAAGTAAAGAACTATCCCAGTAGCCAGTTTAATAGGTGATGAATGGAAAGGATTTTTGTTGTTTTGTTCTAGCTTTTTCTCTTTTTGAGTATCTTTATAGACTGAGGAATTTTTTTTCAGGATGTTTTAATTTACTATCATTTATAATTTTTCTTTGATATTCACGTTGTCACAACTTCAGTCATTGGACGTTCTTTAAGGTAGCTTTTATGTCTGTTTGACATAGACCATTAATCTGTGTACATCTTTCTTGCTCTCTAGAACAGAAAGGTATCCCAGACTCATCTTGTACCTTTTGTGCCCCAGACCTGGCATCGACTGTTTTACCAAGGAGTTTGGTACCTTTTAGTGTATCATGATATTAGAGGTAAAATCTGAGTTCTAGGAGTGTTACTGCTGCTAAGGTGATGTGCTTTTAAGCCATTTCGTGAAAAGACCTAGAAAATACAGATTTTTATAAACTTGGGTTCATAGTGATATTTTCAATTAATATTTTTACTTGATTTTCTGATTTTATAATGATAACTTTTCTGTTACACTACTAAATCATGAATCTTAAAATTATTAGCATAGGTTTTTCCTACAATATGAAGAAAAAAGTTCGAGGATATCAATCTTGATATTACCAAAAACAATCAGAAGAAGTTTAACATTTCTTTGTAGTTCATTTTATTCTTAGAATACTTCCTACCAAGAAGTACAATAAAATTGCAGTGTCCAAATAATCCTTGAAATAACTCCTTTCTCCTGGTTATTATTTTGATATTAGGTTTATTTCTGCCTATTTTCACGCTTCTCCCTTTCCTCTTCATTTCTCTATGAAACACCCATTTTTATTAGTTTCTCAGTTATCACTCTGTGTGTGTTTTGAGGGGGTGGAGTTCAAATTCAAGCAAATATGTGTAACTATTATTTCTTTTAACCAAAAAGAAAATGTTATTTCTTTTGTAAAATATTTATTTCTTTTATACAAAAGGTAGTGAACTTATACCCTATTGCGCACATTTTTTTCTTAAAACATTCTGTAAATCTGTCCAGTCAGTACATAGTAATGTTATGGATGAAACATAGAGTATACATATAACATTTTCTTAAATTATATCAAAATTTTTTAATAATTTGATGATTATTTTTGGATTGAAAATAATACTGAAAGCAGCTCAATAATAAAGCAGAATAAAGCAGAAAATAAAGAAATAAGATCTAGAAAAGGGTACTGGATTTGGTGAATTTTGTATTGTATTTGGTGAAGTTTGAATTGTATTTGGATGATGAATGAGACCACAAATTGATGAGCCGTGAACTTAAGCGATGGTATTGAAGAGAGGCTTTAGGCAGATTAGCTTGGCTCTTTTCGAAAGATTCGAGTCAGAAAATCATGAGATTAGAGAGGATTGATGGAGCTCTAAAGCTGGTATGATGGACACAATGCATTGTTGGTGAGTTTTTTATAGTTAGATATAAATTCTTGAGTGTAGAAGTTTGTGTTTTGTGCCCACTATAGTGTGTAACAAGTGAATAGAATGGGCATGTTAAATATTGATACCTTGATTGGAAATGTGAGTAAGTTTTTAACTCAGTTCAGTATTACCAAGTTATAAATACTAAGGGTGAGACGAGATCTTAGTGGTTGTCTTAGCCTAATCATGTGGAATAGGAAATTGAAATCTAAAAGTTTAAGTGACTTGTTCAAATTATATAACTGGTTAGAGGCATAGCCAGCTCTTAAATATGACATCCTAACTCTTAATTATATCTGCTTTTCTCTATACCATGGAACCTTTTATAACCATGAAAAATTAGAAGTTGTGGAGCTTTTTTTTGTTTTATTTTGAATTTTGGTTTTTGTCTCAGAGTACTTTAGTATTTATAAAGTCTGAGGTTTTCGTTTTTTATGTATATGTATATACTATAAATGAAGAAGGTAACTTTTTACCTTAGGTGCATTTTTAATGTACTAAGTAGAGGGATTTGAAAATTATTTTGCCAAGTTATCATTTTGAGGATCTTTTTTGGAATTAATGTATTTACTTGTATTTCTTAATTACACATAGTGGTTATTAGCATAGCTGTAGTGGGGAAAGCTTTTTTTTTTTATAATTAGCTAAAGTTTTAAGTGTGTACATGGTTTGTATTGTTTTATATTTCAGATATTTCCTTAACTTAAGTACTCAGATATTTATCCAAACATTATTGCTATGGGGTTTCCTGCAGAAAGACTTGAAGGTGTATACAGGAACAATATTGACGATGTAGTAAGGTAAGAACTCTTTAATTTTCTATTTTGAATATAGATGTATTATATTACTGTTGCATTTTTATTTAGAATAGATTTCAAAACCACAGAAAGAGATATGCTTTGTGATGTGAACTTTATTTTTATTATGTTGGTGTTCTCCAGCCATTTTTTTTTTTTTTTTTTTTTTGCTTAATGTACCTAATGGACCTTAATAGGCTAACTCATTTGATAAGAGCAGACCTTTTACATAATCAGGGGTATGTGATATGATTTCATGGATTCTATATAAAGTGCCCCTCAGCAGGATAATGCCTGGATCCATTGCACTGGGATTTTTATTTTTTATTTTTTGACTTTTTTTCCAAAATTGGGATTAGGCTTAAAAACCTTGAGTGCATTTATTCACTTAATTGTATTTATCTTTAGGTACAGATACTATCTACTTTTATGTAGAGCAGTTTATAATGGGGCATAAGCACACCAAGCACCTAAAGGAGTATTTGGTACAAGAGATCTAGAAAGAAATTGCTGGGCATACCAAAGCCTAACATCTGTTTTATAATTTTGTATAATTTTCTTAGTGTAATTATCATTCAGTTCAGAAGAAAGCACATTGAAAAGGCCTACTTAAATAATTTTTAACATATTTTGACCAAAAAGTATATGATTTTTTTTGAGAGACTTTGTATCTGCTGTGTAAACAGTCAATATATTTTTTGATTTCAGAGCAAAAATATATGTGGGTGAATAAATTAAATATCAGTAGGAACTTTGATGGCTTTTAAAAATTAAAATTTTGGATTATTTTCTACCTTTTTTCAGATGGTAAAGTATCTTTCTTGGAGACTTCAAATTTAAATGTTTAGTGGTTATGAGAATTACATATTATGGGTTGTAAAGCACTCGGTAAAGCATTATTCAGAGATGTAGAATCCTTTTTATAATAGTTATCTGAGTACCTAAGCCTATATATATATACATATACACATATACTCTTATACGAGCTAGCTATAAGTTGTTAGTTTTTAGCAATTTGCTTTGAACCAAAGTATATTTACATTTTTTTGGAGCACTTAGTTGTGTCCATTTGGATTTTTGTAATGTTTATATTGTGTTCAGTATTAAATTTTGGTTTCTACAAAAACTACAAAATAACCCAAAACTACTTTTTTTGTGGTTTCTGTTATAGTTATAGGTGGTACAAAGGCTGTTAGAAGTACTACTTAAGGAATTGGAAATAGGGAAATGGATTTGCCTTCTCATAGGTAGGACACAATGGAAGGATGCTTAACATCAAAGATCCTTGGGAGTAACAGTTTGATATGGCTTTGTCAGTGGTGACACAGTCAACAGAAACTGCAGTAGGTGATAGAAAAAAAAGGAATGGGGGAAGTAAAGTTTGAATCGAGAGATGGAGGATCTGGGAAATGAACAGTGCAGTCACCAGACATGTATTCTCTGCTATGTGTGAGAGTGTTTATCAGTCCTCTTTATGTCCTAAACAAGCTATCTCATAAGATGATCTACTTCACAATACTATAATTCTCTGTTTAACCAACTACTAATTCAACCAAGTCATATTAGTACTCGTACTAGGAAAGAGCATAAGTGAGTACTCTTGAGTAGAGTTTAAGTTTTCTGATAACTGTAAAGATATCTTTGTGGTAAATTAATCTGTCGTGTTAGTTTTTTCATTGTTCTCTTCTGAATGTGAATTATTCTCTTCTGAGTTAGTCACTGAAGCTGAGTGATCATCTTTTAGGTTATTGATAAAGTCCAATTTCTGGAGTTAAAAATTTGATTATCAGATGTTAGATTGTAATAACTTCAAGAAAGTACTATGCTGGGGATTATTTTGATCTGTCATCTTCTGACTTTATAATCACTGCTTTTATTCCTTTGAATTAAGATTCAAACATTTAGTTTATAATCAGTAACCAAGGTGAAGTTTATTTTATCTGCTTTAATGTATCTAGTTTATTTTATCTAGGTTTTAACTTTTTCAAATCTGTTATTCCTAAAAAAAGTTTTACGTGTATGGAAATTTATTTAGCCAGTGGTTGCTGTAGCTGACTGATTTTTGTTACCCGTTGGTAATGGTAATGGTAATAGCATATAAAAAATGAATTATCAGCTGAAATAAAAGCTGTTCTGTACTTGCTTTTGTTTTGCTTTTTTTTTTTTTAAATTTAGGAGATAAATGGCCTCTAAGGCTTTGTTCGCTTCAGTTGCTCACCCCACTCCCCTTTTTTTATGAGAGAAATGATGAATAGTGACTGGGAAGGAAGATATTGTTTTTCTGATGAACTAAAATGAAAATAAATAATTTCTAAGTAATTGGCCTGTTAGGATTAACCTTGCCAAGGGAATGGTTGCCTCCAGTACCAAAATGATTGATTTCGTTAATTGCTTTACATTGTATTGGAGATAATAGTAATAATCAGTAGTAGTTTCTTTTTGGTTTGAAGATGATAATGTCTCTGAAAAATGTCTTTACTTTCTTATATCTTTTTGTTAACAAAACTGTTTTCAGTTGGATTTTTCTTTATCCTCTCCATTGAGATGTCTAAAGAATATTACCTTTTTTGTAATTCCATTTTTTTCCTATTATTTTTCCCCAAACGGGAAGTTTTTATGCAGAATTCACACTTTATTGTTGTTGTACATCATTGCTTTGATTAAAATAAACTCAAATTACAAATACCTTCATGCTTAAATTGTTCAGTATTATTTAACTGTTTGGAATATGATTTCTTATGGCAATGTGAATTTCACACTTGAGATACTCAGAGTACTTTTGTGACAAATATTTAACTTTGCCTTTCCAGGTTACCTGCTAGGACAATAAACAAATAAACAAAGTTTTAAAAATAAATGAAAAAATAAACATAAAGGGAGAGAAGGAAAAAAGTGAACCAAGATGAAACTTTTTATTATCTTAAATGCAAATGTTTTGTTTAATAAGCAATGAGAATGACAGGATAGAGACAGCTCATAAAAGGGATGTTTGAAGAGCTAACTCTTCCCAGATTGTTTCTCTTCATTTCCTCTTGTAATCTATCACCTTCTCTCCTCCTAACTTTTTCCCTGACTAGATGAAAAATATGAAATAATATTTTATTCAGATAATTGATTACACTTTGATATGTATGTTAGCCTTATTCCTCAGGCTAATATTGAAGTTATCTAATTTATATGTTATCTCATAAATGTAAGCAGTCTTTAACAGATTGGTGTTTCATGTGTTTAGACACAGCTTGAGAACTGTTTTGTGCCTAATAAATCAGGAATTTGTAGGTATAATAGAGATGAATTTGCTTTCTTAATGAAGAACCTTTAGTATGACCAGGGCACTGTAATAAATCTCTTGAGTGAAATTCTAATATGCTGCTTTCCTTACCTTTTTATTTTATTTTTCTTTCCCTCTCTCCCTTCCCCTTGTCTATTTCTTTTTTTTTTTTTTTGTAGTGTATTAAATCTTTCTATACAGTGTTTTATAGAACACAATTTGGGAAATGTTGAAAATGAAAAAAGATGCATGTAACAATATTTTCCTGTAGTCCTAATTAGGAAATAATTTACTTCCTTCTCTGTTATTGGAAAGATTTTAGATGTGGCAAGATTCCCATATTATAAGGAAATGCTTAGAGCTCACTCTTCAGATATATAATGACTTTTTAAAAAAGACATTATCTAGTGTTTTGTATACTATCAGTTTTTTGCCCATATATAAACAGCTGTATCACAGATTCAAAGAATCCATCTTCTTTTCTGTTTTATACATTTTCTTATTGAAGAAATTTTCAAATGTTCTTCTCTTAATTATATGTTGATCTTTTAATCAACCTTAATTGTATGCTGATTTTCAATTAAAAAAAAAGAAGTGTTTGTTATCCCAACATTATCATTATTGCCTATTCTATTAAAGAGAAATGAAGGAGATTATTTAGAGAATTTAATGTTTAGAGATTATAGAGATTATTCAAAATAATTTAGAGGAAAGTATCAGTGTCATAGTGTCATTCTCCCTTTCCAACAACTTTTGACTTCCCTCATATCACTTCTTTTTTTTTTTTTTTTTTTTTTTTTTACTTTATTGAGGTGAAAAATCACATAACAAAATTAACTATTCTAAAGTGTACAGTTCAGTGACATTTAGCACCTTCACAGTGCTTTGCAATCACCTATATAAGTTCTAACACATATTATCACCTGTACCCATTGGCTTCCTCCCACCTCTTTTGCCAGTCTCGTTTCCTTACAAATAGCAGATTTTGATGGATTTGACAATGTTTATATTATCTACACCAATACAATTTTTGATATTTTCGTAATAGGTAATATTGATTGTATATTTATTTATATACATATGTTATTGTTGTTTAAGCAGTTGACATGTCATCGTGTTAAATCTCTACAGTAAGCCTATCCCATCTTATAGATAGTTTAAAAGAAGTTAACGTTCCCAAGTGCCACAACTGGCAAATGTTGAGGTTGAGGGTTGAGCCCAGATTCCAAAGCTCATTTCTCTAATAATCCTGTAATTCTGTACATCAGAGGAAAAAAACTGGAAACTAAACGCTGATCTAGCCTTTTGTTGTCCTTTTTTTGGTCTAATATGGTGTTGGTCCCCACAGTGTGGGAAATAAGAAAGAGCTTTTCTAGTATTACATCAGAAAATTTCTTTAGGATTTGAGTCTTCAGATTGAAAAGACCTGTATATTATCAAGCACAATAAATGAAAAGAGGCCAATACCAAACAAATTATTATAAAACTTCTTTAAGAACAACAAAAATAATTAGATGTTTCAGCAGCTTTCAGGATCAGTTAGAAAGGATTAAAAATATAAATGGCATCTAATTTCTCAGCAATAGAATTAAAGATGGAAGAACAGCACTTCGTAAGTTCTGCATTCAGCCTAGAATTCTATATCTATCTAAACAATCAAGTGGAAAAGTAGGAAAACACTAAAACATTAAAAAAAGAAATGTAACCCGTGCTACATTTCTTAGTAGAGTACTAGAAGATTTGCTCTAGCAAAACAAGGGAATCAACCATGAAAGAAAAGGGCTCCAATAAAGAGAGGATCCAACTCAAGCAATAAGGAAAAATCTCAGGATGACACCTGTACCACAAGCTGAAGAGCAACCAGTTCAGGAAAAAAGAGAGGTTCAGAAAAGAAAAAAAAAGACATAGGTGGAGATATTGAACTATTTGGGGAAAAGATGCAGTAGATTCTTAGAAAAATAGATGAATTAGAAAAGGAAGCAGTTACTAACTTCTATTGATTGATTCAACCCCAAATTTTGATACTACTATTTAAGTGGGATTAAGAGAAACATATGTCTGCAGATACTACTGGTTTTGTGGTTTTGTACCATGCCCCTACCATGTCAGAAAATATGTAGGTAATTAATAAATCTACAAGAAGCAGCATTATAACAAATAGAGGTGCTGAATTAAATACCAGGAAAAAGAATCCAAGTAGTTGGGCGTGGTTGCTTTTAGGAGAGAAGCCAGGAATATCGGTTTGAAGATGAATAGAACTGGAGATGAGTAGTTTTTTTTTATTGTGGTAAAATATATATAAGATAAAATTTACCCTTTTAATCATTTTTAAGTGTGCACTTTAGTGGCATTAAGTACATTCACAGTGTTGTGTAGCCATCACCACTATCCATTTATAAAACTTTTTTATTCCATACTAAAACATACCCATTAAACAGTAACTCCATTCTTCCTAGTCCCAGCCTCTGGTAGCCACTGTTCCGTTTTCTGTCACTATGTATTTGACTGTTCTAAGTACCTTATATATAAGTGGAATCATACAGTATTTGTCTTTTTGTGACTTATTTCACTTAACATAATGTCTTAAAGGTTCATTCATGCTGTGGTATGTGTCAGAATTTCCTTCCATTTCATGTATATATACCACATTCTGTTTATCCATTCATCCATTGATGAACACTCTGGTTGCTTTTCCTTTCAACTATTGTAAATAATCCTGGTACAAGCATGGGTGTAACAGTATATGTTTAAGCCCCTTTAAATTTGTTTGGGTATACATGCAAAAGTGAAATTGCTGGATCAAATGGTAATTCTTTTTAATTTTTTGAAGAACAGCCATATGGTTTTTTATAGTAGCTGTATCATTTTACATTCCCACCAGCAGTACACCAGTGTTCCAGTTTCAACACATCTTCGTTAACCCTTGTTACTTTTTGGACTTTTTCAAATAACTTTCTTAATGGGAGTGAAGTGTTGTTTCATTGTGATTTTAATTTTTATTTCCCTAATAATAAGTGATATTGAGTATCTTTTCGTGTACTTATTGATCATTCATATATCTTTGAAGAAGGGTCTATTCAAGTCCCTTGCTTGTTTACAAATTGGATGGTTTGGCTTTTTGTTGTTGAGTTTTAAGAGTTCTTTATATATTCTGGATATTAATTCTTTATCAGATATATGATTTGCAAGTATATTCTCATTCTATGAGTGGCTTTTTTACTTTGATAGTATCCTTTGATGCACAAAAGTTTTAAATTTTGATGCAGTCCAATTTATCGAATTTTTATTGCCTGTGCCTTTATTGTTACATCTAAGAAATCATTGCTAAATCCAATGTCATGAAGCTTTTCCTCTGTTTTGTCTGTCATTTAGACCTTTGATTCATTTTGAATTAAGTTTGATATATGGTGTAAGATAAGGGTCCAGCAGCACCATTTGTTGAAAAGACTGTCCTTTCTGCATTAAGTGGTCTTGGCACCTTTGTCAAAAATGATTTGACCACACATAAAAGGGTTTATTTCTGAGGGTTCTATTTTGTTCCGTTGGTATACGTCTGTGTGCCAGTACCAACCACACTTTGTAGCTTTATAGCAAATTTTGAAATCAGGAATTGTGAGTCCTACAAATTTGTTCTTCCATTTCAAAATTGTTTTGGTTTTTTGAGAGTCCACATGAATTTTAAAGTGGAATTTGTATTTCTGGTAAAAAAAAAAAAAAAACGTGGGTTTTTGGTAGAAATTGCATTAATCTGTAGATTACATTGAATGGTATTGAAATCTTAACAATATCAAGTCTTCTAATCCATGAACATGGAGTGTTTTTCCATTTTTTAGGTCTTTAATTTCTTTCAACGGTGTTTTGTAGTTTTCTGTGTACAAGTATTTTACCTCCTTGGCTAAGTTAATTCATAATATTTTACTCTTTTTGATGCTATTCTAACTATAATTGTTTTCTTAATTTTCCTTTTTTGATCTTTCATTGTTTAGTGTATAGAAATGCAAATGATTTACACGTTAATTTGTCAATGTGTGTGTGTGTGTGTGTGTGTGTGTGCGCGCGCGCGCACGCGCATGCAGTCTTTAGGGTTTTCTACATATACGATCATGTGATCTGCAAATAATATTACTTCTTTCCAATTTGGATGTCTCTTTTTCCTTCTTGCCTAATTGCTCTGGCTCGAATGTTTAGTACTATGTTGAATAAAAGGGATGAAAATAGGGCTCCTGTCTCATTATTGACCTTAGCAGAAAAACTTTGTTTTTTACCATTGCATATCATATTAGTTGTGGAGCGTGTGTGTGTGTATGTGTTTAAAATAGACTTTTATAGAGCCATTTTGCATTTGTCACTATACTGAGCAGAAGGTACAGAGATTTCCCATATACCCCCTACATTCACACATGCAAAGCCTCTTTCGTTATTAATGTCCTCCACCTGAGTGGTATGTTTATTATAATAGATGAACCTACGCCGACACATCATTATTGTCCAGAGTCCATAGTTTACATTAGAATTCACTCTTGATGTTATACATTCTGTGTGCTTTGGACAAATTTATAATGATGTGTATCCACCATAATAGTATCATACAGATAGTATCATACAGAGTAGTTTCACTGCCCTAAAAGTTATCTGTGCTTCTCCTGTTCATCCTTCGCTTTCTCCAGCCTCTGGCAACCACCGATGTTTTTACTGTCTCCATAGTTTTGACTTTTCTAAGAATGTCATTTAGGTGGAATCATCCAGTATGATTCTTATACTCTGCTCCTATACAATATGGTAGTATATAAAAAATCCACAGCATGTAAAATGATACACCCACTTTGGAAGACAGTTGGTGGTTTCTTAGAGTGAACATATTCCATACACTCAAGAAATTGCACCCCTTTGGGTTTCTTAGAGTAAACATACTCCATACACTCAAGAAATTATACCCCTTTGGGTATTTACCCAAAGGAATTGAAAACTTACATTCAAACAAACACCTGTACATAGAAATCATATTTCTTGTGTCTGGTTCCCAAAAGAGGAAAAGAGGGGGAAATTTAAGGAAAAAAAAAAAAAAGGCTCTGGATCTAAAAATCCTCTGGAAGCTCTTTCAGTCAGTGGGGCTTATAGCCTGCACATCTGTAATCAGAAGCAGAAGTTAAGAATCTGAACACAAATCCCTGATACTTAGGGTACAGAGTCCCACAAGCTGGTGCCGTGGCTCCTGCAGGTGTGGGGGATGATTGGAAGGGTGAAGGGGAAGCTAGGTGGGGAGTGGCAACCACATTTAAAGTTGAAATTGACTAAATTAACTATGATTTACTGCCTAAGCCTTCCCTTGGAAGCTGCAAGCTTTTAAAGACTCCAGAGTTCTAAAATAGTTAATCAGATAGGTTATGCCCATACAATTTTTGTCTAGATCGGGAGGTGGATTCCTGGTGCTTCCTGCTCTGCCATCTTCTCTCCACTAATTTTTCATTACATACTTTCTTATCTTTTGAAATACATATGTTTATATATTATTTTGACAAAAATAATTTTAAAATGCACTTTGGCAACTTATTTAGAAAGTAAAGACAAAAAATGAAGACTTTATTCTCATAATTGTCTTTAATAAATTCAGATTTTAAATTATTTTAAGTAAGGTATAGTTGTATTAGAAAGATTTGTATTTTAGATTTTCCAAGTTTTGTGGGTATTACCCCTCTGCTCTTGTCTAAGTTTTTGTCTCTACTTTCTAAGTATCTACAGTTAAATTTTCTCATTTCCCTTTGGAAATGCTGTTTTCTTGCTTTTTTCCGCCTTTCCATTGTATCAAACTTATAAGGAAGGCAATGAGCCAGTTGTGGGCATGAAATCCTTGGGAGGAAAGAGGAGGAAGTGGGAGGGGTAGCCATAGTGAATGTTTCCCTAAGTAATATTCAAGTTCTTTGAGAGAATTTACCCTCCCCCCCCCTTTAAAAATGCTGTGATATTTTCTTTTAAATAGATTGTTTATTCTCCTGCTAGTTTCACTGTTGCCCAGAGTGCTAGATAAGAAATCATAAAGTTCAAATATTAAAGGGAGCACACATAAAAGTATGATTTCACCAGCCCTCATGAAAAAAACCAACAAAGCAAAAAATAAAAAAAGAACTCCCCTGCCCTACCCCCACAAAACCTATAGAAAAATACTGTAAAAGAAAGAAGTCAGGGTTCTTGGTTGCACATGACCAAAAGTAAGTCTAACTTAATAAGAAAAGAATTTTTTTGAAAAATATTTGATAGCTCATAGTTTATAGTTAGAGAACCAGGCTTTGAAGATTGCAGAAGCTAAGGGAAGCAAGACATGGTCACGAGGTTACAATAAGAGTATTCTCTGCTTTTGACATTGTTTCTTGGACACTTGCTGTCCCAGGTACTGCTGCCATGACCGGATATTGGTGACTATACTCATAAACGTTCAGCCCCTCTGGAGCTGTCTCTGAATAATCTCTGGCTCCTCTGCACCTTGTTCTCACTACAGAGAATTCAGTATCCAGAGCAGGAGGACTGAATTAGTCTAAGCCTGCACACGTGATGAGAGAAAGGCAGGGAAGGGAGTTTTTGCTTCTTACCTCTTGAAATTCTGTTAAAATTAGAATGATTTTGAAGGCTCAGCAACCTAAAGATGACAGTATCCCTTAAAATTTTCTCCTACTTTATACTTTCTATCCTCAGGTTTTCTTCCCAAAGATATCTACAGTTAAAAGTTTCATGTATTCTTTTAAAAATTGTTTTCATTTTTAACCCCTTTTTAAGAAAAACAGATGGTAATGAACATACCACATGTTGTTCTACTTTTCGCTTTTTTTTTTGCTTAACATACTCAGGAATTTTCTGTATCAGCAAGGAGATATAATTCTGTTATTGGCTGTTTTTATTTTAGGCGAGATAACCCTTGGTCAACCTCACAGATTGCAAGGACCTTGTCAGCTTACAATCCCTTATTTTTTTATTTTTTATTTATTTTTTATGCCTACAGCACCTGGTCTTCCTAGGTGATCTCCATCCAAGTACTGTCCAGGTCTGACCCTGCTTAGCTTCCGAGATCAGACGGGATCAGGCTTGTTCAGGATAGCATGGCCATAGACAGTTGGCTGTTTTTTATTCCATTTTATGATGATACCATAAAAAACAGTACGCTCTGATACATATTTAGGTTATTCCAGTTTATGGCTATTAAAAAAAGTACTCTAATAAACTTTTTCATTTGTGTATCTGGTGTTTTTTGCAAGTATATCCTTAAGGTAAATTCTTAGCAGTGGAGTTGCTAGGATCAGTGGGTCCATGGTTTAAACTTTTACACTAAAAAATGGTATTTAATATTCTTGTCAATACATAAGACAGTATTGTTCCCTTCTAACAACCTTGGCAAACAATATTACCAAACTTGAACTTTTTGCATTTTGTTGTAATTTTATTTTTGATTGCATTCTTTAATTGTGGGATAAGCAAGTTTGTGATGTTTATTAGCCTTACATACTTTTTCTTTGATTTGTAGATGTGTACTGACCCTACCTTCAACTTATTTATTTTTTTCGTTTATTTTTCTTTAATTATTTTTATGAACTCTTTGGAAAAAAAGGAAATTAGTGATACTCTACTCAAACAGTTTTATAATGCCCTGCCTCTCTTGCCATTTTAATTTTATGACTACAAGATTCAGATGAAGTGGTAAAAAGAACTTGGCGAATTACCTGTTCTGAATTATTGATTGCTTACTATCTGCTTTACTGATGTGTGTAATCTTGGAATGTCAACGATTTTTCTGTTGCTAGCTGTTAAGAAATATGAAATAGCCTTGCTTAAATAGCAATTTAGAAAGTGCTTTTAATCTAGAGAAATGCCATGTACTCACACTCTTGAGTTATTGAATCAGAGCAGCATTCTGTTGGACATAGAAGATGGAAATGGAAAGGGAATTTAGGAGTTCCTGCTTTATTTCTGCCTCTAGCATTATACAGCTAATTTGTAGAATTCTACCTTATTATTGTTCTTTTGGTTTAAACATTCCCCCACTCCAAGCCTTTTCTTTTGTCCTTCCCATTTTTTATGCTCCTTTATATGTGCTACTCTTTTGTATTCATCTGGGATATTTCCTTTTTTCCCCTGTTGTTTATATCTTTTAAATCTGAACTTTGTGGGTGAATTTTCTGTAGCTCTGTTGACTGGTCTTCTTAGATAATTTTTGTTTTTCCTGTTTTGTAGATTATTTGTAATTGTTTATAGAAATTTTAATTTTTAAAGTCTCTCTGTAGCCTTTCCTTTTTCACTTGAGTTATGAATTCATAGCCTGTTATTTAAATGAAGCTTTTGAAATCCGTTTTACTGATCTGTATCATATCTAACTGTGCCAGTATTTCCTCTCTTGTCTGACGTGAACTCTAAAATTATATGAACACTTTCTCCCTGTTTCCTGGCATTTCCACTCAAACCTGTTCTTCATTCTTAGTTAGAAATACATCCAGAGTTATAGTTCTCTTCTTTATTAATCTACTGATAAAAGAAAATTCATCTGGCTTATCAAGAATTTGTTAGAAAACTGCATATAGTTAAAAATATTTTTTCAGTAGATATTTTGACAGTTGCGAAGTCCCCAGTTATTACTGTATCTTTCCTCTGTTTCAATTTTATGCTCTTTTCCAAGAATATACTTGTTTCTATTACCTTACTAAGAGGCTTATGTATTGTGTTCCAGTGGATTTTTTTATACCTATATATTCTCTTAGACTTCGGCTGTCCAATAGCCACATGTAGCTATTTATATTTAAATTAATTAAAATAAAATAAATTTACTCTTTCATTTTTATTTGTATTAGTCATATTTCATATGCTCAATAGCTACATGTGGCTAGTGGCTACTGTTTTTGACAGCACAGATATAGAATATTTTCATCATTGTGGAAAGCTCTATTAGAAAGTGCTCTTCTAGACAGTGCCATTTTGCTTTTCATTGTAAAAAGCTCTAATTCGTAAAGGTGATGTGGTCTTCTACTGCTTTTTCTGGTATTAACTAGAAGAAATTTGAGATTTTTTGAGGTGGGTTACATTTTACAAATTGTTAAAATCATGTTGCTCTTTAACTTTATTGAGGTATAATTTATATGCAGTAAAATGTACCCATTTTAAGTGTGCAGTTCAGTGAGCTGTAACATATGTCATATATGTGTGTATGTCAAATATAATGGGCATATATGTACCCATGTAAACATCACCAAAATCAAGATTTAGAACATTTCTATTACTATAAAAAGTTTCCTCTTGCTCCTTTGTAATCAATCCCCAACCCTGCTTCCAGACAATCTCCAAATCTACTTTCTCTTACTATAGATAAGTTTTCCCTGTACTGGAATTTCATATAAATGCAATCGTACAGTATTTACTCTTTTGTGTCCGGCTTCTCTTAGCATAATATTTTTGAAATTCATCCTTGTCATTACTTGTATCAGTAATCTTTTTTTGCTGAGTATTTCATAGTATAGATGATATAATTTATTCATTTACCTCTGATGGACATCTGTTATGAGCAAAGCCGCTATGAACATTCATGTACAAGACTTTGGTGGACATACATTTTCATTTCTGTAAGTGAAATACCTATGAGTAAAATTGCCAGGTCATATGATATAGATCAGTGGAACAGCATAGTGATTCCAGAAAAACTCACGTATACACTTTTTGAGAAAGGCGCCAAGATAATTTATTGAGGAAGGGGTACTCTTATTAGCAAATGATACTGAAACAACTAAATGTCAGTGTGGAAAATAAAATGAATCTTGACTTAAGCTTCTCATAACAGACAAAAATTAACTTAAAATGAATTATGGATAGAAATGTTAAAGTAAAATGTAAATCTATAAAATTTCTAGATAAAAACACAGAAAATCTTTATGACCTTTGGTTTAGTCAAAATTTCATAGGCAGTACATATAAAATTAGCCATATAAGAAAAAATTGACAGATTAGACGTCATCACTATTTAAAATTTTCATTCCTTGAAAGACAACATTAATGAAATAAAAAGGCTACCACAGCCTGGGAGAAACATTCACAATGCATATGTCTGACGAAGGACTTGAATTACACAAAGTATAAAGATGCTCTTACAAATTCATGAAGACAACCCCATAAAGAAAATGCAAAAGATATGAACAGAAGCTTTACCAAAAAAAGATATAAATGATCAATAAGCATATGAAAAGATATTAAAAGTCAGCCATCAGGGAAATGGAAATGAAAACTCAGTGAGATTCTGTTTCATATTTCCTGTGATGGCTAAAGCTTAAAGGGCTAAAGGGTTGGCAAAGACATAGATGAATTGGAACTCTCACCTACATTGGTAAAGTGAAAATGATACAAGTTCTTTGGAGAAATGTTTGGCAGTTTCTTATACATGTTATTTTTAATAGTTTCTACTTTTTTCAGTGGGTCACTTTCTCCACTGTTTATTTCTCTTCCTTCTAGTTTTATACCTGTTTAAAAGAGAGGAATTTTTTTTAGTACTAGGGATCACTATCTTTGAGTAGAATTTAGTATTAAGCTTTTATTTTCGCTTTTCTCTTTAACTTGAGGTAATGTAGGAGAAAGCAGTACTGTACAGGCAAGTGTTAATTAAAAGTACATTTTCAAAAAAAAAAAGTACATTTTCAACCAGATACTTTTCTTGTATTGAATATATAATCAATCTTAATTCTGTCAACCTGAAGATGACTGGGAGAAAATAGTTAAGGACTAGAATGTTTGGAGCTTGTACATTTTAATGTTGTTAAGGCAGAGATGATTTGAATGTTAAAAAGAAAAACAATCCAATTTCATGTTTTTAGTAGTAGTAGCAACGATAGGTATAATATTAGGGTTCTAAGAGCTAATGTTGATTTAACATGAATACAGCAGAGGAAATAAATATGGTTACCAAATAGCAAATTAGCTACAGAAAAATGTAGCAGATAAGGAATTATTTTGCCTTCTTTTCAGTTGCTAATTTTTCTTTTTCATCTACTTTTGGATTAGTAGGAGCTGTCCAATGTTCTCAGGCTGTTTTCTGAACTGGATACCTTAAAAAAAGGGTTTGCTACTTAGAGTTTCTCTCAAGCTGACAGCATTTGTTGTTATGATTATGGTTGTGAGTACTTTCAGTTTTGTTACTGCTGTATCTCCAGTAGTGCTTGTCACATAGCAGGTGCTCAATAAATATTTGTTAGATGAAAATCAATCCCCCAAATAGTTGAAAATGATATAATGCTCTAAAAATATAAACTGTAGCATCAGTATGTACTGACACCAAGCAAAGACAAACCAATTCACCTTTAAGAAACAGAACAACTCTAAGCCCTTTACAGTAAGATTTAAATTTAATTCAGTGGAATATATCGAGTTTGTCTACATAAAGCCTTTCATTGGAAAGAAAGATTGATTAGCTATTGAAACATGGAAAAAACACAGCCAAGAGAATGAAAGCCTTAGCCACTGAACGTCAGTTATTTTTGGCAAGACCATTCCTGTTGTGGAGATGGAAATATCAAAATGTCTTAGTCTGGTAAAAATTGCTTCATTTAACTAACTAACTTATCTTGTTTGATTCCACATTTAATCAGCAGCATTCTGATTTCACTCCTTGAGGTCTGCTTGTGGTGAGATATTGAATTGGTTGTAAAGATATGAATAATTTAGTTCTTGTGGCAGTTGAGATTTTCAAGTAAATATATGGCCATAATAATAGTTATTTTGATATTTATAAATCAGTCATATAATAGGAGTTTGAATTTGTCCCTTAAGAAAAGCACAACTCAGTGTGCTGACAGATTGAGGTCTAAAGAGGTAGAGGATCAGTTACCACAGTAACTTCACCAAAGTAATAACTGAATTTCTGAGGCCTTTTCAGAGTCAGTATAAAGCTTATCTTGTAACTACTCTTTCTCCTCTCTTGGAGTGAGTTCAGTGGCATGATATTAACATATAGAGCAGCCAGATTGAGTTTTATATTTGATTTATGTAATCTTTAGAGTCAAATATTACATAGTATTTTAGTTTGCTTGTAGAGCGCTCTAATTTATATAAAAGTATATGTAAACATTTATATGTACTACATTTCATAAAAGAATATGAAGGCCAATTTTGAAGTTGCTTTGTAATCACCGACTTTCTTAATTGGAGTGTTTAGTTCATTTATATTTAATTATTGATATATTTTGTTTTGTTTAAGCCTACCATCTTTCTATTTATGTTCACTCCATTAATTCATTCATGCTCATTCTTCTTTTCCTTTCCTCTTTGGAGTTAATAGAATATTTGTAGGTATTCCATTTTAATTCTTCTATTGAATTTTTAGCTATGCCTGTATGAGTGTGTGTGTGTGTTTTAGAGGATATACACACACATACACACACACGTATTCAGTGAGTCGGGAAATCAGACAGGCATGGTGGAAGTGACTTGTCTCTGCTTCGCATGTCTGGGGCTTTCGTTTGGAAGTCTCAGTGACTAGAGCTGAGTTAGGAAGTTGGGGGCTGAATCATTGAAAGTGTTTTCACTTATGTTTGGTAAATGCTGGCTATTATCTAGGTCTTCATTTGAGTTGTTGTCCAGAATCCCTGTACTTGGCCTTTCTAAGTGGTCTCTCCCTATAGGCTAGTTTAGCCTTCTTCATAGCATGGCAATTTAGTGCCAAGAGTGAAGTTCCGGAGTCCAAGGTGGAAGTGCATGGCATCTTTATGAACTAGCCTTAGAAATCACTTAATGTCACCTCTGCCGTACTCTTTTGGTTGAGGCAAATCACAAAGTTATGCCCAAGTTCAAGGAGGTGGAACCATAGAGTCCACCACTTGATGGGAGAACGGTTAATGTTATGTTGTATGAAGAGCATATGGGATGGGTGATGCAGTCATTCTTGGAAAATACAATCTGCCGCATCTTTCTTCTTCAGTCTTCAATCTTCTGCTAAGACCATGTAGTAGATTTTTCTTTTTCAGATGTTGACTTTTGAGGCCTCGAATTTCTGTCTTTTATAGTTTCTGTATCCTTGCTGAGACTTTTCAGTTTTTCACTTACTGTAACCATTTTCCTTTACGTTCTTGTATTTATTTATAGTAACTGCTTTAAAGTCCACGTCTGCTAATTCTAACATTTGGTTTGTCTTGGAGTCCATATCTACTGACTGCTTTTTTTTTTTTTCATCTTGGGTCATGTTTTTCTGTTTAGCATGTCTAGTGAATTTTAATTGTATGTCGACTGTTGTGGATATGTTTTAGAGAGTCTGGATTGTTACTTTCTTTAAGGATTCTGGATTGTTACTTTCTGTAATACCCGCGTTTTATTTCAGCAGGCATTTAAATGAATGGTTAATCTCCAAAATACCGTTCTTTTCTGCTCACATTTACATTGTAGGGTCAGTCCCTCTTATTGAAGTGACAAAAGCAATCAAGGCTCAACTACAACAGGAGGGCACACAGTCCCCCCAAGGGACACACCTGTAGCACCTGGCTCAGGTGACCAGGGGCACTGTGCTACTGGGGTCCACAGGACACCTAAGGACTTACCTAAGGCCGCTCTACCAAGACTGGGAGACATCACAGATCTACCTAATACATAGAAACAAACACAGGGAGGCAGCCTAAATGAGACAAAGAAGCATTTCCCAAATTAAAGAACAGAACAAAACTCTAGAAAAAGAACTAAACAAAATGGAGACAAGTAATTTACAACATGCAGAGTTTGAAACACTGGTTATGAGGATGTTCAGCAAAAGAGATAGGAAACATAACCAGTCAGAAATGAAGAATACAGTAACTGAAATGGAATAATACATTAGAGATAATCAGCAGTAGATTAGAGGAAGCAGGGAATTGAATCAGTGATTTGGAAGACAAGTTAGCAGAAAACATGCAATCAGAACAGCAAAAGAAAAAGGATAGTTTAAGGGGCCTCTGGGACAACATCAAGAGTACCAATATTCATACCATAGGGGTACCAGAAAGAAAAGAGAGCAAGTAATTGGAAACCTATTTGAAGAAGTAATGATGGAAAACTTCCCTAAACCTGTCAAAGGAAGGAGACATACTAGTTCAGGAAGCTCAGAGTCCCAAATAAGATGAACCCGAAGAGATGCACATCAAGACACATAATTAAAATGCCAGAGGTTAAAGACAAAGAGAATCTTAAAAGCAGCAAGACAAAAAAGTTACCTCCAAGGGAGCTCCCATAAGACTGTCAGCTGATTTTTCAAAAGAAACTTTGCAGGCCAGAAGGGATTGGCATGAAGGACCTACAAACAATATTACTCTACCCAGCAAGGCTATCATTTAGAATTGAAGGAGTGATAAAGAGTTTCCCAGACAAGAAGAAGCTGAAGGAGTCCATCACTGCCAAAGCAGTATTACAAGAAATGTTAAAGGGACTTCTTTAAGAGTAAAGGGAAAAAAGGATAAAAAATATGAATTATATTCATATCTGTCAACAATTACTTTAAATGTTAATGGATTAAATACGCCAATCAAAAGACATAGGGTAGCCAAATAGATAAGAACACAAGAGTCATGCAGATGCTACTTATAAGAGACCCACTTCAGATTGAAAGACACACAGGCTGAAAGTAAAGGGATGGGAAGAGATTTTATGCAAATGGAAATGAAGAAAATGCTGGGGTAACAATACTTATATCAGATAAAATAGATTTTAAAACAAAGACTTTAACAAGGGCCAAAGAAGGACTCAGGAATTTCATTTTTTGATATTTATCCAAAGAAACACAAACTAATTTGAAAAGACATAAGCATCCCTATATTCATTTTATGTTCATTATTTACAATAACAACGTAAGTGTCCACTGATACACGGAACAGATAAAGAAGTGGTACATATATACAATGGAATATTCAGCCATAAACAAGAATGAAATCTTGCCATTTGCGACAACGTAGATGGACCTAGAGGGTATTATGCTAAGTGAAATAAGACCGACAGAAAGACAAGTACATATGATTTCACTTATATGTGGACTCTAAACAAAATAAATGAACAAACAAAGCAGAAACAAACTCAGGTAACAGAGAACATTTTCATGGTTACCAGATGGAAGGGGGATTCGTGAAAAAGAGGAAGGGATTAAGATGTGCAAATTGCCAGTTATAAAAACTGTCATGGAATGTAAAGTTCAGCATAAGGAATATAGTCAATTAATATTGTTACAACCATATATGTTGTCAGATGGACACTAGATTTATTGGGGTGATCACTTTGTAAGGTATATAAATGTCTAATCACTATGTAGTACACCTGAAACTAATATAATGTATGTCAATTGTAATTGAAAAATAAATACTTAATAAAATAAATTTAAAAAATAAAGAATTATAAAAAGTGACTCATACTTTAAATATTTTCCTTCAAAAAAAGATTTGTACAAATGAAATACTAGAATCAAATAGTTCTGCAGGGTTTATTAACATCCATCATGGCAAGAAAGAAAATACTTTTCTTTGTTTCTCTCTGCCCTCGGCAGGAGTTCTTAAATCTTATTTTACGCCATGTAACTTTTTGGCAGTCTGGTAAAGTTTATGGACCCCTTCTTAGAGTGACTTTAAATCCATAAAATAAAATTCATAGGATTACAAATATTAGTTTTGATTATAGTAGTTATGAAAATACTTTAAAACCAAATATCTGGTATAGTTATTAACATGTTTAAAAAAAAACTTTGGCAGGTCTAATGACAGTTTTGAAGTGTTGATTGTAAATATTTCAATATCTGCAACTGCAGTATGACATAAAAATATATCATTTCAATTAGTGACATATTTACAAGTACTTATATTATTGTGTAACATAATTAATTATTCACATCCAAGTTTATGGACGCTTTTTTCCCCCCCTACCCCCACCACACACATATTTTCAGACTCCCCCCGCCACTTCTCCTTCCTGCCAGTAGTTATGTTGCGATTTTGGTTATATTTGTATTAGGTTTTTATGTGATTGACTAGATAAATGCCATTCACAGTTAAGTGATGTGGTATATTATGACTGATTTTTCCTGCATTTTCTTTTCCCCCTTGAGTTGTTATTCATCTCCTACCAGCCCCCTCCTTTTTTAATTTTTAGTTTCTCTGTTCTTAACTAATTCATCTCTAAACTTGCCCTCAGTTTTATAAATCTCAACATTTTTGAGCACATTTGGTATTAAATTTCTTTTCTCCAGGAGTTTTCCGGCCTGCCCTAATATGGATTAGTTGTTCTCTAAGCTTGCTGTATGGCTGTCTGCCTGAGATGTTCCTTCACCATTCTGGGGACTCTATTTTCCCTTCTCATGAGTTAGATTCTTTAGTTCCTAGAACTCATTTTCTTTCATGGTTCCCCACCCTTTTTTAAGTGGAGCACATCTTCTAATACCTCCCCCTAAGGAAGAATATATGGGAAGCAAAATTATTTGAGATTTTGCATATTTTAAAATACCTTTATTATATATTTACACTTGATTTATATAGTCTGTCTTGGTATGGAATAATTTTCCCTTATAGTCAGAAAGTTTTGCCCAATTGTTTTTAGCTGCTAATGTTACCATTAAGAAGGATGATGTCGTGATTCCAGATTCTTTTTATGAAACCTGTTTTTCTCAGGCAGCTTCTAGGGTCTTATGTTTATGTCACCAGTATTCAGAAATTTCACTAAGATATGTATGTCTTTATTTAGGCCTATTTTCATCATTTTTGCTGGATATTCATTGTATCTTTTTCAGTTTGGAAATTCATATCCTTTAGTTTTGGCTATTTTTCTTGAATTTTCTTCTATGTTTTCTATTCTTTTCTCTGGAACTTCTCCTATTCATATGTTGAGCCTCCTGAACTTTAACTTTTTAAAAATCTTCCCTTCTGTTTTCAATTTGTCTTTTTATTTTATTTATTCTATTTGTTCAGCCTGACTTTTCTGACTCTTCTGTTACCTTACCTTATAAGATTAAATAAATTTATGTATATAAAGTAGTTAAAGTAGTGCCTGGCATATAGTACATGATAGTTTTGGCTGTAATTGTTGTTGTGTGGTTTCTTAACTAATTGTTTTGAGGGCTAAGGCTTTGGTCTTGATTCTTTGACTTAGTAGCTGTATGACCTTGGGCAAGTCCTGTTATTTCTTGGAGTTCTATTTTCCTTATCTGTAAAATGTGATGTTTGTGAGCGTCAAATGAGAATATATATGTGTAAATACTTAAACTTTGTACAGAGTTAATAGTTACTACTTATATCTTTAAATATCACAAGTTTGTAGTTTGAAAGAAAATGATGGCTGACTTCAGGGTTATTTTTAAGATATTTGATTGCATGTGACTTTCTCGCAAATCTATGAGCTGCTAGGTGAACTTTAGCTAAATGCTAATACTGCCTTTTAAAGAAGTTGTTTCTTAATACTCAGCCTCATTATGTGAGTCTGAAGAGAAAAGATGAAAATACTCATTCTATGAAAAGCTCTGGCTTTACTTCAGATTGTATAAATCTGTGTAATGTAATAATTATTTAAGAATGACATGACTACTAATTTAAACTCATGGAGGGAACATTTATTGACGTTTCTTTATTTTTCTTAAATGATATTTGAGACTAGGAAAAATCGAATCTGTCTTGGTTTTTCTCAATAGTATTAATGTAATTTCAAATGTTAGCTCATTTTTGTTAATGGTGGCTTTTTGTTTGTTTGTTTTGTTTTAAGGTTTTTGGATTCAAAGCATAAAAACCATTACAAGATATACAATCTGTAAGTATGTTTTCTTATTTGTATGCTTCCAAATACTTCTAAAATAACTATTAAGTGAAAGTTATTTCCTTGTTAAAATGAGATAGAGTTAAAGATATATTTGTACAGAATTGTATTCCTAAAACAATTAGTTCAAGAAGTCTGATCGAGAGTATTGTTAGGTCTTTTAGAAAGTGTAGTGATGAGGTAAAACAATGTTGGCACACATTCATGTTACTTGATCGGCTTTAAATGACTTGGCATCTAGCCCATCTTTGAGCCCATAACCATATGATAACTTGAAGTGTAATTCACAGCAGAGGTTCTGTGAAAGCATTAATGACATCTATGGCGGTATGCTCCAGAATGGATATAATTTTGTTTATCTGAGTCTCTAGGTCAGTTGGTTGAAACAGCTATTAGGGTATTCCTTAACTGTATATAACATGAATAAGTTAACTAAAATTGTTGAATTGGGTGGTTTCCCTTGTCTGGGGTAAGGATGTTGATACAGATAGCTGACCTTATCTTTAACCTTTTGTTTTTTCTTTTGATTTGGTGGGTAGAGATGTGAAATGGAAAAAAAGGAACAAAAGAAAAATGGGAAGAAAATATTTAACCATTTTTGCCCTTGAAGACTATTTTTTCTTTCCTCCAATATTGACTTGTTGGTATACAAAATGTGTTATTTTTCTGCCTGGCTTTTATTTTTCCCATGTGATATTGATAAATTATGCAACAGGAAAAGTTTTAATCTAAATTTATACTAATCCGCTGTTATAATTTCTGTAGAGTTTTATTTATCAAATGTAAGAACAAGATTCTTTCCTACCTTCAGTGGCATTTAAATCTTTATGAAAAAGTATGAAAGATTGTCTGTGCCTTGTTGGCTTTTGAGATGTTGCTTTTTAAATGTTTAACTTAGTGATCTTTCTGTTCTAATAAGACCTCAGAAGACCTGAGAGTGAAGTAGACACCAAAATTGTTTCTCTAGTGAGTTTTAACTATTTTCCTCAGATTCACAAAGAAGCATACATTTATCTTGTGCTTGCCACCTGTTAGACATTATAACACATATCAGTACAGAGGTGAATATGGTATAGTTCTAGTCCTCAGGTAATTTATAGTGTCATGTGAGAGGTAAACAAAGTATTGCAGAAGAGAGAATTATTGTATAGAAGAGAGCTGTGTAGAGAACAGTGGAAATAGTAATGTTACCCCAGAGGGAAGGTGTCACACAAAAAAAGGATGTTTGAGCTGGTATGAAAAGAATCAGTAGAGGTTGACCTGCAGACCTAGTAGGAGGGGAAATGGCATTGAAGACAAGAGAGAATGCCATGTAAGAAGGTTGTTGGCATAATAGTGTTCAGACTATGGCAGAAAATTCATTATGGTCAGATTATGGGCGAGGGGAGGGTGCATGCATGCATGTACATGCGTGCTGTGGTAGAAATAGATAACAAGATGAAGTAAAAAGTGCTGTAGAAACTTAAGTTTAGGTGGTCCCAAGCTTACAAATTATCTGTGCATATATCTGCCTCTTCCTGATTAATTTTTCCTACAACAAGCCTTGTTTCAGATGCCAGGGTGTTTCTGCGGAGGAAAATAAAAACCACAAAACTTTGTACTTCTTGAACAACTGGATTTAGACATTAAGTTAAAAAAAAAAAAAA